>NW_022436971.1:7588256-7648375 GCF_009761245.1 Sapajus apella | reverse complement strand
TTTTTTTTTTTTTTTTTTTTTTTGAGACGGAATTTCACTCATGTTACCCAGGCTGGAGTGCAATGGCGCGATCTCAGCTCACCGCAACCTCCGCCTCCTGGGTTCAGACAATTCTCCTGCTTCAGCCTCCTGAGTAGCTGGGATTACAGGCACGCACCACCATGCCCAGCTAATGTTTTTGTATTTTTAGTAGAGACGGGGTTTCACCATGTTGACCAGGATGGTCTCGATCTCTTGACCTCGTGATCCACCCGCCTCGGCCTCCCAAGAGAGATTTTTCTATGTTCTAGAACAAGTCCTTTATCAGACATATCATTTGCAAATATTTTTTATAGTCTGTGGCATGTATTTTCATTTTCTTGATAATGTGTTTTGAATTTCAAAATCATTTATTTATTTTATTTTACAGATAAGAACTCTACAGGTAATTTATTTGCTATTGTGAAAGTGCAAATTGTCCCAGAATTTTGCTTCCATGTCAAATTCCTCTGCTAATTTTTTCTATACATTTAGTGAATTTTAGAAAAAGAACATGCATCTGCTTTCTGTTTAAGAAGGGGGTATACATAAAGAAAGTTTCTCCTATTCCTGATTTTAAGTTAAAACATTTATGCTCTGTTTTGTGAATTTCAGAACAATATTTAAGATTCTTCTGACAGTTGAGAAAATATGTTCATTCTTTGGTTTATTGACTTGGGGAGAGAGAGGATTCCAGGGGTAGTTGAGGCTTCAGGAATAAAATAATGAATTTTCATGCAGTGTCAATTTTACTCTGATATACTATATAATTAACCTTTTAAAAAAATGTTTAGGTTCAGATTTATGTTATTTTATTGACATGAGCAAGTTTGTTACATAAGTAAATTTTGTGTCATGGGAGTTTGGCGTACAGATTATTTTATCACGCAGGTAATAAGCATAGTACCCCACAGGTAGTTTTTCAGTCCTCTCCCTCCTCCCACCATCTACCCTCAAGTAGCCCTGGTATCTATTGTTCTCTTCTTTGTGTAGTCAGTATTTAACTCATATTTATACATGAGAAAATGTAATATTTGGTTTTCTATTCCTGCATTAGTTTGCTTAGGATTATAGCATCCAGCCATAATCCATGTTCCTGTAAGGGACATGATCTCATCCTTTTTTATGTCTGCATAGTATTCCATGGTGTATATATACCACATTTTCTTGATCTAGTTTTCTGTTGATGGGCATTAACATTGATTCCATGCCTTTGCTATTGTGAATAGTGCTACAGTGAACTTAATGTATACCTGAGTCTTTATGATAGAACAGCTGATATTCCTTTGGGTATATACCCAATAATGGAATTGTGGGGTCAAATGGTACTCCTGTTTTAAGTTCTTTGGGAAATTGCTACACAAGTTTCCACAATAGCTGAACTAATTTCATTTTATCAGCAGTATGTATGTTTTCTCTTTTTTCTGCAACATGACCAGCATTTATTATTTTTTAATGATATGGTTTAGCTGAATCCACACCGAAATCTCATCTTGAATTGTACCCCCTATTATCTCCATGTGTAGAGGGAGGAACCCAGTGGGAGGTCATTGGATTATGGAGGTAGTTTCCTTCATACCGTTCTCATGACAGTGGGTGAGTTCTTACAAGATCTGATGGTTTTATAAGGGGCTGTCCCTGCTTTGCTTCCTTCACACACTCTCCCACTTGCTGCCATGTAAAACATGCCTACCTCCCTTTCCACCATAATTGTAAGCTTCCTGAAGACTCCCCAGCCATGCCAAACTGTGAGTCAATTAAACCTCTTTCAGTTATCAATTACCCAGTCTTGGGTATTTCTTTATAGCAGTGTGAAAACAAACTAATAAAGGAAATTGGTACCATGGAGAGTGAGGCACTACTGTAAAGATATTTGAAAATATGGAAGTGACTTTGGAACTGGGTAAGAGGCAGAGATGGGAACAGTTTGGAGGGTTCAGAAGAAGATAGGAAGATGTGGGATAGTTTACAACTCCCTAGAGACTTGTTTAATGATTTAGACCAAAATACTGATAATGATGTGGACAATGAAGTCCAGGCTGAGTGGTCTCAGACGGAGAGGAGAAACTTATTTGGACCTGTAGCAAAGGTCACTTTTGCTATGTTTTAGCAAAGAGACTGGTGGCCTTTTGCCCCTGCCCTAGAGATCTGTGGAACTTTGAACTTGAGACAGGTGATTTAGAGTCTCTAGCAGAATAAATTTCTAAGCAACAAAGCATTCAAGATGTGATATGGATTATTCTGAAAGCATTCAATGTTATGCATTCAAAAAGAGATGGTCTGAAATTGGAACTTATGTTTAAAAGGGAAGTAGAGCATAGAAGTTTGGAAATCTTGCAGCCGAATGATGTGATAGAAAAGAAAAACCTATTTTCTTGGGGGAGGAATTCAAGCTTGCTGTAGAAATTTGCATAAATAATGAGGAGCCAAATGTTAATCACCAAAAAATGGAGAAAATGTCTCTGGGGTCTGTCAGAGATCTTTATGGCAGCTGCTGCCATCACAAACCTGAGGCTTAGGAGAGAAAAATGGTTTCATGGGCTAGGCTCTGTGCAGCCTCAAAACTTGGTGCCCTGCATCCCAGTCATAGCTAAAAGGGGTCAACATATAGCTCAGACCATTGCTTCAGACAGTGCAAACTCAAATCCTTGGCAGCTTCGATGTGGAGTCGGGATTTGAGGTTCACAGAAGTCAAAAATTGAGGTTTGGGAACCTTCACTTATATTTTAGAGGATGTATGGAAATGCCTAATGTCCAGGCAGAAGTTTGCTGCAGGAGCAGAGCCTTCATGAAGAATCTCTACTAGGGCAGTGCAGAAGGGATATGTGAGCTCAGAATCACCACACAGAGTCCCCACTGGGGCACTGCCTAGTAGATCTGTGAGAAGAGGGCCACCCTCCTCCAGATCCCAGAATGATAGAGTCACTGACAGCTTGCACCATGCACCTAGAAAAGCCACAAACACTCAACGCCAGCCCATGAAAGCAGCCAGGAGTTGATCTGAATCTTGCAGAGTCACATGCGTGGAGGTGCTCAAGATGGTGAGAGACTACCTCTTGCATCAGTGTGACCTGGTTGTGAGACGTGGAGTCAAAAGAGATTATTTTGGAGCTTTAAGGTATAATGAATGCCCCACTGGATTTCAAGCTTGCATGGGGCCTGTAGCCCCTTTGTTTTGGCCGATTTCTCCTATTTGGATGGGTGTGTTTACCCAATGCCTGTGTTATCATTGTATATCCCCCATTATTTCTTGGAAGTAACTAACCTGCTTTTGATTTTACAGGTTTCTTGGTGGAAGGGACTTGCCTGAATTTGGGCTTCTGAGTTAATGCTGGCATGAGTTAAAACTTTGCAGGACTATTGGGAAGGCATGGTTGTGTTTTGAAACGTGAGGACATGAGATTTGGGAGGAAGCAAGGGTGGAATGATATCGTTTGGCTCTGTGTCTTCAGCCAAATCTTATCTTGAATTGTAATACCCATAATCCCCACATGTTGAGGGAGGGAGCTGGTGGGAGGTTTTTGGATCCTGGAGTTTTCTCCATGCTGTTCTTATAATAGTGAATGAGTTCTCATGAGATCTGATGGTTTTATAAGGGGCTCTTCCCCTTTTGCTTTTTTTTACACACACTTTTGCTTGCTGCCATTCCATCTAAGACATGCCTGCTTCCCCTCTGTCATGATTGTAAGCTTACTGAGGCCTCCCCAGCATGTGAAACTGTGAGTCATTTAAACCTCTTTCCTTTATAAATTACCTAGTCTTGAGTAGTATCTTTATAGCTCTGTGAAAATGGACTAATATTAAATACATTGACTTTTTGATAATAGACATTCCGACTGGTGTGAGATGGTATATCTTTGTGGTTTCAATCTGCATTGAAAATGATTCTTTAATGTTTTGTGATGTTGAACAGTTTTTCATATGCTTTTTGGCTGTGTGTATGTCTTCTTTTGAAAAGTGTCTATTCATGTCCTTTGCCTGCTTCCACTCCGACCTTGGCCTTTTTCTTTTTTTGAGATGGAGTCTTGCTCTGTCATCCAGGCTGGAGAGCAGTAATGTGATCGTGGCTCACTGCAGCCTATACCTCCCAGGTTCAAGTGATTCTCCTACCTCAGCCTCCCCAGTAGCTGGGATTATAGACACATGCCACCATGCCCAGCTAATTTTGTATTTTTAGTAGAAATGAGGTCTCACCATGTTGGCCAAGCTGGTCTTGAACTCCTGACCTCCAGTGATATGCCTGCCTCAGCCTCCCAAAGTGCTGGGCTTACAGTTATGCCTGGCCCCTATTTGTCAACTTTTTAATGTGGTTGTTTTTTGCCTATTGAATTGTTTAAGTTGCTTATAGATTCTGGATGTTATACCTTTGTTGGATGCATAGTTTGTGAATATTTTCTCCCATTCTGTAGGTTGTCTGTTTACTCTGTCGATAGTTTCTTTTGCTGTACAGGAGTTCTTTAGTTTAATTAGATCACACTTGTCAATTTTTATTTTTGTTGCAATTGCTTTTGCCATTTTCATCATCAAATCTTTCCCAAAGCCTATGTCAAGAAGGACATTTCCAAGGTTATCTTCCAGGGTTTTTATATTTTCAGGTTTTATATCTTAGACTCTAATCTATCTTGAGTTGATCTTTGTATATGCTGTTAGATAGGGGTCCAGCTTCAGTCTTCTGCATATGGCTAGACAATTATCCCAACACCATTTATTGAATAGGGAGTTGTTTCCTCATCACTTCTTTTTGTCAGCTTTTCCTATACATGAACATGGAATGTTTTTCCATTTGTTTGTGTCATCTCTGATTTCTTTGAGCACTATTTTTTGTTTTGAGATGGAGTCTCACTCTGCTGCCCAGGCTGGAGTTAAATGGTGTGATCTCTGCTCACTGCAACCTCCACCTCTCTGGTTCAAGCAATTCCCCTGCCTCAGCCTCCCAAGAAGCTGGAATTACAGGTGCACCCCACACACCCAGCTAATATTTTTTGTATTTTTAGTAGAAACGGGATTTCACCATGTTGGCCAGACTGGTATTGAACACCTCACCTCAGGCAATCTGCCTGCCTCAGCCTCCCAAAGTGCTGGGATTACGGGCAGGAGCTACCACGCCTAGCCTGAGCATTGCTTTATAATTCTTGTTGTAGAGATCTTTCACTTCCCTGTTTAGCTGTATTCCAAGGTGTTTTATTATTTTTTGCTATTATGAATGGAATTACATTGTTGATTTGGTTCTCAGATTGAATGTTGTTCCTGCATAGAACTGCTACTGAATTCTGTACCTTGATTTTTATATCCTGCAACCTTGCTGAAGTTCTTTATCCAATCTCAGAGCTTTGGGGCAGAGTTTATGGGGTTTTCTAGATAGAGAATCATATTTTCTGCAAACAGAGATGGTCTGATTTCCTTTCTTTCTATTTGGAGGCCTTTTATTTCTTTCTCTTACCTGATTGCTCTGGCTAGGACTTTCAGTACTATGTTAAATAGAAGTGATGAGGCTGGGTGCAGTGGCTTCCACCTGCCGTTCAGCACTTTGGGAGGCCATGGTGGACAGATCATTTGAGGTGGTCAGGAGTTTGAGACTAGCCTGGATAACATAGTAAAACCTTGTTTCAACTAAAAATACAAAAATTAGCCAGGCGTGGTGGCACATGCCTGTAACCCCAGTTACTCAGGAGGCTGAGGCAGGAGAATCACTTGAACGTGGGAGTTGGAGGCTACAGTGATTGAGACTGTGTCACTGCATTCCAGCCTGGGTGACAGAGTGAGATTTTGTTCCCAACCCCCCAAAAGGAGTGGTGAGAGTGGGCATCCTTGTTTTATTACTGTTCTGAAGGAGAATGCTTCCAGCTTTTGCTTATTCAGTGTGATGTTGGCTGTGGGTTTGCTATAGATGGGCTTTAATTTTTTTGAAATCAAATAATTCTTTGAATCTGATGAGAACAAAGATACAATATACTAGAATCTCTGGGACGAAGCTAAATGAGTGTGAACAGGGAAGTTTATAGTGCTAAACACACACATCAAAAAGATAGAAATATCTAAAATTAACAACATTCCTAGAGGAACTAGATAACAGGAGAAAAACCAACCCTAAGGCTAACAGAAGACAAGAAATAATCAAAAATCGGAGTTGAACTAAAGGAAAATGTGATACACAAAACCAAGGTCAACAAATCCAGGAGTTGGTTTTTTGAAAAAATAAATAAGATGGATGGATCGCTAGCTAGACTAATAAAGAAAAAAGAGGGAGAAGAACCACATAAATACAATCAGAAATGACAAAGGGGACATTATCACTGGCCCCACAGAAATAGAAGAAAGCTCTTTAGAGAATACTATGAACACCTCTATGCACACAAAGTAGAACACCTAGAAGAATGAATAAATTCCTGGAAACACACAACTTTCCAAGACTGCATCAGGGAGAATTGAATCCCTGAACAAACCAATAAAGGGCCCCAGAATTGAATCAGTAATAAAAAGCCTACCAATAAGAAAAAGGTGAATTCACTGATAGCTTCACAGCCAAATTATATTAGATGTATAAAGAAGAGCTGGTACCATTCTTATTGAAACTATTCCAAAAAAATTAAGGGAAGAACTTCTCCCTAACTCATTCTATGAGACCAGCATCATCGTGACACCAAAATTTGGCAAAGACACAAAAGAAAAGAAAAGTTCAGGCCAATATCGCTGATGAATGAAGATGGAGTATTCTTCAAGGAAATACTAGCAAACTGAATCCAGAAGCACTTGCAAAAGGTAATCTAGCACAATCAAGTGGTTTTTATCCCAGGGATGTAAGATTAGTTTAACAAACATAAATCAATAAATGTGATTTACCTTATAAACAAAAACAAAAGCACATGATAACCTCTATAGATACAGAAAAGACTTTAGATAAAATTCAACATCTCTTCATGTTAAAAATCCTCAACAAACTAGGCATTGAAGCAACTTTCCTCAAAATCGTTAAGAACCATCTTTGACAAATTATTTTATTTTGATGAAGTCCAATTTATGTCCAGTTTATTTTTGCTGTAGGAATAGAAAACCATGCAGCTTTAGGGTAAAACTGGGTAGAACCCAAAAATGTTAAAAATTGACTTCTTTCCCCATTTTAAATACATTTTACCTATTCAAATTAAATTGTTCAATAAAAATTACTGGCTTTGTTGGAAACACAGTTTCATTTATATTTAAGAAACAACTTTGGGTACAGTACATCTTCTGAATAAAATGTTTCTTTCCCCATATATATCTTTCCTGACAATAATTTCTGTGTATAGTCCCTCTGCACACTATCACTTTCTTTATAAGTCTCACAAGTTGGTCAATATCACCACACATCCCTCTGCCTCCAAATTTACTGTTTTCTTTGGTGTCCACTCCTATGTTTGATACAGAAGGAACAATATCTCATCTATTTTATTTCTATCCAGAACATTGTGTACATCTTGCATTTATTACCAAGTGGCATCAACTTCTCTGAGGGTTATGTGACTTGGGATTACTTTATATCAACATTTTCTCATACTTTACAGGGGGTAAAATAGTTTTTCCTTATAAAGCCACTTCAGTTACAAAATTATTAATACATTATTGTCTACCTACCATGTGTAAGCCCTGTAATACATGCTTTATATAAAACTTTTCATTTATTTTAGTTAATTGTTAAATAGATGTTATTATCTCTATCTTACAAACGAAGAACCTAAGGCTTGGAAATGTTAAGTAATTTAATAGCTCCTAAACCATGGGTGAGATATTTTGCTAACCCTAAAACCTATAGTCTTAAATGTGATTTGTTCTTAATATCCATCAGTTGGCCACAGAATTGTATATTTATATCTTAATTTATTTGTAGCCTTTGAAGAAAAAAATGCTTATCCCATAATAGTTTTATTTGAATATCTTGTTTACTTGATATACCAGTTTTTCTTTTGAATCCAAAAATTCTGTGATCTTCTCTCAAAAAATATGGAAAGCATTTTCCATAGTGTTAAAAATATATATATTAAAGTGTTTTGGATTACCATTATACAGTAAGTGCATAGTATTATAAAGTAATTAAATGATTTAATCTTGAAATGATAGTTTGTGAAATTCTTTAGCATTTTATGAATTTGTTGCAATGAGGGTAGAAAAAAATAGATGCTGACAGCATTAACAGTCTAATTTTTAGAATCCCTACTCTATTAACATTGACGGCTTCATCAATCTTTGAGCATCCTTGGCATTTATTGTTTTCAGTGATGGGTGGTATTTATAATTGTCTTAACAAGCAATTCTAGCCAAACCTGCTTTCATGTCATAAGTACAGGGAGTTATTCATGTCAAAAATAATGTAAGAAGTGAAGCATAATTTCAAATATATAAATTAACATTTCTTTGTGATATATAGCTCATCATGTTGTTTTTAATATAAAATAAAGAAACTGTGACACAGATACTGAAAAATGACTAAGAAATGCCCGTCCTTTAAAAATCACTTATAGGAAGAAGTTAGGTCTTACCTTTTTAATCCAAAGAGTTTTTCTCAAATAAGACTCTTTAAATTCTTTTCTTTTCTTTATTGAATGTAATGATCCATTGTGTCTTTGCCATGTCTTCCTGTGGCCATCTGCCCTAGTGAGTTACAGATAAGAACTCACTTTGTGGAAGTCTGTCTCAATTCAAATAATGGTTTAAAACTTCTGCAGTGATCTATGGACCTTGCTTCAGGAAAACAGGGCAAAGTGACAGAGATAATTTTGACAAAATCCAAGCAAAACATATTATAGTTCTAAGTCCTTTCAGCCCCGATAGAGACAAATCAGCTCTGGCTGAAAATTGGTATTTTTTTTACTTAATATTTTGACTTTTTTCTTTGTAAGCTAGTTCTAAACACATGTTCTTTACCTGTAAGTTACTTGTTAAATTACTTGATGGCAAAAACAATTTTAAAAATCTACAAATCTCCTCAGTAGGGCTGACCATCAAAGTTTTGGGAAACTGGACTAAATAAATAAATAAAAAAAAAAAAACCAGAAAAAAACTTCTCTGGCTTTGTAGTCTGCTTCTCTTAAATCCTGGTGGGTGTTTACTCTAAATCCCTAGTCTGATAACATTCTTTGCTGTATAAAGGGCAGTGCTTCATATTAAGTCAGCTAGCTAGCATAAATAACCCACCTAATTTAATTGAATAAAAAACTTTGGCCTAATGAATACAAAACTATGCAATAGAATATATCTTGACTAATACAGTTGTCTTATTAAGGTACAACCTTGATCATAATTCTTCCCATTCCCACACTCACTAAGGTAGTCATTAGTGATATTCCCCTAAAAATTTCCATTTGTCTGCCACCGCAGGTAGGATTGCTCTTCTTGACCTCTTGTTGCTGGTTGGGAGCCTCTAATTATTTCTGGCCAATGAGATGAGAGTAGGAATAACATGTATCCTTTCTGGGCTGAAGTTTTACTTGACAGTGGAAAACTTGGAAGAGCTGGTTTCCTCAACTTGATTGTTTGATATGACTGCTTCTTAGACTGAGACCCTGGGTGATTGCAGTTAACCAAATCCTCCCTGCCAAACCATAATGAACATATAGCATGCACATAAAATAAGCCTTTATTTTTGTAAACTAAGTGTGGGACCTGTCTGTAACTGCAGCATAACCAAACCTATTCTAACTGGTACATTTTCTGACACTCTTCCATTTAGTGAGACACATTCAGTATAGGATAAAGTATGAACTATCTGGCATTCAAAACTCTCTTAAATTTGAATTCATTCTGCTCTTTCTTTTCTTAGGTTGATTAATGTATTTTGTTTTCCAGTAGAACTATATTCCATGTCCTGTCTTTCAGTTTCTAAGACTGAGCCTTCCCTGAGAATGTCACTGCTTTTCACTTGTGAATGAATGTTCTTTTTTTGAATTCCCATCAGTGCCTTGTTATTGTGTCATTATTTATGACTTTTAATTCTACATTTTAATTACTTATCTGTAAACCTGCTATTCTCTTTCCAAACAACTAATAAGTGAATTTGAGGGCAGGACCTATGCCTTATTTATATCCATATCCTTATAGAAATTAGCTCTGTTTTTAGCTCGCAGGAAGTGTTCCATAAATATTTATTGTATTGCATTGTCTTCTGGTTAAAAATATAACAGTTAAAGCAGTAGGTTTTTATTTTATTTTTTTGGATTCTGTCTTTTTCAATTAAAAGTGACTCACAATAATTTTAAACTGATGGAAAAAAGTAGAATAACTCTATAAATTAATTGTTCTAGCTTTCTATTCTCTTATCTACCTATTATCTATTACCTATCTATCCAACCATCTATCTATTATCTCTCTCTCTCTCCTATTTATTATTATTATTATCTCAATCACCTATTTGCAACTTTATGAAAGTAGTATATTTTCATGGTCAAACAGGTACGTTTGACCTTATAAAGTAATAATCCACTTCTACATTTTGACCCATTACCACTTGTACACTGAAGAAATAAATACTTTAAAGCACTTCTGTTTTGAGTTCTTCTGGAGTTTTTTCTGCCATGTTTTAAAACAATATGCATATGTAGTCATTAATTGATATATTAACCTTAGGCATTCACTATTGACTTTCTAATGTGGATTTATCTATTGCAATAATCTGAGACACACCCCCTTCATTCCCATTTACATATACCAATATTTTTAGTATTTTCATTAGTTATTTTTTTATTTTAATATCTTTAAAATTCTGTTTCTTGTTTAATCACTTATTGATAATATATCTTCACTGCCCCCTTGGTAGATGAGGATATGAAAAGCCCATATTTCATCTCTTCTTCCCACTCACACTGACACACTTATCTTCACCTTTACTTTTAAATTTTCAACTTTTACATTCTGCTTTGTAAGCTTAATTAAGTCTTCTGTGCTTTGTCCAGAGGGTCACTCTAAAAGTTTAAAATCAATAAAGTGCATTTATTTTATTGACTAAATAAAACTATTCACTACAGAGCCTGAGTACTGTGACTTAATTTACTTCTTGTTTGGCCATTTAGTTTTTTTCCTCCTGTTTTCAATTGCCTTAAAAAAATGAGTCTAGCATTGTCTGATGTCATAACAATATTACATTTTGCCAACATCTCAGTAAAACTCTCTAACCTAGGACTCCCCTCTTGGTGGGAGGTCCTGGTTCTGATGCTGTTCCATTCCAGACTATATTCCTACTTCCTTTTAGGCCTGCCTTCTCTTTATTGCTGGCCTGGGTCGGATTCTGAATCTCATTTTCTCTTTCTTGGCTTACCCCTTTACTCTCCTGGAGGATATATTTAAGCAACTTCCTAATAAAGAATTTCTGAGAGGAAAATTTTCTATACCCCTTCATATCTGAAAACATTTTTATTCTGAGTTCACTTTCCTATATTGAATGGAATAAAATCTTAGTGCTCTTGATTTAAATTTTTTTTTTTTTTTTTTTTTTGAGACGGTGTCTCACCCTGTTGCCCATACTAGAGTGCAGTGGCATGATCTCAGCTCACTGCAGCCTGCACCTTCTGGATTTAAGTGATTCTTATGCCTCAGCATCTTGAGTAGTTGGGATTATAGGCATGAACCACCATGGCTGGCTAATTCTTGTGTTGTTAGTAGAGATGGAGTTTTGCCACGTTGCCTAGGCTGGTCTTGAACTCCTGACCTCAAGTGGTCTGCCCTCCTCTGCCTCCCAAAGTGCTGGGATTACAGGTGTAAGCTACCGTGCCCGGCTGATTTAAACTTTTTGTCTTTTGTACTTTTGCTTATATTGGTCTTTTCATCCTTCATTTGAGATTTCTTGACTTTACATATACATGCTTCTGTAGCATATTTTTTACTCAGCAAGCACTTTATTCTTTTAAACTAAATTAATTTTTAATTAACTTTTTTCTTCTTTCTCATTGCTTTTTTTCATACAGCAATGTCATAACTTCCTTATTTTATAGTAGCTTTTGAAATTTATGTGTGTGGAGGATACTCTCTTCTGCCACCCAGATTCCTCTTCCAATAGGGAGTCACTCATTCCTCCACACCCTGCTGCTCGGTGTTGCTTATTGAGTCCTTCCTTGGGAATTATACGAACCTCCTCCATGGGTAGTCTGAATCCAATAACTGATCAATGTGGGTGGGAGTGGGGTTGGGTTTGGTATAGAGCTGGCTTCTTGCTTCAATTCTGGAAATATCTGAAGGACCATTCAAATCACTGAGCACCTCTAGGGTTACCCGAAGTGTCTGTTGCAATTGTATTACTTGTCAACTTCTTTTTCTGCTCAATCCTGCTTCTCCCACTTGTTCACTTCCATCATTTGGGACCAGGCAAATTTCTCTCAAGTCTATTTCTCTTGGAGACTGGCCTAAGACATTATATGAAGATATTTAAAGTTTTTTAAAAGAATTTTCTTTGTGTCTTGGGGTAAACAGCAGGCTATTTTTCACTTGTATGTTTAAGAGGTGTAGGAGGCTAGGTAAAGAGGGAGTCAACTCCGCTTTTTAGTCTTTTTTTCCTCCTGTGCTCTCGATTTTTATGTCTACTTCTTCTGCAGGGTTTTGCTCTGTAGGGTAGGGTGCCCCTTCGGTCTTCACTGACATCGTCTCTGCAGACCTTCAGCACCTTGGCTTGTGCCACTCTGTTTTGTCAGTCAATATGCTTAACCTGCTTTCTGTGTGCCAGAAGTACATTAGCTTATCTCTTTTGTTGGTACTCCCCTCATTCTTTCAGTTGTAGTGCTGAGTTGGATCTTTTTATTCCTTTAGTGTTAGTGTGGTCCTAAGAGAAACACTGTTGTGTACTCTTTCTTAAACCTAAAGTCATTTCTTGACTTTTGTTTGACTTTAAGTCGGAAAATTACATAACTGAATTGACTTTCAGTGAATGGAATTTTAATTCTCTAAGATGTTATAAAGATTCTAGACTTTCCCAAATTCCATGGTGGTTATTTGGGAAAACTACCAGATGTAAACAAATGTGTTTAATATCAATTTCCTGGGATACTTAAGACTAGGTGCAGTTATAGTCATTTAACTCTGTTTCTCATAATTATGTAGTCAAACAATGACTGAACGTCTCCACTGTGTCAGTCCCCTGAATGTAGTCCCACGGATAGGTTAAAAAACAGCAACAACAAACAAAACACAGTGATTGGACTTAGTCTAGTGGAGTTGGCAAAAATAAAAGAGATAATTTTACTGCAAAATAGAAAATGCCAACTAATAGTATCAGTAAGCTTGTATAGAGCTAAATGTGTCAAGTGCTTACTATTTGCTGGGTCTTCAACAAATGCTTTATATTTATTAACTAATTAATATTCACAACAAACTTTTGATATAGGCTTTATTCTCTTCTCCATTTTGCAAATGAGGCCACTGAGGCATTTGCCTGTGGACTGACAGCTGCTAAGTGATAAAGCCAGGAATCAAATCCAGAAAGTCTGGCCCAGATACGGAGCTCTTTGCCACTGGCTGCTCTGTTTCTCGAGAGGATGATGGGATAAACAGAGCACAGAAGTCAAACCCCTGATACAGTTGGAGGTGATGCTCTGAACACTTTCTTTGGTTTTGTTTTGTTTCTATAGGAGGAGGGAATTCACAGCATTTTTGATCTTTTATTGATAGTCTTTTGGGAAAACCATTCCCAGCATGGGCCAAAGTCCTTAAGCTATGACTGTTTAAGAAAATATTTGATATTCACCTAAAGTCGATGTGGCTATATATGAAAACAAATTCAAAAGAACTTTATTGAATTCCAAATAATTTTGATAATTACAGATTAAATAATTTCACAAAAATATTTAGATATTTTGTTAGTTTTTTTCCTTTGAAACTTGCCCTTTTAAGCATTTAAGGATAAACTATTACCCCTACCAGTTTGGCAAAAATGAAATAGAAAATGCCAAGTCTTGGTAAAGATGTGGAAATGTGGAAATTCACATATTCTGTTGGACATTGGAACTACTTTTGATAATCATCTGGCATTTTCTCATTATTAGAGTATGTTCATTTCCTACAACCAAGGAATTCTACACACAGGCATGCACTTTGGGGAAGCTCTTACATATAACCTCAGAAGAAATGTAAAAGAATATTCATGGAAAGAAGCACTGCCTGCTATAGCAAAACCCTCAAAACAAATGCCCATTAGATGAAGAATGAGTAAGTCAACCATGGCACGTTCATAAAATAGGTTAAGGAGTAGAAGTGCAAGTATTCATATTCATTTTACTGTATGCAGTACTTTGTGTATGTGTTATATTTCATAACATAATTTTTAAAATAAATAATAACATTTTAATGGCTTTAAAAGAACAATGGCCAAGATTTATGTAAGAAATTAATGTAACCTTAATTAATGTAACATGACTTAAAGTAATAACACCAGAATTCCTAAATTACTTCAGACATTAAGTGCAAACAGGCTTTACTCTAATGACTTAAAGATTTCAGAACTTACTAACCTGGTTAAAGTTTTTCATTTCTAAAAATGCAACTTAATAAGGCCATGTGGGTATCTGTGAGATTAACAACTCACTTTTATTTGTTTTATTCTTCAGAAAGGATGTTTAAAAAACAAATAGGAGTTAGCCAGGCAAAGGAAAGTGAGAAGTCCTTTTTAGAAGACAAAGGCAGCATGAAGAGAGTAAAAATCCTGGTCCTTTTATTGAATACTCTTTCTGTGGCTGTTTTGGCCTAAGATGGCACAGCTGTAGTGAATCTGCTAAATCCTTTGACATTCTAAATCATGATAAGTGTCAAATGTATTTTTAACACATGCTGTTCATTCATTAATTCACTCATTCACTTAAAAAACATTTATGGAGTACCTACCATACGCTAGTCCTTGTGCTGGGGGAAATGCTAGTGAACAAGACATATATAGTCCCTGCCCTCATGGAACTTACTGTTTAGAAGAGGACAAAGAAGTAGCCAGAAAAAAATGGCCTTTCCCTTAAAGCAACTTTTGTACTGACTACATATCCAGAACTAAAAATTGACTCAGAGGTACTAACTCAATGAGTTAATAGCTATCTATAATGATCTATACAGAGATCACTTATGATGGGAATAGGATGCACTATATAGAAGTCGTTTGGTCTGAAGGATGTTCTAGGTGGAAGGAATCCTTTAAACAGTTCAGTTGTTAGGGTCTTTTATGTGTGAGGCACTGTAAAGAATAGGGGAGTGAACCAGGCATAGACCCTACACTCAGTAGGGTGACAGTGGTAAAATTCTGCCCACCTCCCATCATTTCTTCTTCCCAGCTTCTCCCAGTGAAGCTCACTGACCTTTCTTTGGGATACTCAGCTAGGACCTAGTTTCGGACCCATTTTGGTGGGAGGGAGTTCTTCTTTCCTCTGATATCATGTTCTTTTGTGTTTGTGTTTGTTTTAGTTTTTCCTTTTGAGACTGAGTTCGCTCTTGTTGTCCAGGCTGGAGTGAAATGGCATGATCTCGGCCCCCTGCAACCTCTGCCTCCTGGGTTCAAGTGATTCTACTGCCTCAGCCTTCCACGTATCTGGAATTACAGGCATGCACCAGCATACCCATACAAAAAGTACAAAAGTATATGATTTTGTACCTTTAGTAGAGTTTCACTATGTTGGCCAGGCTGGTCTTGACCTCCTGACGTTGGGTAATCCACCTGCCTTGGCCTCCCAAACTGCTGGGATTCTAGGCATGAGCTACTGCACCTGGCCAGGTATCATGATCTTTTTTGATGTTTGCTATTAAGGAACTATTTCCAACTCAGTATGAAGTGATATTTGCCCTCTTCTTTGCATTGCTCACTATTTTTAAAAAGAATTGGACTCACACCATTAATGTAAACCAGTGTCTCTGGTTCTTTACTCTAACCTTCACACTTCTCCCTGTTACATATGACAATCCTTATGTTACAGATGAGGAAAGGAGACTACAATTTGAAAAGTTTTCCCAACGATATATCAGACCAAGAGGGGTAGAGGAAGAATTTGACCATAAATCCAATTTTCCTAAAAGGCTACCTTGCCTCTCTTACAAAAATTCATCATTTTGTTTGTTTTAAGGAGATTGGCTGGATTTCTTTTTCTTTTCCTTTTTTTTTTTTTTTTTTTTTTTTTTGAGACAGTTTCACTCTGTCACCCAGGCTGGAGTGCAGTGGCACAATCTCGGCGCACCGCAACCTCCACCTCCTGGGTTCAAGTGATTCTCCTGCCTCAGCCTCCCAAGTAGCTGAGACTACACATACGTACCACCATGCCCAGCTAATTTTATTTTATTTATTATTTTTAGTAGAGACGGGGTTTTACCATGTTAGCCAGGATGGTCTTGATCTCCTGACCTTGTGATCCACCGGCATCAGCTTCCCAAAGAGCTGGGATTGCATCTGTTGTTTTTATCCATTGGTATTTTTGCTCTCCTTTCTTCTGATTTCTGAGTGTCCATTATCATAATTCAAAGCTGACTTGTCCATAAGTGATAATACAGGCCTCCAGTATCTAGTCCAATTTTATTTCTGTTTCCTGTGCTGCTGATGGATTTAAAGTTCTCCTTTGAGTTTCAGCAGTGGAAGCATCCATCAGAGTGAAGATTTACTTCATACTGACTTTGTAAAATTCCTATGAACTAGTAAAACCAAGTTTTACCTTATTTTCACCTGGTAAAATTCTAGACATATAAATATATGAATCCATGCAAGAAAAGAGATGATCAAGAAGGTTTTGTAGATAGGTCATACTAACCCCAAAGTGAAAGGAGCAAAAAGATGCAAGGGAGCCTGACATTCTGCCAGAGTAAAGCTTATGGCCTTGACACATACTATAGGCTTTCATTTCAGTGTTGCATAATAAGCAATTACTGAAAGTAGCCATACATTAATTAGTAGTATTCATTTCTTCATTTAGTTATACATTTTACAAACTTTTTTTGAGTGCCAACCAAATATCCAGTATTATTGTAGGCACGGGAGATATAGAAGTAATCTCCAAGTTTGAGATTCATAACTTTAAGGTATTAACTGGGTAATGGTGAAAGACAGATAGTAAATAAATGGACAGATAAATAACATAATTCTTGGTAGTTATAAAAGCAATGAAGAAAATAAAACAGGTAATAGATTATGATTATTTGGGGGAGGGTTATGTTAGCTGACATCTGTCATGGCCCCTAATGACCTATCTCAAGATCTATATTTAAGGACTCAAGACCTTATGAGCTCTCCTAGTAACTTCTCATCAATTGCTTCTTATCAACTGAAATTGGAAAACATGATAGGATGCTACTTTCATGATCAGATTTTAAGAAATTTGTAACTTCTGTCTTGGTAGCAGTCTCTCTATTGCTTTGATGAATGAGCTGCCATGTTGGAGAGCTCAATATGACAAGAAAAGATGAGAACTGTGCATCCAATAGCCAGTGAGGAACTCAGGCCCTCAGTCCAACAACCCTCAAGAAACAAATTCAGCCAGCAACTTGAGTGAGCATGGAAGCAGTTTCTGAGTTGAGCTTTCAGAAGAAACCCAGACATGACCAAGCTGATCTTAGAGAAAACCTGAAACAGAGGTCTCAGTTAAGCCTACTGGGATTCTTGACCCACAAAAGCTGAGATATAAATATGTGTTGTTTTAAGTTGTGAAGTCTGTCATAATATTGTTATGAAGCAGTCACATCGTGACACATTTTATATGTGTGTGTGTGTGTGTGTGTGTGTGTGTATGTGTGTGCGCTTAAAATTTATAGGAATCTTTTAAGTTGATTTTGACAGTGGAAACTTTGTCATCTGATTTACTGTTATATAACTGTGTTTTTATCCTCTTTGTGACAAACATTGAACTTTACCTTCTAATATGGTTTGGATTTGAGTCCCCACCAAAATCTCATGTTGAATTGTAATCCGACAGTCTTGGAGGTGGGGGCTGGTGATTGGATCATGGGGACAGGTTTCTCATGAATGGTTTAGCACCATCCTCTTGGTACTGTCCTTTCAATAATGAGTGGGTTCTTATGAGATCTGATGTTTAAATTGTGTGGCACCTCCCATGCATGCTGTCTCTTGCTCCTGCCATGTAAGATGCCTACCCCCACTTTGCCTTCTGCCATGAGTAAAAGCTCCTCAAAGCCTTCCCAGAAGTAAATGCTGCCATGCTTCCTGTAAAGCTTATAGAACAATGAGCCAATAAATCCTCTTTTCTTATGAATTATCCAGTTTGGGGTATTTTTTTTTTTTGAGGTGGAGTATCACCCTGTCACCCTGGCTGGAGTGCAGTGGCGCGATCTCAGCTCACTGCAACCTCTGCCTCCAGGGTTCAAGTTATTCTCCTGTCTCAGCCTCCTGAGTAGCTGAGATTACAGGTGTGCACCACCACAGCCAGCTAATTTTTGTATTTTTAGTAGAGTCAGGGTTTCACCATGTTGATCAGGCTGGTCTCAAACTCCTCTCCTCATAATCTGCCTGTCCTCAGCCTCCCAAAGTACTGGGATTACAGGTGTGAGCCACCATGCCCAGCCTCAGATATTTCTTTATAGCAATGCAAGATTGGACTAATACTTCTTCTGAAATGTCACTGGATTATTTGAATCCTTTATTTCAATATCAGTTATCTAATTCGTTTTTGCCAGATTATGTGAGTTGCTAAAAAAATCAGCTTTAATGAGGTCTTTTTCACTTTCCACAATTGTCAGCTTCTCTTTAAGATTTATAGGCTTATTCATGGAATATTATAATTAATAATATTTAAATGTGCTAAGTGGTAAAACCTTGTCAAATACCATCGTTCCTTGAGGCATTAGGACTTATTAAGGTTCTTGCTCTAGAGAAAATTCCAGGCTTACATAAATAGCAGTAGCACTAATGTATAAAAAAATTATATTGAATCTATTCTATTAGAGCCCCATAGGTGTCTGCCTGAAAATCTGTGTGCTGTAGCCTGTGCCTGACAGCTAGTGGTTGGATTTTAGATGCTGCCATCTAAACATCTTTGGCACTATTTCCTAGAATGAGTTCAACATAACATGCTGTCCAATAGCTTCTAGAATCAGCTCTTAACAGAAAATCTTCAGTGGAATAGCTGGGACTGCATCTGTTCCAGGACTTAAGCAGAGATTCATCCTCAAGCTTGCCTGCAGGTGAACGAACAACAAAAATCATTCAGGAGGATGATAGGGACAGTGAACAAGAGCCACACAACCATACATGTCCAGAGGGAAGGGAAGGATGGAGGGACAAGCCACTCATATTGCTATCTCAGAACCCTGTGTATGATACAGGGTACCATAGTAAAAAAGGCTAATTTCAAACAGGGAAAATTTTCTAAAAACAGGTTGTAGATAAAGGGATAATATGTATAATGTATGAAATCTACCTACAGATCAGTTTTTAAAGTGGACAAAGAGAAAATGGGCAAAATATATGAACATATATATTTTATATTAAAAAACACACAGCTCAACAACATCATCATCAGAGGAATGAATAGTTAAAATATAATGTCTTGCTTACCAAAATAGCAAAGCTTGAAGGCTGGTAACAACAAATTTTAATCAGTAGGTATATGAGAAAATAGGCATCTTCTATGCTAATAGTAAGATTATAATTGATTAAATTTTCCTGCAGGGCAATGTACATTAAAATCAAAAACTTCTATGTTCTTTGATTCAACAAATCAATTTTCAGGACATTTTTCTTACCAAAATATTTATAAAAGTTGACAAAGATATTTGTTTAGTAGTAATAGTCACTACAATATTGATTTTTAGTAACAGAAAATTACCATCATTCCACACAGATAATTTCTACATTATAATATTGGTTACACAGATGAGCTTTATGGAATGTGGAGGGAGAAGAGCCAAGGCAATGAAGAAGTCTCTCTTTAAAAGAGTGTTCTTTTCTTGCTTCTGATTGTAATAATGCAGCCGCTGGTTTCTTGGTCCTGATGGGGATATGTTAGCTTGGCATTCACTTGGGATGTGGGGGCCCACTGTAAGTCTAGAGCAATGGTTCTCTATACTGGCTTCACTTTGGAGTATATGGGTAAATGAGTTGGGAGACTGGCTCTCACATCGAGGCAACGCAGCGGAAGGACAGCAGATGGCTCCCCTCTAATCTCTACCCCTCCTGCCCTATCAGGAGGCTCCTTTCTCAGGCTTGCCTCTGCCATGCCCTTTTCCTGCCTCCACATACGCGCATGCATGCACCCACCTACATACATACACACACACACGCCAGTTCATGGAAGCCTTTGGTCGATTAAGGTTTTTACATCGGTATTTGTTTTGCAGATAAAAATTTCCCCGTCCTGTGATGTTTTTCTGGAGTTGATACTGGAGGAAAGAACTGGCAGCCCATGCTTGTTCATCACCTTAACAAGCATTACAAGTAGCCTTTATATTTTAAAAATATAATTAAACATGTTAGAGTTTGAAAATATTAAAACTGCCAAGTTCAGAGCTCTTTAGGACAGAATGTTTCTAATTTCTAATATCTGGCTACATCTGAGGGGAATTCTTGAGTAGAGCAAATGAACTAAAAACAAAAACCAAACAAATAAACTTTCGAAATAGTGACCAAGTTGCTTAGCTGCTGATACAGGTGATCATTTTGGGCACTCATTTCTGTTTTTTTTTTTTCCCCCTCAGGATCTAAATCCCTATTGGCAATGGAATGATTTGTAACATTTTATTTTCATACTGTCCATTAATTTAGTCATGGAAATGATGTTTATTCATTAAAGTATTCAAGATATGTATATGAAGAATTGTAATCCCCTCACACGCTTAACTAAGTTCTGATGTTCTGTCCTAAGGTGGGTACCATTTGCTTTTCCCACACTGTTGAGCTACCCAGTTTTTGAGAGAAGTAAGTAGAATCAGGACCCATGTCTGAGAAACCATTCCATGGTCCACCTGACACAGGTTTTAAAAGAGGTCATATGACTTGGTAAGCCAACAGCAGAGATTGGCCTGATTTGAAACCCATCTTCCCACTTTTCTCTAAAAGTACAGGCTGATGTTTTGCAATCTTGCTCTTTTCGTTGTAAAGATTATACTGGATTTTAATTTTAAACAAATCTACCTCAATAAAAGTATGATTAGGAGGCCCTACCATTTGACTTTTCACCAGACCTAGTGTTTCAAGACAGGTTGAAATATATTACCATAGGACTGAAAATACTCATGTTCCATACCTGCTGAATAACTTGCTTCTGATTGTATTTCTTCTGAAAAGCTCTTCTTTAGTAAATATCAATGATGCATTATGCAAAAAACTGATCCATTATTCATCATAATCTGTCTCCTCTAAGAAGAACAAGACAGAGTCTCAGCTTGCTAAATAAGGCAATTAGCAGATGATACTCTTAAGGACTCAACAGAATTGATAACTATAGGAAACCGAAAGATTTCCCAATTGCTAAATGTATTAATAAAAGCTAAGAATTATCTTTGCTGTTATCAAAGAAGAGAAGATATTGGTAAACATTTCTTTTTTGTGTTCTAGCTAAAAGGAGGTCATGTGCGAAACAGATTTGAATTTATTTTTAAACTATTCAGTCATTATGTGGTGTTTTAGTCCATTTTCACACTGCTATAAAGAACTACCTGTGAGTGAGTAATTTATGGTGAAAAGAGGATTAATTGACTAACATTTCCACATGGCTGGGGAGGCCTCAGGAGACTTATAATCATGGCAGACAGTGAAGGGAAAGCAGGTACCTTCCTCACGAGGCAGCAGGAAAGAGAGAGAGAACGTGAGCAAGCATGAGCAGGGATGGGCCACACTCTAAAACCATCAGCTCTTGTGAGAACTCACTCACTATCAAGAGAACCGCATGGAGGAAACTGACCCCATGATCCAGTTACCTCCCTCCAGGTCCCTCTCTCAACACATAGCGATTATAATTTGAGATGAGATTTGGGCTCGGACACAGAGCCAAACCGTATCATGTGGAAAACTAAGAAAGAGATTAGAAAGGGCTCTCCTATAAGAGCCCATAATCCAGCTGGACATACAGCTTATATCACAGTGCCTCATTTTATTTCCACATTTTGCTCTGTGACTTTCACCAAATTTTATTTTAATGAACATGTTTTTCCTGAATTAGATTTGCCAGAGCTATTCTTCTACTTTTGTTATTTACTCAAAGAAAAAAAGTGTTGCAGCTTTTTCACTCTTCTTATTTGGCAAGTAGGAGGGAGTATTACAGCTCTTTTACTCACACCGCTAGTGAGCTCTGGGTTCTTGTTCCATAACCAGCAAGAATAAGGCACACAGAAACTGGAGAGTGAGTAAGGCAGATTTGGATTTATTAGGCAACAGGAAAGCTCTCAGCAAGAAGAGGGGACTCGAATGAGGGTTGTGGACTGCAGAGCTTTTGGGGGGTTTTTATGGGCCAAAAAGAGGGAGGAGTGTGCAGACTGGTCTGCAGGCCAATTTGGAGAAAGCACCACTCAGAAAGAGATACGATAGTAGAAAAAACCAATTGGAGGCAGAGGTGAAGACTTGGTCCAGGACCTTGGCCCAGGACCAATCAGGGGCTGAAGTGAAGGCTTGGCCTGCAACCAATCAGGGGCTGGAGTGATGTTTCACTTTACGTAAACAAAAATTTGGCCAGTGGCCAATCACAGAAAAATACGTATATATAAAATAGGTGAAAGTTATCAGGAGAAAGCATGTGAAATACAACAAAGGTGCACCAAGGAGAGAGAAATGTGTCCAAAAGAGGAGTGGAATTTGTTCATCTGGGTTTACAGAGTAGGTATTTACCATTCAAGGACACAGCCTCTTTTCTTTATCTGGGGCCTGCAGCTTGATTATCAGGCAGTTCTGGGTTTGGAGTTTTGTTGAGGACTCGCCCTAATTCCCTGCCTGTTAGGTTTCTTTCTTCCTTCTCTCTCACAAGCTCTTGAGTTTTAAAAATAAACTATATTATTTTAAATTTATTAATTTTAACTTTTTATTTTTCATTTCTGTTTTTCTTAGGACTTCACTTATGTACTTATTTAACTTAGTGGTGGCAGTGGTAGTGATTATGACTTCTTAAGGTTATCATCTAGCCTCTTTCTTTCCATTTTCTTTCCTTACCTTCTTCCCTCCTAATATGGTTTGGCTGTGTCCCCACCTAAATCTCACCTTGAATTGTAACTCCTACAATTCCTACATGTTGTGAGAGGACCCCAGTGGGGGTTGAATTATGGGCATAGATCTTTCCTTCACTGTTCTCATGATAGTGAATGAGTCTCATGAGATTTGATGGTTTTAAAAATAGAGTTTCCCTGCACAAGCTCTGTTATCTTGTCTGCTGCCATATGAGACTGTCTTTCACCTTCTACCATGATTTTGAGGCCTTCCCAGCCACATGGAAATGTAAGTCCATTAAACCTCTTTCTTTTATAATTTGCCAGTCCCAGGTATGTCTTTATCAGCAGCATGAAAATGGACCAATACAGTAAATCGGTACCATTAGAGTGGGGCACTGCTGAAAAGATACCTAAAAATGTGGAAGTGACTTTGGAACTGGGTAACAGGCAAAAATTGGAAAAGATTGGAGGGCTCAGAAGAAGGAAAATGTGGGAAAGTTTGGAACTCCCTAAAGACTTGTTGAATAGCTTTGGCCAAAATGCTAGTAAGGATATTGACAATGAAATCCAGGCTGAGTGGTCTCAGGTGGAGATGAGGAACTCATTGGGAACTGGAGCAAAGGTGACTCTTGTTATGTTTTGGCAAACAGACTGGTGGCATTTTTGTCCCTTCTCTAGAGATTTGCAGAACTTTGAAATTGAGAGAGATGATTTAGGATATCTAGTGGATGAAATTTCTAAGCAGCAAAGCATTCAAGATGTGCCTTGGATGCTGTTAAAGGCATTCAGTTTTAAAAGGGAAGCAGAGCATAAGAATTTGGAAAATTTGCAGACTTACATTGCAATAGAAAAGAAAATGCCATTTTCTAAGGAGAAATTCAAGCTGGCTGTAGTGATTTGCATAACTAATGAGAAGCTGAATGTAATCCCCAAGACAATGAGGAAAGTGTCTCCAGGGCATGTCAGAGGTCTTCACAGCAGCTCCTTTTATCACAGGACCAGAGGCCTAGGAGGAAAAAGTGGTTTGTGGGCCAGGCCCAAGGTCCCTGTGCTATGTGCAGCCTAGGGACTTGATGCCCTATATCCCACAGCTCCAGCCATGGCTGAAAGGGGCCAACATAGAGTTTAGGCCATACCTTCAGAGGGTGCAAGCACCAAGACTTGACAGCTTCCATGTGATGTTGAACCTGCAAGTGCACAGAAGTTAAGAATTGGGACTTGGGGACCTCCCCCTATATTTCAGAAGATGTATGAAAATGGCTGGATGCCTAGGTAGAAGTTTGCTACAGCGGCAGAGCCCTCATGGAGAACCTCTGCTAGGGCAGTGTAGAAGGGAAATGTGGCGTCAGAGCCCCCACATAGAGTACCTACTGGAACACCACCTAGTGGAGCTGTGAGAAGAAGGCCTCTGTCCTCTAGACCCCAGAATGGTAGGTCCACCTACAGGTTGCATGGTGAGCCTGGAAAAGTTGTAGGTACTCAATGCCAGCCTATGAAGGGAGCCAGAAGGGAGGCTGTACCCTGCAAAGCCACAGGAGCGGAGGTGCCAAGACCATGGGAACCCACCTCTTGCATCAGTATGATTTGGATGTGCGACATGAAGTCAAAGGAGATGATTTTGGAACTTTAAGATTTGACTGCCCCACTGGATATCGGGCTTGCATGGGGTCTATAGCCTCTTTGTTTTGGCCAATTTCTCTCATTGAGAATGCCTGTATTTACCCAATACCTGTACCCCCATTGTATCTAGGAAGCAACAAACTTGCTTTTGATTTTACAGGCTTATAGGTGGAAGGAACTTGCCTTATCTTGGATGAGACTTTGGACTTTAGACTGTGGACTTTTGAGTTAATGCTGAAATAAGTTAAGACTTTGGGGGACTTTTGAGAAGGAATGATTGGTTTTGAAATGTGAGGATATAAGATTTGAGAGGGGCCAAGTTGGAATGATATGGTTTGGCTGTGTCCCCACCCAAATATTATCTTGAATTCTAACTCCCACAGTTCCCATGTGTTGTGGGAGAAACCCAGTGGGAGGTGATTGAATTATGGGAGTAGGTATTTTGGGCACTGTTCTGATGATAGTGAATGAGTCTCATAAGATCCGATGGTTTCAGAAAGGGGAACTTCCCTGCACAAGTTCTATTCTCTTGTCTGCTGACATGTGAAGCATGCCTTTCACCTTCTGCCATGATTGTGTGGCCTTCCCAGCCATGTGGGAGTCTAAGGCCATTGAACCTCTTTCTTTTGTAAATTTTCCAGTTAGGTATGTCTTTATCGGTCACATGAAAACGGGCTAGTACACCTCCCTTCCTCTCCTCCCTTCTTCTCTCTCTTTCGCTCTAATAATAAATTTACTTCTGAGTATAGCTTACGTTCCAGTTTATAAAATTAGAAAATTAACATGTCTTTTGTTTTCTAAATTATTTTATATTGATTTACCTCTTTTGCCTAATAATAATTTATAGGAGTATTATAGTATTCCTCAGCACTTGGACTTTTTATTTATAATTTGTTTGACTGCATTGTTAGAATGTATTCTCTACAATATCTTTCTTTCAGAGTTTATTGATAATTGGATTGGTTTGTTTTATTCCAGCTAGTGTTCAATCAATTTTTATTAATATTTCATGGACACAAAGGGATGCATATTTTTTGTAAAGCACAGCATCCAGTAGGTGCCTATTGATTGCATCTTACTATGTACTTCAAATTATTGATGGCCATGGCATGGACTATGAGTAGCATGCAAAATCTTCCTCAATGTGTGTGTTTTGGTTAGTTTTTAATATTTCAAATTTAGGAATATACATTATTTCAAAACTATGCTATTTCTCCCATAGAAGTTTATGACTAATGTTTTAGTTGTGAACAGACCTATTAATTAACTCTCTGTGCTCCATAGCCTAATATCTTAAATATATTGAGCCTTGTTTAAGATTACCACTACTATTGTGTTTATATTTGCTTTTGCCTATTTGTACTTTTACTTTAGCTTTCTGTTATGAAGTGTATATGTAAGTAACATGTATTTTTAAGATTTGATGTAAGATATTTGATTTTTAAAATAGAGTTTAAACTATTTAAATTACTGTAATTGCTGACATGTTTGATCTTGTTTTAATCATCCTGCCCTGGCTTTCTGATTTTAGGTTTTGTTTTTTTTTTTAATTCTTGTTTTTCTTGATTTTTTTTTTGTTTGTTCTTTTTAAATTTAATGATTTGAATGACAGAATAGTATTTCATACTCAAAAAATTTAGGCCAGACATGGTGGCTCACGCCTGTAATGCCAGCACTTTGGGTGGCTGAGGAGGGCAGATTGCTTGAGCTCAGTTGTCCAAGATCAGCCTGGGAAACATGGTGAAACTCTGTGTCTATTAATAAAAAAAAAGTAATTTTTAAGTTTCTAAAATATAATTGGATATGCCATTTTGTGATATTAAGGTTATTAATGAATCTGGAAAATAAATAACTTTGTAACCAGGGAAATGAATGCCACTTTTACATTCTGCTCTGCTTCCCCACCTCCTTTTTTTAAAAACTGATTTCAGAATTTTATAATTTGGCATCCAGATATTGTTCACGAAAATTAAAAAGTGGTAAAAATCTGTGACTTGATAATAAACACACACAAACATACCACACACGCCACACATCACACATGCCACACACACATACAAGCAGCTTTTGCATGTTAATATGGGACTGTAAAGATTACTATCCACCTCAAACCCTACAAAATGATCGTCTGATTCTTCCATAACCTTTTTCTGATAAGACATATATAACTCTCTCACTGTTAGCTATATAATGTATAGGAAAATGAAAGAAATAATAAAACTAATATTTATTTATTATATTTTTTAAAAAAGCTTTATATATAATTCATATATCATAAAATTTAGCCTTTTAAAGTGTACAATGGAGTGATTTTTAGTATATTGAGAGAGCTTTGCAATTTACCACGGCTTAATTTCGGAATGTCTCTTCACTGCAGAAAGAAACCCCATTGCCAATAGGAGTCACTCCTTATTCCTCCCTCATTCCACACCCTAGCAACCACTAATCTAATCTTTGTCTCTATGTATTTGCTTATTATGAACATTTTATGTAAATGAAATCATACAATATGTGATCTTTTGTAACTGATTTCTTTCACTTAGCATTAAGTTTTCAGGGTTCATTCATATTGGAGCATGTATCAGTACTTATTCCTCTTTGTTGCCAAACAATATTCAATTGTATAAATATAGCACATTTTGTTCATCTATGCATCAGTTCATAGACAAATTTTTAGCAACCAAATAATAAGTGACCAAATAAATAAGTGATTAAGTCTCTCCTCTAATAACCATGTTGATCTTATTTTTCCACGGTCCAAAACTAAATTCAGAAAAAAAATCAAGGTGTCTTTTACAACTGAACCATCTCTCAGATTTCCCAGAGAGCCCCTTGAAAACACAGAAACTTGTTGTTTTATATATGCTTCATGTTTTTAAGATGGCTTAACATTATGGAAGTGCTGCAGGGTGACTGTCAAATGAAAAAATGAAGATTCTCTTTCCATACGTAATTGCTAGTTAATTTGGTCAGATAAAAGTTAATTAATATAAACATATTAGAGATGTTTTGGGGAAGAACCAAAAGGTCCTGGAGATTTGTCAAGTCATCCAGGGATCATAATATGTACTTTTCTACAGGATAAATATTAATCAAATTCTTGTGAAAGAGTTATGTATGATATATTCTGAAAGATAATTTTACTCTCATTCTGATATTGTTGGTTACTTTCCTACTTATGAAGTAGTTTTACTTTCCTCTCATGCTTATCTGAGGCTCTCTTGTAAGCTATAGAATGGGACTTAAATCTTTAGTTGTCCAAAGACAGACAGTTTTAGAGTCTTGTGGTAAGAACCATGTCATGTACTCTTAACTATTTATACTTCAAAGAATAGATGTGGATATAGGTTCAAAACTGATATTGCTTAGACAATTGTCCCATAACACCAGGAGACATGTCATATTTTCAGACCTCTATATAGTTTAAAGCAGATGATTTTATGAGAGTAGACTGCAAAGATCCAGCAAAACAAAAATTAATTACACAAAGCTAAATGAATTTATGACAGGAAACGATTTGTGGTTATTTGTCCTGGAATATCATCAGCATTGTTTTTAACATTCAAATTTTAATGGGAATATGAGGAAACCCTTTATCTTTCTTTTTGATTTATCTTGAACCTTGCATTGAGTAGACAACAGAAATAAAAACTTTAAAAAATAAAATTATGTTATTCCTGACTACTAAGAATTCACGAACATGTGTTACTGCATCTCTTTACTTGTAAAATGGCAATATAGTAATTATTGAAGGTTCGATAAAAACCTTATTTTGCCATGGAGGCTATATCTGGCCAGTATTATTTGAAAATGAATCTAATTAGATTAGTTATGACAAACTCATCGTTAAGAAATAAGACTCTACTTTGCATATGGAACCATGGCTCACGAAACCCTTTCTGGAATCTCTTCTGGTTCCTGTTCTATGGCTGATATCATTCCAGCCTTACAGGTAAAAAGGAAGGTCACTTCCTGGCAGGCCAAACTTCTTAGATGATTCTGAGGACCTCAAGAAAAGAGGAATTCACTTACATTTGTAGGGGATGCAGGTGAAATAGGATGGAGATAAATTTTGGGGGTTTGGTTTCTTAGCCTCAGAACAGAAGTGGGAATAATAGAGGCTTTTAAAAGTCCACTCTTACTGTTATGCAGCCTCCAGTCAGAAGTTAATCTTCTGTCCTTAGTAGTTACTCAACACAATAGGATGCTGGATTTATGACATGGATACTAATGTGCTGCCACACTTTTCGTTGACAAATTAATCAGGCCCAAACACAGCGAAGTTAGCCTTTTTGGGATCAACAAGAACCTTCAGAGATTATTTATAATTACTAGGGTTAAGAAAATATTATCCAACACCTGGAAATAAGTGAAAAAGCTTACTGCATGTCTTTTCAAAATACTAGAGCATTGTTTAACAGACATACCCAAGGAGTGTTTCATCTTTAGGGGTATAATCATTTGTTTGACTTCTCATATATGATTGATTAGGGCCACAGTATTGTGAAATTATAGCTCATATTGTAGATTTATGTCCTGTAGACATGAAAACATTTCTGTACGTTAGAAAAGATAAACCCAAACACTGAGGCTTTATTGTTCTATCAATTATGAAGTTGTTGTATTTCTATCCCAGCAGTTATTGTCCAGCATTTTTCAGAGACCATATATGTTCATTTTCTTGAATTCTATGAAGCAAATTTATTATCTTGCCAAATTCCTCATTAGTTAGTTGACATGTATGTATTCTATAATATGAATTATGGTTTTAGCTTTTTAAATATGATATTTTGACACTGTTATCTCTATTTAGCCTCATTACCATGCGAAGTCTAAGCATAAGGGTATTTTCCCTTCTTTTGCTCTCTAAAAGGAAGATACCTTTCAATAGGAAGTGATCTTTTTTCAGATAAAGGAATATTTTCTTCTATTATGTTTTTGTTTCTTTTATATATTTTTAGTTTCTAATATTACAAATTTGATCTCAGCATACTCTATTTGCTATTTATCCTCTCTTCTTTCATCATCATCATCTTTGCTCTTTGATCTACATTCTTGGACCAAAAACCTATAAAACTTTCCTTCCACAACGTTTTCAACTTTAGAGGTTGTAGATTCTGCTTTGCCCGATTTTCAAAACATATTTCAATTTTGTACACATGTTTTTAGCTTTATCTAATTTTCCTTGGTCCCTTTTTAACTCAACTTTCAGTTTTACAACTCAACCTCTTATGACTTTCTATCTATGTTTTATGGAAGTCATGTTTCCTTATATTCCATTGAGTCAAAGCCTATATTTTATGACATATTCTGTTTATTATAGAAAAGTTTTTGTTTTTTTGAGGATGAGTTTGCCTCTCCATTTGCAGGGTATTTCTCTCCTTATATGGCAGAATGTGTGTGTGTGTGTCTGTGTGTGTGTGTGTGTGTGTGTGTGCGTGCGCGTGCGTGCACGTGCACACACACACTAGGTTGGTAATAATTCTTTGTTTTTTCATCTGTCAATGAGGAGCAATCTCTCAAGACCTGGTGTCTGCCAATTTAAAAAGACATAGATTTCACTTGACCTTCTCTACCCACTTGCATGCTTATAGATCCCAGAATAGTTTTAAGTCTTGTGTCTGAATTAACATACTAAATCCCTAACCACGTTTTACTTTCTTACCATTCCTCATTTTGTGCAGCTCTGATAGAGTGCTGACATGGCCTCGTTTCCTTACTTAGGTAGGAAATGTCCTTCTCCAGGGCAGCACTTTCCAAATCGAACTGCTCCTCAGAATCCCTTGAAGAACATAAGAAGTAATTTCTCAGATCCCATCTCATCTTTTTACTGAATTTTAATCTCTGGAGGTAGGACTTGGGTGGCATTTCTTAAAGGTTTCCCAAGTAATTGTGATGCAGCTGGTGAACAATCCCATACTGAAGAATAATTAAATGCGTCTGCGACAATTTATAGCTCTGCTTTCACCTATAATATCAGCTGGTCTTATACCCAGAGTTCACCTACAGCACTTTATTGACCATGATCACACCTGATAATATTTCTTCTACCATAAACCTTGTTGCACAGCTGAATTGCAATCTACAAGTGGATGTAGATGGCAATGGATTGAGAGGAGAAAGAATAGACCCTACTTAGAAAAAAAGAATCTGCATAATAAGGGAACGGTTTCCTGATTTCTGGTTTTATATAGAGCTAGGCCAATGGAGCGGATTGGAATTATATTCACAGCTAATTCCTGGCTGGCCTCACTGGGCTGTTTCAGAACATGGGTTTCCCTCAAACAGTTGTCTTATAGCTTCATTTAATGGACCTTCCCCCAAGGCATGAGGATTTGCCATCCTTTCCTGGATGGCAAACTCCCTGAGGGCAGCAACTATGTCTCTTTGACTCTGTATTCCCATCACTTCCATAGTGCCTGGCACATAGTCAACTTTCACGAATATGTGCTAATGCCTGAATTAATGGTTTTGGTGATTGGCTGCCTACTATCCTCAGTATTCAAAGTTATAACTTTGTCTACAATGGGCTTTTTTTTTTTTTACTTGACAGTCTTGCTCTGTTGTGCAGGCTGGAGTGCAGTGGAAAAATCTTGGCTCACTGCAGCCTCTGCCTCTGGAGTTGAAGCAATTTTTGTGCCTCAGCCTCCCAAGTAGCTGGAATTATAGGGAGTGCACCACCACACCAGGCTAATATTTGCATTTTTAATACAGATGGGGTTTTGCCATATTGGCCGTGGCCAGGCTGGTCTCGGACTCTTGAACTCAAGTGATCCACCTCCCTCAATCTCCCAAAGTGTGGAATTATAGGCTGAGCTACCACACCCAGCCTATGATGGGCATTTTAATAGGAAAGTGAGAAAGGCACTATATCAGGGCCTATAAAGTGATAGACCACTTCAACCCATAAGCTCTGTTTTCAATTATCTCATCAGAAAAATGAGAACACTATCTTGGAGTGTATATGTGAGTGGGAGCAGAGAGAGGAAGAAACATTCAGAAAACTGCATCTTTTATGTGCCTTAGAGATAGCAAATTACCTTGTTTTAGTAACATATTAAATTTCAAACGTCAGCAACACTGATGTTTTTATAAACTTGATCTTACAGCTTTTGTATTTATGCCATGTTATAAAGACACAAAAACGTAACACCAAATGGATTCTAACCTCCAACATACTTTTTATGAAAATTTAAATTTGGATTAACATGATGGAGTAAGATTTCTTTTTCTTTAGGATCAGACTGAATAATTAGTTTTGTAATAAACTTAAGGCAGAAAAACAAAGCACTTTCCTTATGTTGGTAATTCAGTTTCCTCAAAACTGTTTTGCTAAAACTTATGCCATTGATAAAGACTGCTGATTTACAGTGAAAGTTATTGTTTCTTTGGCTTTTAGCCAATCTCTTCTGTTTAGTCAGTGACCTATTCAGAAATTATTTTTTAAATAGAACTTTGCATTTCATCTAAATTTGAGTACAAATTTGGTATGTAGAAATTCTGATTAAGATTAGAGGCCAGGTGTGGTGCTTCACAACTGTAATCCCAGCACTTTGGGAGGCTGAGGCAGGAGGATTGCTTGAAACCAGGAGTTCAAGACCAGCCTGAGCAACAAAGCATGACCCCATCTCTACAAAAATGAAAAGAAGAGACTAAGTTGACTGAGAATATAAAAAATCTCTTGACTTATGAGTTGTGTAACATTTGAAGTAGGTATGTTGTCACACCTGTTTTATTCATATATTGTCACAGGTCATGTTTTTTTGCCTTTTGCCTTTGGTTTGGTAACTTTTGAGGACCGAACGGGGAAACATGTAAATAATTTCAAAATGATTTCAAAGTATTGTGTTTTTCTCAGTAAACTGGAATTCATAAAGTATATCCTGTTAGAAATGGTGTAGATGATGATTGGGTGTCCAGGGTAACATATACAGATCTCAGTAGCCCACAATATGTAACTGAACTTTCCTCATAGTGGGGATATGCTAAGACCTGGGTCCTGGAGGTTGGAGCCATGTTGTATAGGCTTACAGTGTAGTGGGAGGCATACATCTGTAAGTGGAAGGAAGGAAGTGTCCTCCTTCTTTTCCAGGTCTACTTTTCAGTAGGAAATGTGTATTTTTTAACCTCTTCTCATTCCAGCTATTTGAATTCTCACCCATTTCCTGGTGCGCACAGAGTGCTATACCCTGGGCTGTGCTATGCCATGTATGGGCTTGTCTCTACCTCCAACCACTTCATGCTTTCAAATTTCTCTCTTCCCATGTCCCTAAATGAAAATTCTTATCTCTTCAGTATGGTCAACTCTTGTTGGAATAGTCAAAGACGATTATTTCACCTTTATGTATTAAAATCAAATATGCTTTCAGAGGACTTACCATTTTTAAAATAGAAGACATATTACCATTAGTATATTTTTCTTGTAGTATAGGACACGGTGACAAAAGTAGATAAGGAAGGATTGATATGTGTGTGAATGGGGTGGCCAGGGAGTGTCCACTGAAGTAAATACCATATAGGTAAATTATATCTAGCAGGGAGATCTGTAAGCATTAGCTACATTTATATTGTTTTTTTTTTTTTTTTTTTTTTTTTAATGGCAAAAGCAAAGAGACATCATTGAATCAGTTACTTGTGTCCAAGAGGTGTTTTATGCAGTCATTCATTTGTTAACTGTGCTACGCATGGGAAAGCTTGTCTACTGAGATGTAAGAGGCTGTGAGGAAAGAGTCAGGAAAATGGAGCTGGGAGGCTCTGGGAGAGTGAAAAAATATCCAACTTTATTTTGAAAAATACATGCAAGTGCCAAGGAAAATTTATGCACATTCCAACTTCTAACTGGATTTCAGCCAGATTATCTTAAGACATTGAGTCCCAATGGCTTTTTCCTTTGTGCTTATTAAAAAAAAATTACGTTGAATTGTTACTTTTTTTTCAAGTAAACCTATTCTATGGCAGCTTCCAATATGGTCAATCTGAAGATTAAAAACACAGCCTGTGGAACCTTAACTAACCATGTACCAGCAGGTGAGAATACAAGTGTATTTTCTCAGGGGTAAAGTGAACATTGTATGAAATTGTGGGAGGTGGGGAATAACTTGGTCTCACAGTGAAGAATACCACAAAGGGTGTGTCTTCTAGCTGTGGCTGCGAGGATCAGTGCTGTTGGTCTTGCTTCCAGCAAGAAGCTGGCACCAAAGGAAGCAGGGAATGTTCTCCTGTGAGTGGGGTTCATCCTAGACTACACATGCCTTGTTTCTAGCTGTGCAGTCTTCCATCTCAAACAAAGCTTATTAGATATAAAATTGGTGATGCCTATACCAGCTCCCACTCCCAGAGTGCCAAGAATAAAAGCAATTTAGAGATTTCAGGGGGAGCATGAATTCTACAGATTTAAGGCAGGATTGCTGACCTGAATTTTCAAATTGCCATTAAAAACCAATTCAATAAATTATTTTTCTAATAAAGTTTTCTTCTCATGCCAAGGGGAAAAAATGCAATCCACAATTGATTAAGGCAGCAGAAATATTATCTGTAACTTCTGTATCCAAGTTACAGGTGATTTGGTTGGAGTGTGAAATGAATATCTCAAATTTTGAAGACTAGGTGTGCTTTGCTTTCTGGCTCCATCACGTTTGGTTAGGAAGACTTGTATCCTTGCTTTGTGATTTCCTCAACTGTATGTTTCTTAACTGTATGTAAAATAAAGCAATAAAGCTGTCTATCTTACCCACCTCACAGAGTTGTCATGCAGAAAAACAATACATTACAGCTTGGATTTGGATTAAGTAGTTCATAATTTTTATTAGCTATTGCTGGGCAATAGATCAATCCTAAACTCAGTCTGAAACAATGATATCATTTTGTTAACAGTCTTGGTTTCTATGGGCCAGGTATTCAGGAAGGATCTGGCTGGGTGATTCTGACTCCTGCAGCTTCAGTCTAATAGTGACTAGATGCAGCAAGGAGGGGCTGGACCTGTCGGGTGCTGGTCAAGCATCTCTCTCTATTCAGTTCATCTCAGAGCCTTCCCAACTGTGGTCTAACTTGGACTTCTTCACAGCATGGTGGTTTCAGGTCAAGTGGATTTCTTACATGGAGGCTGAAGTCTTTCAAAGTGATTATCCTGTCTACCAAGGTGGAAGCTACATTGCCTTTTATGATCTAGCTTCACAAGTTACTCAGTATAATTTCTGGTGCATTTGATTGGTTAAAAGCAAGGTACAAACACACTCAGGTTGAGAGAGAGGAGTATGAGACTCTACCTGTTCATAGAGGAGAACGAAATATTCTAGAAAAACACATGGGGTTGGAGTTACTGTGGAAAGCATTTTTGGAAGGTTGCAATCTGCCACAGTCATCACCGTGCCGCTTGTGAAAGGCTGCTGTCACCAGTCACTGCTGCCTCTGTTTGGCTGTGCTTGTTATGTTCTCTCCTCACAACAAACTGTCCTCTGAGATGCAGTTTTCACATGAGGTCTGGAGATTGTCCCTTATTATAACTATTTTAAGAACAGGGATTCAGGTGAGTCTTTCACACCATGAATCACACCTAAAATCACACCATGCTGCATTCTTCTAAATTCAAGCTAAGGTGCCTTCATGAACATGTATCTGGTGGCTCACATGGTGGCTTTTCTTCTCTGAAAGTGTGTCTGCATCTGTGGGTGTATGAGCAGAGTGAGGCAGGAGGACAGAGAAAAGCTAGAGGAAGAGAAAAAACCACAAGTATGCCAAAGCAGAATTTGAGATCTCTGTCATCTTTTCTGAGCCTCCTGAGGATGGTACTGGGCCTGTGGCTTTTGGAGGGAGCCAGCCCGATTGATTATTTAGTTATCCAGTCACATGCCACAATATTTAATTCCCTTGTTGTATTCTAAAGCATTTAGTAGAGGATTATTTAATTGTTCCTGGCTGATCTCAGCTGTGCTGCAGAGAAGTAACATTGGCCAGAATTTCTTCTGGGGTAAAAGTTTAAAGGAGGGGGTCAGCACCCCTGGAGGCCAGCAGGGAAGTTCCAGCCATGATCTGTAGGACTCCTATAAAGAAACTGAGTCTCCTTCATTTACTCAATTACTCAGTCCACTAATACTCATAAAGTGCCAACTACACTGCCAGATTCTTTTCTAGGACTGAGACAATAGAGAGCAAGACAAAACAAAGAGCCTGCCCTCATGGAGGTTCCATTTTAGTGAGTATATTTGTCAGTGTTCCCTAGAGGGACGGAACTAATAGGATAGATAAATATATGAATGGGAGTTTATTAGGGAGTATTGAGTCACAGGATCACAAGGTGAAGTCCTACAATAGGCCGTCTGCCAGCTGAGAAGCAAGGAAGCCAGTCCGACTTCCAAAACCTCAAAAGCAGGGAAGCTGAGAGTGCAGCCTTCAGTCTGTGGCTGAAGACCTGAGAGCCCTTGACAAATCACTGGGTAAGTTCAAGAGTCCAAAAACTGAAGAACTTGGAGTCTGATACTAGAGGGCAGGAAGCATCCAGCATGGGAGAAAGATAAAAGCCAGCGGACTCAGCAAATCAAGTCCTTCCACGTTCTGACTGCTTCATTCTAGCATGCTTGCAGCTGCCCCCGCCCCAGACTGAAGGTGGGTCTGCCTCTCCCAGTCCACTGACTGAAATCTTAATCTCTTTGGCAACATCCTCGCAGTTACACCCAGGAACAATACTTTGCATCCTTCACTCCGATCAAGTTGACACTCAATATTAACTATCAAAATGAGAGAGACAGGCAAATAAACCCATAGACACCTACAGAGATACACACTCTGGAGAAAAACAGCAGGTAATGCAATACAGCAAATACAACATAATGAGGGTATTTAGATGGTGACTCTGAAGAGGTGACATTTGAACAAGACTTGAATTAATGGAATTGATTCAAGTCTAGATCCCCTGCCTTCCTCATCATTTAAAAGAATTGTTTAAGTGTATGCATATTCTGGATTTTTCTTTCAGTCTATAAATGTTTGTTATCTGCAATGATTGTGTGTGTGTGTGTGTGTGTGTGTGAGAGAGAGAGAGAGTCTCACTCTGTTGCCCAGGATGGAGTGCAGTGGCACAATCACAACTTAGTGGAATTCCCAACTTCCTGGGCTCTAGCTATCATCCCACCTCAAGCTCCCATGTAGCTGGAACCACAGATGTGCACCACCATGCCTGGCTAATTTTTAAATTTTTTGTAGAGATGAGTTCCCACTATTTTACCCAAGCTGGTCTTAAACTCCTGGACTCAAGTGATCATCCTGTCCTGGCTGCCCAAAGTGTTGGGATTACAGGCGTGAGTCACTGCACGCAGCATAATTTGTGTGTTTTAAGTACTGTAGTCACTTTCTTATATATTGAAAGATACTAAACAATAATTATTGGCCAGGAGTGGTGGCTCACAACTCTAATTCACTTTGGTAGGCTGAAGTGGGAGGATCACTTAGGCTCAGGATAAGCCTGGGCAACATAAAAACAGTATTTTATTTTATTTTTTTTTGGTAGAGACCAAAAAAAAAAAGGAGAGAGAGAAATTATTTGGGCATGGTGATGGTGCATGCCTATAGTCCCAGCTACTCCAGAGGAGCTGTGATTGCACCATTGCACTCTAGCCAGGGTGATAGAGTAAGACTGCCTAAAAAATAATAATGAAAATTATTATAATTACGAATTCAATGATTAGTTCCCTTGCTTTACAAGTGCAATTTTTTTTCTCACTATATTTATTTAACTCTATATTCCTTTGGCCAGCATATGAATTTTTATTGATATTTTTCCAAGAATAATGAGTGAATTTGTGGTACTGATTGTACCTAAGCAGAAAGAAGCAGTATGATACTCAGAAAATAATGTGGTCACTCTTGTTTGTATTTTACTCTTCATCTGCCACTTGCCAGCAGAATAGTCTTGAAATGGTCATTTAAGTTCTTTCAGCACAACTTTTCTTACCTGTAAAATGGGGGATAATAGCTAATTTCTCAACATGTTGCTTAGTAATATTCATCCTCTTCCTCTTACTCCACAATCAGAAATTCCTATAGAAAAACAGTTGTTTTTATTAGTGCTTTAGTCCCTAAGGTCTAGGACAAGCTGGCGTACCTAGTAAAGATTTGAGTCATCCTACATCAACAGGACATTGAGGAAACTTCAGTGTTTTTATTTCTCATGCTTCAGTTTAACCTGTGACTTGCGACTTCTCCAACAGCTCATATGTAACCATAAACAATATAGCAGGTGTTACACTAAGAAGCTAAGGGTTTAGTCCAGGTCACTCAGCTGGCATACAGCAGAGGTGTAACCAGAATCACCTTTTCCTGACTATGCTGAACATCGTCTTGAGAGATAAAGTGACTTTGACCAATCTTAGGATGTAGACTTGATCAAAACACTCAAGTCCAAAAATGGCCTCTAAAAAAATGGTGTAAGTTATCAGGTATTAATTTTTGCTTTTAAAATATTTGGTCAATACCAAAATAAATATCTGATTTCTTAGGAAGGAAGGAAAATTGTTTGATGAAGAGAAGCATGAAAGATAAACTTTGTCACTGACAGATCATATGTAATTCAGCCTTGGCTGGGGAAGGAGGCTCACATCTATAATCCTAACAGTTTGGTAGGCCAAGGCAGGTAGATCCCTTAAACTCAAGAGTTTGAGACCAGCCTGGGCAACATAGTGAGAACCCCATCTCAATAAAAATAAATAAGTTTTAATAAATAAATAAATAAATAAAAAGAGAATACAGCCTTGCTGAAATCATTAGGCTTTTATATTCCACTTCTGAACATGATATAACTGGTCTAACCGGGGAATGGAAAAATGAGTAGTCAAAAAGCTATACTCAAGCCTTTTAAATCTGATTTTAGACACCAGTTTTCCCCTTAATATTCAAAAAGCTATCAACAATCTCATAGAGAGAAAACTTGAGTTTATATAGGTCTAAAGGAGAAAGCAGTAAATAATCTCTGTATTTAAATATTGTCACATTAACTCATTTTTGATTGTGAGAACCGTTCTTTGTCTTCTCAGACAATACAACCTCCTGGAAATGCACCTCCTGTGACATTCACAGTGTCTGCAGTACTCTAGTGGGGAACGTCTAGGGGCTCCATTTCTGGGCCATTTCTCAGCTCACTGCCAAAGTGTCCATCTGGATACCTGTTACTGCACATTACAACCTGCCTTGCCATAGTCAAATAGGAATTTTTTTTTTGCCTCTGAGATCTATGGAGAGAAAAATGCCTATATTTGTTTTGTTTTTGCCATAAAAATATAAATGCTTTTGTAGGCATTTTCTCCTAATGTATCAGAAGTCGCTTCCATCCATTGGTTTTCAGAAGGCCCTCATTGCTACTTTTATTCATGGCATGGAGAGATTGAGTGACTTGACCAGTGTTTCACAGTGATTTAGAGGCAGAGTTAAGATCGAATCCTGAGTTTCCATGATTATTAATTTTATTTTTTCCTCTAGTGTACTAAATTACTACTTATGCCTCCTTTCAGCTCCTCGGTCACCACTTTATTTCTTAAAAATGGCCAAAGTTACACTTTTCTTCTGGAACAGTATTCATAAATTACATGAAAAGCTCTCATTACTACCCTTGGAATACTTCACGTTTGTGTGAATATTTTAAGCTTTCTTTGCAAAGCTGTTAAATCATCTAAGGGAATAAAGTAATTAAATAATTATTAAATTTCTTTTTTGCCTGCTTGGATAATAACAGTAATCTTTTAATTTCAAAGTTTGACAAATTTACTTGCACCTTTGTAGGGTTCTATAGTGCAGTCATCCCATTGAGATGACCTGTGGTGTGACTTTCATATTTTCCCCTTGTGGGCATGCTGACACTGAGGTGCCTCAAAGGCTGATGTTGCTGATCCTGGTGTACTATGGTGTGCCTTCTTAGATATGCATTACCTTATTTGAGTCAAGAGAGGAATGAAAATCTTGAAAGTTATATCAGTAGGCTCTGAAATAATTATTAAGGGCAATTGAGAAACATGTCATATCAGTTGGATATTGTCTTAGGGTTCTTCCCCGCCACTGGAAAAAAACAGAACCAATACACACACACACACATGGCATCTTCAAAAAGTTCATGGAAAATGCATGTTATATATAAAAAACTATGCATGAATGTCAACATTTTTTGACTACAATAAGATTATACTAACATGTTATGCCTGAACAGGATCTAGTTTAAGGCACTAAGAAAACTAAGATATTAGTTTGAAAAGAGCCCCTTTTAGAGCAACATGATTTCTGCTAAAATTGAAGCAAGGGCAAACATCAGATTTATGGTGAAGTGGGCTGGAAGAATGGTGAAACCACTGATGCTTTACAAAAAGTTAATGAGAACCATCCCTTCCCCCCACCAAAATCAGCAGTTTCCAAATGGATAGCTCATTTTAAGAAAGGATGAGATGATGCTGAAGGTGAATTCTACAGCAGCACACCATCCACATCACTTTGAGAGGAAAGAATCTTGTTAATGTCCTAATTGAAGAGGACTAATGATGAATAGCAGAAACAATAGTCAGCTCTATAACATCTCAATTGGTTCAGCTTGTACAATTCTGACTGAAAAATTAAAGTTGAGCAAACTTTCCACTTGATGAATGGCAAAACAATTGCACCCAGATCAGTGGCAGAGAAGAGCAGAACTTTCAATGGAAACTTCAGGCAAGTGGGATTGTTATGGAATCTCTGGAGTGTTGCTTTTCTGACCAGAAACTTCTGTGGCTGGTGGCACCTTTGCCTAAGTTCTTGTCCTGTGTCCAGGAAGAATGAGGTACCTAGACAAGAGGAAGGTGAACAAGATGAAGAGGACTTTGTTGAGTGTTACAACAACTCAGAGGAGACAAGCAGTGGGTAGCTCCTCTCTGGTCATCTTATCAAGTGTTTGGCTCTTAGCAGAGAGGAGGTCCTTGAGAGGGTGGCTCCTCTCTGCAACTAGTCCTCCCGATGTCTCTCCATCCCTCGTCTGCCCTGCTTGGGCTGAGCTCAGGGTTTTTACGGACCACAGAGTTGGGGGAGAAGTGCATGATGATTGGTCCATGGACAGCTGCCCTGGACCTGCTGACTGGTCCATCAGTCACATGCCCGGCCTGAAGGTGGGGCATCACTGGGCTCCCATCCCCTTTTGCCCAGGAGCCTGTCTGCCTCCTGCAGTCATCATGGCATTCAGGCAGGCTGCTGGCACCAAGGGACACCTTCAGGCCAGCACCCAGCTACCCTTAGCCCCCATCAGCTTCCCTTCCAGTGCTCCTCAGTGACCAAAGATTGGAGGGGGCTGAGGTGCCAAGGGGCCAGCATGTCAGCACTGCCCCAAGTGTGTGCCCACCCAGCCAGGCTGTGATAGTATCCAGACTTGGTTAGAACTGCACTCTGAGATTGGAGTAGGTGCCAGGAGCCAGGAGAGGCCAGGCAGTGAGAGCAGACATCTCTGAGCCTGGAAGGGCAGGGGTGCCTTCCCAGGTCCTCTAATAGTGCAGGGATGCATGGGTCTGCAGCTCCAGTTTGGGCAACTGCAGCTGCTGGGGTGGGGGCCAGGCTCCTGCCTGCTCCGTGTAGCAAGAAGCCCGGATCCAGTCTGCAGGCACTGACTTGGGCGGCTTGGGCATCTGCAGGTTCCCTGGGGAGCTTCCACCCTGCCAACTTGGAAAAGTCAGGGCTTCTGCTTGTCCCTGGCTCCCGGGGGCTCAATGGAGCATAGCACCCGGCCACACCCCCTCACAGCCTGGGGCTGGGGCTCCAGGTCCTTGCATCCAGGGCAGGGGTGACGTTGCCATGAGCTTCCCCTATGGCCCTGGTGCTCAGTCCAGCCCCATTGTGGCGGCCTTCTGGGTGGCTGGCTGTGGGGTGGGAGTGGTGCTGTCTGCCTCCCCACTGTGCCCTCCCTGCAGTGGCTGGCATGATGGCAGTGGCAGAACCAAACAACCCTCTGGATGAAGGATGAAGATTCCTGCCATCAGGATGAAGATTCTAAAGCATTTCTTTGAAAAACTGTAACAAGAAATGAAACGTGGCTTTACCAGTACAATCCTGAAGATAAAGCACAATCAAAAAAATAACCACTAAGGAGTGGAAGTGATCCAGTCAAAGCAGAAATGGACCAGTCATGAGCAAATGCCATGGCAACAGATTTTTGGAGGATGCACAAGGCATTTTGCTTGTTGACTTTACGGAGGGTCAAAGAACAAGAACATCGACTTATTATGATAGTGCTTCGACAAAGTTAGCCAAAGCTTTATAATGCTCCTGCTCATGCTTCTCATCAAATAAGGTCAATTTTGTGAGTTTCAATGGGAAGTTATTAGACATCCACCTTACTGTTCTGATTTGGCTCTTTCCGAATTCCTTTTGTTTCCTAATCTTAAGAAATCTGTAAAGGAAAACCATTCTTCTTCAGCTAATAATGCAAAAAAGATATTATTTACATGATTAAAACTCCAGGACTGTTAAGTTCCTTAAGTATGGACTAAGTGTCTGGTCATTGCTTATGAAAGTGTTTTGACCTTGATGAAGTTTATGTTGAGAAATAAAGTTTATACATTATTTTTATTTTTCATCCTCATTTTCCCACAAACTTTGTGAAGCTCCTTCATAACTAGATATCTAAGAAGAGATTGTTACATGGGAACTGCCTCATGTAATTATGAAGGCCAAAAAGTCCCAGGATATGTTATATGCAAGCTGGAAAACTGGGAAAGCCGGTGATATACTTGGTTGGGTGTGGATGGCGGGAGATGCTAGTATAAGTCCCAGAATCCCAAGGTTGGAGAACCCAGAATACTGACATCCCAGGGCAGGAGAAGATAGGTTGATCAAGCTCCAGAGGAGAGGAGAGTCAATTTTCCCTTCCTCTGCCTTTGTATTCTGTCTTGGCCCTCTTGAATTCGATGATGCCTGCCCACATTGGTGAGGGCAGATCTTCTTTATTCAGTATACTGATTCAAATGCCAATGTTTTCTGGAAATACTCTCACAGACATACCCAGAAATAACATATTATTCCCTATCCAGGTGTCTCTTAACCCAGTCGAGTTCAAAAAATTAACCATCACAAATATCAAGTCAACCAATCAACTGTTTTTGAGTGGAGTGCTTTAATGTCTTATTTGAACAACATGGACATTCAATCTTTATTTATTAGAGCAACTTTACCAATTAATGCAGCAGAGTACAAATTGTTTGAGTTGTAGTCTAAGTCCTTATTTGAGATACCAATTTTAGATATTTAGGCATACTCAGCTTGGTTCCAGAAAAGTAATAGAAGGTAGAGGTTAGGGCATAGATTTAATTAGATTCTTGTTTGTTTGTTTAAACTACCTTCATAATCTCCCTTCCCCTTTTTAAGGGCAACTTCATATTTGCAGCTTTTATTTTTTTGTTCTCTCTGCCAACCTTTGCTTTTTAATTGGTGTGTTTAGATCATGTACATCTAAATTTATTAGGACTTAGATAAGTTATTTTACTATTTGTTTTCATTTGTTGTTTCTGTTTTATTTTTCTTTTATTCCTGTGAGCTACTTGAATATTTTTAAGGAATTGATTTTGATTTATTTAACATATCTTTTAGTACATAGCTTTGTATAATTTTTAAGTGGTTACTCTTGGTATTACTATCTATCTATCTATCTATCTATCTATATGTCTTATTATAATCTATTGATATCAATATTTTATCACTTTGAGTGTAGCATGAAAACCCTCACTATGGAAATACCATTGTCTTGAGTTTCAAATGGTGTTATGGACTGAATGCTTGTGTTTCCCTCCAAATTCACATGTTGAAGCCCAGTATGGCTATACAGTTGACCCTTGAAGAACATGAGTTTGAACCACCTGGGTCCACTTATATGCAGATGTTTTTCTATAAATATTTTTAAATGTTTTCAGGAGATTTGCAAAAATTTGAGAAAAATGCAGATAAATCCCATAGCCTAAAAATATTAAAAAATTTAAGAAAAAGGTATATCATGAATGTACAAAATATATGTAGATAGTATATTTTATTATTTTTACCATAAAATACCCCAAGATAGCAAGACCAACTCTTCCTCTTTCTCTTCTTTCTCAGCCTACTCAATGTGAAAATGACAAAGATGAAGACCTTTATGATAATTCACTTCCACTTAATAAATAGTAAATGTATTTACTCTTTCTTAAGATTTTCTTAGTAACATTTTCTTTTCTCTAGTTTATTGTAAAACATATATAATGCATATAACATACAAAATACATATTAATCACATTCTTTATGTTACTGGTAAGGATATGGGTTAGCAATAGGCTGCTAGGAGTTAACTTTTTGGGGATCTAAAAGTTGTACATGGACTTTCAACTGCATGAGAGTTCGGCAGCCTAACCCTGATATTATTCAAAGGTCAACTCTATTTAGAGATAGTGTATATAATTAAGTTTAAATGAGGTCATCATCATGGGGCCTCAATCTAATAGGCTTAGTATCTTTACAAGGAAAGACACCAATGAGTGCTTCCTCTTCCTCTGCAAGTGCACACCATGGAAAGGCCAAGTGAGGATGCAGGGAGAAGTTGGCCATTGGCAAGCCAGGAATAGAGCCCTCACCAAAAACTGAACCTTGCCAGAAACTTAACCTTGAATTTTCCAGCCACCAGAACTGTTTGAAAATAAATTCCTCTTGTTTATGTTATCTAGTCTATGGTATTTTTTTTATGGTAGCCTGAGCTGGTGAATACAGATAGGGTTATGATTTTTGTTTCATTCCTCAAATTAGATTGAGAAATCTCATCAAGAGAATAGTCTATTGTGACTAGCAATGTATTTGTCCATTTTCACACTACTATAAAGAACTACCTGAGACTGAGTATTTAGGAAGAAAAGAGGTTTAATTGACTCACAGTTTTGCATGGCTGGGGAAGCCTCAGGAAACTTACAATCATGGCGGAAGGCAAAGGAAAAGCAAGGCACGTTAAAACCATCAGATCTCATGAGAACTTACACACTGTAATGAGAGCAGTAAAAGAGAAATCTGTCCCCATATTCCAATCACCTTCTACAGGCCCTTCCTCTGACACATGGGGACTATAATTCAAGGTGAGATTTGGGTGTGGACACAGAGCCAAACCATGTCAAGCAGTATTTTGTTTAGTACTGTTTTTTCTCATGTCTCGTATTTGACTATTTTTATACTCCAAGATTTCTCTTTTTTATCATTTTAGTTTAAAGAATTTTCTTTAGCCATTCTGTAAGGATATGTCTGTTAAGTGACAAATTATTTTAGCTTTCCTTCATATGAGAATGCCTTTATTCTCTCTTCATTCTTGAAAAATAGTTTTGCCAGTTATAGGATTTATAGTTGACAGTTCTTTTCTTTCAGTACTTGAAAAACATTGTGCAATTTCCTTTTGACCTTCATTGTTTCAGATGAAAAATCTACTGTCATTCAGATTTGTATTTCTCTATAGATAATGCCTTATTTCTGTCTGGCTGCTTTCAAGCTATTATCTTTGTTTTTAGTGTTCAGAAATTTAACTATGATATGTCTTAGCATGGATTTTTTTTAGGCTTATCTTACTTGAGTTTCTCTCAGCTTATTAAATTCTTAGATATATATCTTTCTTCAGAGTTGGGAAGTTTTCAGCCTTTATTCATTCCAATATAGGACTCTAATGATACAATATTGGATTTTTAGTTATTTCATGGATTAAACAGATCTGTTTTAAAATTCTATTTAAGTCATTTAGTAGCTAGATGGCCTAGATAAAATTAATCTCCTTTAGCTATATATATATTTTTTCAATGAAATGGATTATGATGCCAGCCTATGTTGGACTTTTGTTGTTTTGATCAGCAACTCTCCCATCTCTGATTCTATGGGCACAAATCATTTTCTTTGAAAAGTGTATTTATATAATGCTAATAATATTACTGTTTATACATCTCTGACTCTTGATTAATTTGAATTTTCTGTGGGATAATTGCTGTTAATAGAGAAAAACAATCACAATCCCTAGTGTAAACATGGGTCTAACATGCTTTTTATTAAACTAAGGCTATAGCCACAGTGACTATGACAAGCAGGCCTAATGACAGTAATGCTGATTAATCTTCATATGCCTGAGCATCTGGTTTTAGGAAACTGAACAGAAAACACTCAGCACTAGCTCAGAATCCTGGGTGTTTATTGATTGATGAATGTTGAATACGCACATTAGTCATCAATGCGTCCAAATGGATGAGCACATTGTAGCCAGTGATCTGTCTGTGTTGACAGACCTATTCTCTGACCCTTCATTCACGCCATTCTTCAGACCTCAATTCTGACCCACTGATGGACTGCTGCAGGGTCTGGTTTCAATAGAGAAGACAGCAGGTGGTAACTGCTCCCTTGTCTCTGCCTGGAGGATGGCAGGTAACATGACGGTGTTTGTCCCTTCCAGTCACTCATATGGTGGCTCTGGCTAACCTCTTTTACTATTTTCCCTCTTTGTGCCTTTCTTCCCCTGTACTTACCTATTCCAAGTGCTCAGTGCTCTGTTCTCTACATCACAGCCCAGGAGAAGATATTTCTCTTATTGTGAGTTAATATTATAATCCCTCTCCCAAGAAGATTTTCAGCCTTGAATGTTGGATCTCACTGGGAATGAACAGATCTGTGCCCTGGGGCCCTGAGATACTTGATGCCCTCAATTACTGCCTTGACTTCCACCCCTATTCCCTGACAATATATGTCTAGGACTTATAAACATTTAATTACTTTTCCTCCTTAGTTTATTCTATAAATAATGAAATTACACAAGATCTTTCAAAATATTTAAGTTATATTTTGTTATACACAGGGTGAATAAATTTACATCAATTAGATAATTATCAGGATAATTGGCCTCCAATCTATCAATCCTTTATTTTTTATTTTCTTTTTTAGATAAAGGCTAATGTTTGCCGGGAGAAGGTCAATTTTCAGTCAAAATGGGTTCTTCTGGGACAACTTATATACCTAGGTTCCAGACTATAAATGTACTCACATCGTTCTGCAATGAGGACAGAAAAACTGAGGTCTACAGAATTAAACAATAATTTCATTACATAAAATCTGTGCTTGAGTTATTGACACTCAATTTCCCTGATTACTCAATTAATGAAATCAATTAATGCACTGTGCTTTGCAGTAGCGTCAGCAGGAACTAAATTAGCTTTTTAGAGAGATGTTTACAGGTATTGTTGATTTCAGGAAAAAGAGTTGACTGATATGGGCAGCTTCTTAGGGGAAACAGTTTGTACCCAAATAGGAATGAACTATAAGACTGAACAGCTGTTATACCATCTTTTTAGTGCCTGGAATGTGGTGTGATGTTGTCCCCTGCTTTTCTATCAGGGAAGTCTAAACTAGAGTCACAGAAAACTATCACAGGTCTGCCATGGGATTCCATAGCAACATGGCAGCATTTATACTCAGGAAAGTGTTTAGTCATTGGTCTCTCATATGTCTTACTAATCAGTTAAAAAATATACAACAAAATGGTCAAAAAATATAACTTTCTTATTGTGGAATAATAAAAAATAAATGGAAATCACTTTGTATACATTTTAAAATTATTCTAACTAATTGATATTGGGGACAGCAAAAAACAAGGAGAGCAAATAGGATCTCTTATTCCAGAGGACAAACGTCCCAGCTGTAATTTTTCTGGAAGACCTCCACTCTCTGCCCTTTTCTACATTTTAATGTGGCCAAACTATAATAGAAACCAGACAGAAGTGAATTCCAATTATGAATGTCCTCATACAGGTTGTGTGCCTTTGGATAAATTATCTTGGGTAAGTTAATAAAGCACAATGTATCTCAGTTTCTCTTTCTGTAGAATGAGAATGCATATACCTGCTTCATAAAGTCAAATAAAAAAATATGCAATCATTTTGTTGTGTTTTCAACATTTGAGAGTATATTTTATACAACAGTCTCAGAATTTATTAATTTGCAAGAGGATGGAGAAGGCAGAAAAAAAACTTTATATAGATACACTTTATAGATTGACTATAAAGATTTTTTATGATTTAAAAAAACATGAAAATGTGAAAGGAAAATCTTATGCCTTACGTTTGAGAAAATACCATGGTGGATGCTAGAGAAATAACCACTTTCCTTCTTGAATATTCAGAGGGCACACAGAGAAAGCAGTATAACAAATATTCAAGGAGACTGAAATTTCTTGATATTTATTTAGAAGATACTTTATTTGTAGTATGAGTATATAAAATCCAATATACACAGATCAAAGAGTCCTAACCTAAGATGTGTGACCATATCACATGGCCTTTATTTTTTATGTTAAGCTTACAAACAAAATGAGACAGTCCACAGGTTCTGTTTTATAATCCAGACTCAATCAGTCTTGTGTTTTGGGGAAATAGAGGACGCTGCAAAAATTATCTACATTTGACTATAAAAAGAACATTTCTAACATAATAAAAAAAATGGTAAACCCAAGAAAACTGGTTATGTATAATCATTGTGAAATCTATTTCGATTTTTATTAAAGTGAGGCATGAGGTTTTGGATGTGTTTATGTTGTTTTTGGTTTTGGTAGGATATGGGGAAGTAGGGAGAGTTTTGAGAGAATAGTGTTGCTCCATAATTGTAAAATTATTTTTTCTTAATATAACAATGCTAATTTACTTCACTCACACCCACTGATTGTAGTGAAAAAGCTCAGCCTTGTCAGTGCTGTAGAGAGTGGATTTAGAAACTTGGAAGACAGGTAGAAATTTGGGCCTTTTGAAGATAGAGAGGTGGGAAAATTATATGCTTATAATAATAAATATTTTATATATTATATATAATAAAGACCAATATATTTATATATAGGTTATACAGAAACATCCTGCTAGAAATATAGATACAATGGCTAGATAGATATCAGACAATACAAAAACATTCTTTCTTAGGAAGCTGTATTAGTCTGTTCTTACAATGCTAATAAAGACATACCTGAGACTGGGTAACCTATATAGGAAAGAAGTTTAATTGACTCATAGTTCTGCATGGCTGGGGAGGCCTCATATTCACGGTGGAAGGCAAAGGAGGAGAAAAGTCACATCTTACATGGCAGCAGGAAAGACGGTATGTGCAGGGGAAGTCCCCTCTATAACACTATCAGATTTTCTGAGACTTACTCACTATCTAAGAACAGTATGGGAAAGACCTGCCCCCATGACATGCGGGGATTATAGGAGCTACAATTCAAGATGAGATTTGGGTGGGGACACAACCAAACCATATCAGAAGCCTAAAAACTTGACTTTTACCCCCACCCTCCAGAACTTACAGTATCTCTAAGATACTTTGGCCTCTAGCCTGAGACTTGTTTCATGAATCCAAACCACATTGAGCATCTTGCCTGGCCTAGGCCCACCCCTTAATAAGGCTGTCACTGCTTTTGGACTCCTCTTGTAATCAAGCTCTTACATCTTCAATTCCAGAGTTCCTGGAAGGCTAAAGTACAATTTTTTAATAGAAGTTTTTAGTTCTCTTTCTCATTAACAAATAAGTGCAAATAGTAAAAACCTACCATTGTATTGAATGCCTGCTATATTCTAGGTAGAAGTTTAATTACCTAATGTAGTTTTTGCCCCAGCTTTAAGAGGAAATTGTTATTGTCTTTCAGTTGAGCACACTGAGATTAATTGATTAATGTAATAACAATGGTGTTATAATATGGGCATTAGTTTTTGGTTGGTGAAGGATGAGGGAGCTGGTCAGGGGAGATCAGATGATTTAGCTCACTGATTCATTTTTACAGAGCAGGAAAATGAGTCTCAGAAATAGAAAGTGATTTGACCATGGTCTTGCTGGGATGTGTGTTGGAGCTGGGAACAGAACTCAGGATTTCTGACTACCAATACATGGTCCTTTGTGTGAAATCAGCCTCCTTCGAGAAATAGAATGACAAGTTGATTGCAGAATGGCCAACTATAACTGCTGATATTCCAGCAATGTCACTGAGACTCCCTGCAAGCTGGACCGAAAAAGGGAGAAAGGCTTTGGGGAGCTGTACTTATCCTTTCTGGATTTAGGGAGCCCATCTTTGTCATGGCACTTAGGCCCCTTCACTCCTTTCAGACCCTTCTGTCAGAGAGAGGCCTGATGACAGAAATAAGCAATGATTAGCTCAGCTACAGGATAAGAAATAGGACATTTGTAAAAGCACATCAAATAAAGGACATACGGAGCAAAGTATGTTAAAAATTAGAAAAATACTTTCCTCTTCAGCTCCAGTCTTATCTCTTACCTCCCATGGTCTAGCATCACCTTTGCCTGCCTTAACTTTAAAACCCCAAATAAGAAGGTGCAAGTGCTAGATTCTGAGCATAGTGACCTCAGACACTCTCACTCCCATCCATTCCCAAGGCACTCGGGGCTCTCTTCTATGCTGCCTCCCTTGGTAGAGTCTGTAGGGTCTGCTTTCCACTCCTGTGCTCAGCCTGGGTGTCTGCAATTACTCCCTTCTACAAAGCCTTCTAGTTAATGGAGCATGCATGAAAAGCCAAGTTTGTTTTTCTCTTTCTTTTCAGCTCTTTAGTCTTCCAAGATTAGAGGTGGGATTATCAGGGACAGGGTGAGAGCTGTGAAGGTGGTAAGGTAGAGAAGTCAGGTGGGAGTTGTCATAAATGCAGGGAAACAAAGCACTTTAATCTTATTTCCTCTGTGTCTCCATGGCCCAACCTGGGTACATTCATTAGCACACTTCTAAATCACTAATACTCTATTTGTGTTCAGTCTAGAGTTTGACCCATTTATTGGGTTTTCTTTATATACATATTTTTATTTTCCTAATTTATCTGCATGTTCTTGTTTTATTTCTGCCTGTCATTCTTTCATACTTCCTATTCTGTTTAAGTGGACATTCTAAACTTATTTATTTTATGATATTACTTAGATTATTCCACAAAATGTACTATCTCTGGGATAAATCAATGTTCTAATTGTTGAAACTTGCCTATCTTTAAGTTTTTTTTTTTTACATTGTTTTAGAATTTTGACTTGTGAGGTAACTTTAATGGAAATACATATGTTCTCCTTTTTTTCAGCACTCAATTCTCACTTCCTAGTAATTTTACATTTGCTTCTACTGAGTCTTTAGTCCTCTAGTCCTGTCTGAACTGCCATTTTAGTGACATAGAGGATATCACAGATGGTCATGTGTAAGAGGTTTGGTTCAATTACTGATCACCAGGTAGCCTCCATAAAGGTGTATCCTTGCCTATAGTTGGCAACAGTTTTCTCAGTCTCCTTCTGTGAGTGGGGAAACCTGAGCAGAGTCCCTGGTCTCAAGCAGTAAGGCTGGCTCATGTTCCCTTTCCTAGTAGAGCACCTGAGGGCAAAATACAAAAAAAAAAAAAATTAGCTGGGCATGGTGGCAGGTGTCTGTAATCCCAGCTACTCAGGAGGCTCAGGGATGAGAATCGCTTGAACCTGGGAGGCAGAGGTTGCAGTGAGCTGAGACTGTGCCACTGCACACCATCCTGGGCAGAAGAGTGCGACTCTGTTTCAAAAAAAAAAAATTTAATTACAACCAGGTAAGGCTACCATTCCTTTTCACTCTCACATCTTCTCTATCCTGGGTGGCATTGTAAGTGTTGGCTGAACATCATTGGGTTTTGGCTGAGGAGAAAAGTTGGGAATATGTATAGTTTGGATATAGCGGGACATGTTTACATGGCTTACAGTAAATTGCTAGTCATACAGTGTAGCGATGGTTTCTAGAAACTCTCCCCTAACCTGTATGCTGATTTGCTTAGTGTTCTCTCTCTCATGGCATACGAGGCAGAGCCAGGATTGCTTTGTGGTATGAACTTGTCTGGAGGTGCCAGACATTGGTAGAGAATTTAAAAAATTGCAAATGATGGAGCCAGAAGTGAGTCAGTGGAAAATATTTCCTATAACCGGATTTATGAAGTTTCAAGTAAAGTTATCAGCTTACTTTGATGCCTTAGTCAAATGGGAATTCTCTTCTGTCAAGAATATTCTCAATAACATAACATACACAATTATAAATGGAACGTAAATAGCTTTTTTTTGATGAGAATTATATAATTTATCAGAATATACTAGAATTCCTGTGTTTGTATGGCACAAACCTGTTGCAGTTCTACAAACAGAAAATGCATGTATATATGAAGTTGTATTTATATAATTCATTTATCAACCAATTAAACAATTTTTGTTCAATCATACAAAATGAAATAATTATATTCTGTTCTCTTCATGTAAAATCATTTTACAAACTCTACACAAAGAGGTGATAAAAACACATGTAGCCAGAGAATGTAAGGAAAATATAACAGAGGCACTAGGCAGTTATTTAATAAAACTAGTATGTTATATTTCTGATGCTGTGATATTTATAGTATTTGTCAGTTCATCTAAAATTTGTAATTTGTTATTTTTCTTTTTATCTCAATAACTATTCTTTCTTATATCTAGTTTTTTCACTCTTTACAAAAAAAAAAAAAAGCAACTCTTCAAAATAGAATACGCTGCAACGTCACATCACCTGGATTGGCCTCTGCCTGCCTAAGGTTCCAATCCTCTTGTGGAGTGAGTTCTTGGATAATGAATGATTCTTTGCACTGTTTGTGAATCTGTTGCTTCCATGCAGTGCTGTGCACAGCTCAGGTGTTCTTCCACTACTTGAGTAGTTATTAATAATATGCAAGAGGGCTCTCCTTCCATGTGGTACTTGGCACTGCTCTTGGAGCTAAATAGAATGATTCTGAAGGGTTTCTCTAGTTTTCAAGAATTTTTCCTTTTTATTTTAAGCAGTGCAGCCTAATACTGTCATAAGACTACATAAATATTGACTAGTTTATTAAATAAGATTAGAAGATGCTCAAATCTTGAATTTATCTATACACAAGTGCAAATTGATACCACTTCTCCCTCTACCCCCAGAAAGAATCTTAGATAAATATATATATGTAATGCTTTTTCTATAATCTTTATGGTTGTAATATTCAAGGAAGATTAACTATTCAATATATTAGGATTTTTTTGAACAATTTATTGTGCTAAAGGAATAGTTTCATGAACTTCCTATTACTGTGAATCTTTTGCTCAATGTGTCTCTAAAATGGCTATTCGAGAGTAGTTATGTTAGGGTCTTTGAGGGAGCTTTGCTTAAATTAAAATATTTTTCCATAGATAAACAATTCTGTTGAGCAAGAGATTTCCTTGCAAGAGTACAACAAACCTGTTTAGAAAGAAATCTCTTTAATCTACCATTTGGGATATAATAGCTCCTTGGATTTAGTTAACAGTGGTTGAAAAAACATTGTTGACGAAAGATATGTGCTCAGAAAGATCACATTAATTTTCACTATGTTCCCCTGAGCACATAAATTTGTGTGCAATTGTGTTGCAATTTATATTTTAATATTCTGATTTTTGGGGGGGTCTTTTGAAAAAAGTATAGTCTGTGCTGGAACAAGTGATCTATGCGAGGTTTTCTAGACTAATAAGCAAACAATGCCAAACATCCTAATTATCTCTGGGAGATCCAAAAATCTTGTCTTTAAAGGTCTTGATCCTAGGGTTGCTGGACTCAAGGCTAGGGACTGCACTGATGAGGACTTGGGTCGGAAAGCCATTGAGAACACCAGTGGGCAGAAAAGCCGTTGCTGTCTTCTCCCATGGTAAATGGCAGGGGTCAGTGTTTCAACCTAGAAAAGATGTTAAAGAAAAAAATTATGACACTTGTTAAAACAGTAAAGCAAGCTTCATTCAGGATTATTGCAATAGGTATAGGGACTACTGCAATGGAGTTTTGCAATAGGAGAGGAAGATTGGGCTCAACTCTGAATACAACAAGAAAAAATGAGAATTTATAGACAAAGAGCAGAGTAAGGTCAGTGGGTAGAAAATTATTAAGAAGAAACATCAGAGGTAAGGGGAGATTCTGGCTGAACTGACCAACAGGCGTCTTGCTAAAACTAAGTGATGCAAGTAGGACACAGAAGCTCAACAGTTAGGGCTGAGTTGGGAAGAGGATTCAGAGAAGCCCAACTAAAATTTGGTCAAGGAGAGACTCCATTAGTGGCACACCAACAATATTGCAATCAGCAATTCCAAGAGTTAAAGAGGGAAAAGAATATTTCAGATTATCAGACAGCAGTGTTGGAAGCTGGGATAGAAACTTCTCTCCATGTGGGCTAGACTAGTCTTAGTATATCAGGGGAAGCTGAAGCTGTCTGTCAAGGGTGCTCACTAAGTGGCTATATGCAACCACTTCTACTGTGTTCAGAAGCTCAGTGAAGGTAGGGATGCTTTGAGGAGACAGAGAGGGACAGACCAAAAGCAATTATGGTTTATAATGTTCCTATGATTTATAAAATTAAACATGTTGAGTTTCATGTTTCTCTTTCACAGTGACTCCCAATGACTCCCAACATGAAGATTTAATCTTCTCTACAAGAGTACTGAGTTAAGCTTTGAGATATGGTCACGTAGTGCTGCTAATATCTGGGAAGACTTTTTGCAGTTCATGTTTAGGAATTTTAATTCCTAGACCAGTAGGAGGAATTTTTTTACTTGATATTTCTCATTTCTTTTATCACACTATGTACTTTTTGGCTTAGTGGCTTTATCTCTATCTCATCTTCTATTCTCTTGGAATTAGGAGAGGGAAATGTTTTATTTATGCATTTCCATAACTGAGAGTGGAGGAGGGGAGGGGGAAAAAGAGAGAGAGAGAGAGAAAGAAAGAGATCCATCTGCTGCATATATTGGACCTTGTCATGGTGACCCATTGCCTTGTTAGCATGTGATCCTAGGATTCCTTCCTTACTGTGGCCATTTCACAGTAGGACCATTTCCCCCATACATAGCTCTTGCTCAACCTAATTTATTTTCAGACAACTGACCTTACTGGTGCATCTAATTTTCAGATTGACATATTCTAATTTTCAGATTGACATATTCTAAAAAAAAATACTTTTGTCAATAGTTCCTTAATGTGTATTCAACATTTTCTCCTTTTGTAGATTATATTATTTGGATTCTTAAATCATTTGTATGAAATTACAAGTGTAGTGAAAAAGATGCAGTAGCTCAGGTTCCATGTGTTTTTGAACTTTTCCTGACTTGAAATGGGTAGATCTGTAAGAACAAGTGTCATTTATGAACAAGTAAAAATATATTATTAAATTTTAGTAAAACAAAGACTATGTGTGGGATTTACAATGCCTCTTATTTACTGTGCAATTATACAGAATATGATATAGTATTTCCAGAAGGGCTGATACCTATCAAGGAGCTGGGATCTGACCACTGTGAAGCAGTCAGTCATTCTAAGGAGCTGCAGCCTTGTCGATGGTGGGAGACCAGTAATTCTCAGGTTTTAGTTGAGCTGCTGGTGTGTTTGGACTTATGAAAGAGTCCATGGTCATATAGGAAACTAGAGGCAGGTAAGAATAAGGTGGAGAGATGCTGGAAGGTGTTTCAGGTTGGCTCCTCGAGTTTATATTTCCACCAGTTAAATATAAATAATCTTACCACTGAAGATCTCACTTAACTCACACTCACTCTTTTAAAAAATCTCTTAGGAAGAATATATAATCATAATTAAGATACCCCTATAGAAATCTAGATGAGTACATTTAAAATGGGTCACTTATTCTGACTTTCTGGATTTAATGTCATTTTCCTTTAAAGAAAGAATATGAACACTGATTTTCTATTTCCTTTCACCATCTGTTACCATAAGCTCATAGAAAAAATACATCTACAAATCACAGTTACTAAAAATTTGCTCCTCTTGTCTCATGGGATGCAATTGTGAGTGTGTGTATGTGTACATTTATAGATTCACATTATCTTTACTTTGTGTTTCCTCTAGATAAGAGCAAAGTAACCTTCTTAGCAGACATTATTATAAGCCCCAAATACAGAGAACAGTAACTTTGAATTTCTAAGGTAGCCAATAATCCTTAACCACCATGGTTCATTTTTGATCAATTTCTATGTGGGTTAGATAAAAATTGGTTCTTTTATAAGGCTTTGCTTTTCTCTTTTTGGTAGCAGACATTGGTCTTTACAGACTGGACTTTAAGTTGGGTCCAGTTCTGTACACTCAAGTCTATGTGGTGACTCTGCTGAGGAACTCATGTGCCGGCTGATTTGGTTGTTAGCACCTATACATCTTGCTGTAATCTCTGCATAATGCTTTTGACCACATACTTGTGAAAGAGACAAAAGAACAACCGTGTCTTTCCTATTCTCACACACTTAAAACAATATTCCACTTCTGGTCAACAAAATGTATATGGAAATTTCTTCCAGTTCTCTGGTGGACACTCACTCAGTGTCTTATAATTTAATTACATTCTGACACTATCTATGTGGACATAGTGTCAGATCCCAAAGGCTAAAGGCTCAGCCCCACAAGGCTTTCCCCCATTTCAGATGCCAAATGCAAGTAGCAGGTTGTCACCTATACTTTTGATTCAACAGCTATAAATTGGGGCTCCCATTGCCCTCTCCTTGGGTTCAATTAATTTGCTGGAAAAGCTCACAGGATTCACAGGGAAATGCTTAGGTTTGTTTACTTGTTTATTATATAGGATATTACAGTGTATATACTTGGGCACCCACATGAAGAGATACACAGGCCAAGGTATGAGATGGAGGGTGCAAAGCTTCCATACCCTCTCTGGGTGAACCACTCTCCAGGAACTTCCGCATGTTCAGCTATCCGGAAGCTCTCCAAATCCAGTTATTTAGGTTTTTAGGAAGCATTAATTCTTAGTCATGATGTATTAAATCACTGGTCATTGGTGATTAACTTAAACCTCAGCTCCTTTCTAGAGGCTGGAGAGTGGAGGTGGAAGTCCCAATCCCCTAATCGTGCCTTAGTTTTTCTGACTGTGACCCCCATCCTGAAGCTACCAGCCATTAGCCATCTCACTAGCGTAAAAAAGGCACTCACACTTTAGAGATTCCAAGGGCTTTGGGGCTCTGTGCCAGGAAACATGGAGAAGACCATACATATATGTGCATACGTATGTATATCCTATTATAAATCACAGTATCATTGTTTGCAATATGTTGTGTAACTCAAAAGCAAAAACAAATGAACAGCAATGGGGAAAAAATCCAGGACCATTTTCTTAAGGAAAATAACTTACTCCCTGAATAAAATATTATATATAAATAAAAAAGATAAACTCTATAAACTTATAATACATTGAACCCTGACCAATAACTTAAGAAACAAAGATAATTCATCTATGCTGCAAAATGATTTACATGGTAGCTTCTAATTACCTTTAGTCTTTTTCTGCTGTGTCTATCAGCAACAGTACTGTGTGCTAGATTGTGAGAACTATGTAATTCAGCATGAATAATAACTTTATTTTATATGGTGTGGAGGAGTGATAATCCCCCTCAATTTTCCACTGAGCTATTTGCTCATTTTCTTCTGAATTCTGCACGGTAAAGGAATTATTTTTTTCTTACACCTACAGCTTTCTGCTGTCACCTTAGCTATGCCATGGTATTAAAAAATTTAAATCACCCTGGTGAATATCCAATTGTGACCTTTCTTTTTATGGAAGATGTATTCTATTTCCAATTTTGCTTGGGCTGAAGCAGCTTCTAATGCAAATGGTTAAATGTCTTATAAAATGTCACTAATAAACACCCTGTCATTTGACATTAGAGTAAGCTGTCGAATAAGAAATCATCTTTATTTCAACAAAAAAACCTAGATAAAATAACTTAGCATCTTCTGATATTAGAGCAAAATGTGTGTGTGTGTGTGTGTGTGTGTGTGTGTGTGTGTGTGTATGCATGGTGATTTATTGTTGTAAATTAAACTGTTGTGTACAGGGTCACTTTATTTTCAGATCAGGGAAGTTGGTTGTTATACTTAATCTTTGTTTTTCTGCATGCAGGCAAAAACAAGAAAAGTAGACATTAGGCCACAAAAGCAAGACATCTTAGTGTGAATAAATAAATGTTATATCAGAGTCCAGAGATCTTGATGTTAGCCCCATCCTTGCCATTTGCTACTCATGTGACTTTGAACAAATCAATCTGAGCCATTATTTACTTATCTATAATTTAGAGCTATAAATACCTGTTCTATCTTATTGGGTTGCCATATGACATAGTATTCTTGGCATTTGTGAAGTACTGCACAAATATGAGGTGAAATTATTTTAAAATTGAGCTCAATTATTTTTGGCCAGAAGGCAAGCCAATAATCAAATAACTGTTAATGTCAGAGTATCCCTTTGTCAGTGGAAAATTTATCAGTGAAATTTATCATAGGTGGATATTTTTATTCATCATTGCATTTAAATAATAATAACAGGTAATTATTTGCTGACTTTGAGGCATATACTTTGCTGACTTTGAGGTTACTGGTAATAAGTGTTAATATGAGCACCTATCATTGCCAGTAAGGTGCCAGCCACTGTGGCTGTGGCTTAACACATATTATTTCTATTTCTTACCAAATCTCTGCAAGCAACCGATACTAAGCATTAACAATGAGTCAGTGGAGGCTCAGAGATAATGACTTGTTCAGGCCCTAGAATTCTTGCTATGTAGGGTCAGGATTCATTTGGCCAGGACATACTCTTGCTGATGAGTCAAACATTTGACCAAATCCCAACAGCAAAATGTTGTTACTAGATTACAAAACAAAATGCAAAATCCTACGAGAGATCTACCAACACGCTAAGGGTGAAAAAAGTTGTCTTTTTCTCCAGTGTCTGGGAGAATGGCTGCTGCCATGTGGAAAGTGGTGGCTTTCCTTCCTGTTTCCTTACCCTTTGCTTGAGCCTTATTTCTCAAGAATCCTTACCATCAGCTAATTCTATTTGGTGCCCTTGCCTCCATTTTTAGTTTTAGTAAAATTGACCGTAATGTATTTTCAAAAGAGAAGCTCCCATTTTTGGTATAACTAATTATTACAAGTAAAATTATCTATGTAGACTCACTTCTTAGCACTCCACTACCACAGACCAGGATAGAAGTGGGCTTTGCTATCCATAATGTGTACTAGGAGTAATTTGGAGCTCACGTATTGTTATGAGGAATTGAAAGGCATCTTGGGGACCAGCCAGAGCAAACAGCTGTTTGTTTGCTTTTTTTGTTTTTGTTTGTTTGCTTTTTTTGTTTTTGTTTGTTTTAAGGCTTGGAAAAAGAACCCCAGAGAGAGGAAGTGACTTTCCCATGGTCACACAGCCAGTTAGTAAAGGTTCCAGGAGTACCCAGATCTTTTAACAAACTATTGTCTTACTTTCTTGGGTTCTTATTTCTTTTGCTTTAACAGAATCTTCTTGTATAGCAGCAGCTGTTTTACTTACCAGAGTGAGAAATAAGTTGGCTTTAATCTTCATCTTCCATTGTTTGTGAATTCTGGGCCTACACTAATATCTCTCTCAAAATACATACACTGTTAACTCCTAGAGGACCATGGGCATTTTGTGCTCATGATAAATGTTTTGCTGATTAATTTTAAGCTAATCCTGCCCCCTCACAACCACCCACTGTAGCTTAAGGCTGGTTGGCTGGGCTCCTGAAGAGTGGGCTTCAGTGAGATTCACAAAGCCTTGAGATGGCAATGCAAGCTCATAGAAAGCAGAATTCCATTTATGCAAAACATTTTAGGACCCTCATATATATTAAACACACTATTCTTGCTCCAAAATGTTGTGTCCTTTACAAGCTTTCTACCAGTATAGAAAAGGGATGACATATAAGGACAGAATTTCTGTGTGTTATATAAGAAATTAATCATTTGTATGTGAGAAAAACATTACGAACATATGCACGTTTGTTTTGCTTTCATGTCTGCCTCACCAGAATTACTACCCCCTGATGTACATACCATTTTTTCAAGCTATCATATCAAACAGTTTCTCTTGAAATGTGATGATAAAGGTAAGTGTCTGTGTGACACACAACATAGAAATGTTGCAATTAGCAGTAGTCTATTCATAAATGTAAGAAGAGTGTCATGCTTGGAATAGAAAAAAAACAATTTTAATAAAAGGTCCTAGTCCTTCTACAATAGAACTAATTGCTCAGATGTCCCTTTTTGCATTTAAAAGTGGAATTATTATAATTTGCACTTTGCTTCTATTATTGCCACTCTTGAGTGACTCATTATAATCTTTAATCAGTTCTATTAATCTTTTTTGAATAAATAGTAAGATGTGAAAATTACTAATGTATTAAGATATTTTGTTTTCATTTATTTGGTCTTTTAGGTTTGAATAGGTATGTTGTATGTATGTATGTATATCTGCATATATGTCTCCATACATACTATACATACCCATTATGTATTATATATATAATGAACATGTGTATATATAATATATAATGTATGTGTGTATATATGTAGATACATACATTATATGTTATATATACAC
>NW_022436971.1:7500319-7588246 GCF_009761245.1 Sapajus apella | reverse complement strand
ATACATTATATATTATATAAGTAACTAAAAAGTTGACATAGGTATTGGTACAGGTATCTATTAAATTCTCCTATTTTGCTCTCTCTCTCTGTTTCTCTTTTTTTTTGCTCTATAACACACATGGTAAAATTATGCAGCCCTTCTTTTAAAATTCTTCATAGCCATAATTTTATCTTTAATCTTTCTGCATCTGCTTTGCTTATGTTCTTATTGATAATCTTATATATTAGTAATATATATATATATGCTAATATATGTATATATAATGAATATATGTATATATAGATATATTTTATATATAATATATAATGGATATATATTATATAATGATATATGTGTATATGTGTGTGTGTGTGTGCATATATATATATATATATATATGCACACACACACTTCAGTGTCAAAAATAAAAAAGCAAGCACAGACTTCTTGCAAACACAGAGATTTTGAGGCAAATATCCAAAGAAGAGAAAATATATTTAACCAAGATATCTGGTAACAACTAGAAATTATGTCAATACTGATACTGTTAATCTAGAAAGAATCATAGAAAAATGAAGAGTGTATTTGACTACCACAAAGAAATTGGTAGTGTTAAACAGGAAAATGTAGCTAAATTCAGAGAAGAGAAAAATATATATTTCCTGGGTTCTGATATTCCTGAAATATAATCTATTGCTTAAATATGCATTCCCTTCCATTTCATAAAATAAAATTATTACAATATTTATTGAGGAATTAGAATAGAAACACTTGATGATTATAATAGTATCCTGTTCCTGAGCATATTAGAATCAAAAGGGCCAGAGAAGGCATGCAGTCATCCTCCCTCTTTATTGTAAATCTCCCTGACACAACCAGCATGTGGAATATACATGATGATGGAGAAGCACCTCCCTCCCTGTACTGACAGTTTCCTCCCTAGATGTCAAATTTACTCATTCAGTCAACACTGAGTGCCTAAAAAGGAGAAAATAAGAACCTGCCTCTGTCCTGAAGATATAAAGCGAGATGAAAGAAATAGAAACAGCTTATTAGTACATCAGGCAATAAGCCTATAATTGGAAAAACTAGAAAATTAAAGATGAAATCAAAGGAGAAAGTGATGGACTCAAGTATTATGAGAAGATTGGACTAAAAATTTGACATAGGTATTGGTACAAGTATCTATTAAATTCTCCCATTTTGCTCTCTCTGTTTCTCTTTTCATTTGCTCTATAACACACATGGTAAAATTCTGTAGCCCTTTTAAAATTCTTCATAGTCATAATTTTATCTTTAATCTTTCTGCATCTGCTTTGCTTATGTTCTTATTGATAATCTTATTAATAAATTTTGCCAAAACTGTCATATCTAAATGATTCCATGAAGCATGAATTCAGCTAATGTGTCCCCAAAAGGAATAGCACAGGTTTATAGTAAGGTTATAGGTCTCAGTGAAAATAAATATTTTTGTAATAATAAGAGATATTCAACAATGTAATAGGCTTCTGTACAAAGTAGTAAGTTCTCTGACTTCATAATTATTTAAGTAATACTACAATTCTATCAATGTGGAATCATATTAAGTTTGGGTTGATATAGCTACAAAGTTGTGGGTAGGGTCTATAAGAAAATCTTTACATGTATTTACTTAATGATCTTCACCTTTATTCTCTCTTTGGACATAATTCTACAAGTCATGACTTTGATGATATGTTGAACACTCAGGACCAATGACAGTGGTTTTCATCCACAGTAACGTGGATCTTGATTTGGTACTAAATAGATTATCTGCAGTAATGAAAAGATTATCTGCAGAGATATTATATAACATGCCAGTTGATCAATCTAAGTTTCAGAGTTGAGAAGGAGAAAGACTAACATATATTAAGCAACCCACTATAATATCTCATTCCATACTCCACCAAAAGAATGTAGCAAATATTTTTATTCATGCAAATATATGATGTGTATATATATGTATATATGTACATATATATATATACAAGTGAGCATATACATAATACTTTTACAAGCTGTTGATTATATGTTTATGAGTAAGGAAGTGAAGGCTCAAAATAACTTTTTCATGGCCACATTATTAGTATTCAGTCTCACTTATGATTTCAAATCTCATTGCCTTTCTACCCATAGAAGATAAAATAAACAAAAAAAGAGGAAAGGTTGTATCTGCATAAACAAAAATAATCATGCAATTTGACTGAATTGAAAAAGGAAAAAAGTGCACTTTTTAGAGAATAGAGGAAAGACATTACTGAGAAAAGTAACTTATTACCAGCTATATTTGGTTGTTTAAAACACTTTGCCTTATAATAAAATATATATTTATATATAAATTGAATTTTTTAAATTTTTTTTTGAAGACTAGGTTTTACTCTGTTGCCCAGGCAGGAGTGCAGTGGAATGAGCATTGCCCACTGCAGTCTCTAACTCTGGGGCTAAAGCGATCCTTCTGCCTCAGCCTCCCAAGTAGCTGGGAGTACAGGTGCACATCATCACATTCAGCTAATTTTTTCAAAAATTTTTTGTGGAGTTGGGGTCTTGTTGTGTTGTCTAGGCCGATCTCAAATTCCTGGCCTTAAGCCATCTTCCCACATTGGCCTCCCAAAGTTCTGGGAATAAAGGCTTGAGTCACAATGCCCAGCCTATACATTGAATCTTTATTTTCTCAAAATGAGCCTGATGCAGTTTAGGTTACCTCCTGAGGCCAAAAAGTTATGAACCAGGGCAAGTGGAAGTCTGTTTGCTTCTGTCCATGTGTAACCAGCCTGCAGAAATCTCTGGAATGCTGGTGCCTGGGATGCCTTTGGTGCTACTCAAGGAGCGTCTTGTCTGTAAGACTGTACCTTTCTAAAGGAAAGGGAAAATAATACAAGCTACACTTTCTGAATTCGCAAAGAGTAAATGAGGACAATGTTGTAGGGTAAATGAAAAATGAGTGCAATAGTAAATTAACATAAAGGGAACTAACTCTAGGGTAAGTCCATCAAAAGAATTATGCGTAAAAGCTCATGAAACAAATACAGGCTTTGCAGGAATAAATGCTGTTAGAACGCCTGAACAATATCTTTGAAATAGTTGCATAATCATTGTTAGGAAATTAGGCAATGGCTTATGCATATTTCATGGAGGCTGTACGTCGCCCTGTCTAGGCATGTGCACACACTTAGGAATGAACAGCAGCCAAAGCATTCACTTTTGCATTTAATATCAGTGCAAATCTGATCTACAAATGCACCCTATAATTTCTCAATATGCTTTTCCCTACATTTTTTTTTCCTGTAGAAAATTCTACTCATCCTTAAAGAATCAGGCATAGCCTTGTTGGTAGTTGGCAATAAATGAATTACTGATTTAAATTTTAAAAATTAAATTTTGCATACTTCTAGTACTATTGATAAATACTTTTTGGATTATCCAATTTTATGGACTACAACAGGTCTTATCTGTTGTAAAAGAACAATCTAAATGTAAAAAAAAAAAAATAGCTGCAGAGCCATCTGTTAAAGATATACTGAACACGAACTCTATGTAAAATAGTGGAAAGAACCTTAGCCTGGTAGTTAGGAGATACTGGTCCTTAACCCAACTCATCAGTGACTCCCTGTGCAACTTTTAATAGGCATCTTTCCTGTTGTTTCTATTTGTATGACTTAATAAAAAAAGATGCCTTATTAAAAGCTGCACCGGGAGTGCAGCTTAACTTACAGAGTAAGTTGCTTACTATACAGCACATTTAGCTTCTTGCCTTTTCAGCTAGACTTTGGTCAACAGGCATTGTGCATCTTTTATGTCCAACACCACCCAGCAGTGCGAGGTACCCAGAAGATACTAAGATATTTCACTTTAATTGATTTAAATTAATTGGATTTTATTGTTCTCCTGTGTGGAGTAGAAACAATAATCCTTGCTCTGCTTACTGCACAGTTTGTTCTGTGGCAAATCATTGCATATGAGGCTATGTTAGGGGAAACATCACATAAGGCATTGTGTAAATAGACAGGTTTGGACCAGAGTCATCTTCTCAAGAGAAGCAGATCTGACTTATATGGCCTAACATGTGATTTCAGTAAAGGGAAATAAATCCTTTGTAGGTTGAATAACAGCAACCAGAATACTAGCTCTAGAATCTGAATGTTGAAACCTCACAATGCTGCAGCATTTTTTTTTCCTGCAGGAATATTGCATGTGAGCTTCTCATCTATTTTTCTGCCTTCATGTATGAGTGTCTCTGATTGATTTATAAATATGGAAAGTTGTTTCCCTTATTTAGAATCAGGACCATGTCATCTTGCTCTGTTATATAATGCTATCTCACAGGGGCACAGCACTTTCACCCACAGTAGTGCTTGAGCTTCAGAAAAACAGTGATTCAAATAAGGAGATTCTTCACATTTTTGGAAGACAAACTCAGGAAAATGAGTTGATTTCCCGATATCAAAAGGCTGCTTAGTATCAGAGCCAAGACAAAAATAAATGATGCTCAATTCCCAGACCTCATCGTGGTTCTTTCCCACCTCAGTACCTTGGACTTGAAAGGAAAGACTGGTTCATGTGATATAGATCCTTCAGATCAATTACAGTCCATATCCAGTGTCCATGTTTGACTTCACATTATGACCCATGACTAAAGCTATTTAATTACATTCTCAGTCTCCTGAGTTTCAGTTTGGTGTCTTGGTTTACTTCCAGAAAAACACACAAGATAGATGATAAGCCATTAGGGAATTATGTTCTTACAACTAACAGCAGCTGTTCAACATGAGGTTATACCATCTCTCGGCAGGAACATTGGCATATGATTACCATTCTGGAGACTTCCAAGGATCTGTTATTCTCAGGGCCATCCTTACACTGGAATGTTTGGCATTCTGCATCTTCTAAAAACGTAGATACATAAAATTTTTGTGGGTCTGGGATCTTTAATAAAGCTGTGTATAAAATATCTTTTTAGAGAAGACTCCAGCCATTGTAGTCTCTATTCTGACAGCTCATCTTTTCATATTTTCATAAATCCCAGAATTAGTATGCTAGCATCAGCAATTAAATTTCCCCATAAAATAACAGATGTGAATAAGTAAACATTTTGGATACTTTAACATTCTCTGATTAATTTTCAGACCAAGTGTGGCTTTATACAGATGTTCATGACTTTGATCTAGAATGGATGGCAAGTATATTTATCAAGCCATTCACTGTCTTGTAGTCACTAGCTCTTGTGTATAACCATGTCATGAATAAAAACTTAAAAATTATTTTTGCCAGTCTAGAAATATGCAAAATATTTTGTTTGCATATATTGATTATAGACTCTGGTTAATGTTTGATCTCAACTGAACACGTGATATCTTACATACGACTGGTTTTCCAGAATCTTAGAAATTTATATTTCTGAGTAGACTTATTCAGAAGCATACTTATACATTCAAAGAATGTATGAAATAAAACCATCTGCTTTGTAGCAGCCTGGATTGCATCACTTTTGTGAACATCTATATAATAAATTTATTAAGGTAAGACTATTATTTTTCTTACTCCTTCCTATTTCTTAGTCGTGCACAAAATGGGTTCTGATGATTTTAATAAATATGTAATACTAATATGTGTAAGCAGGTATTCTAGGTTCCTCATAAGCAAGTATCAGTGTTATATAATGTATTTAATTATATAGATAATTCAGTATGTATATGTGATTATGACCAATGTTTATAATATTTTCTGTGCTTCTTTTACTGTGATTTAATTTAACCAACTACAAAATCTTAAAAAATTTGAGTCAGAAGCTGAATGCTAATCGGTATTCTAGGTTTTCAGAATGGCACAAGAGTAGAATAAAAAAGTCATTGCCTACTTTTAAGGTACTTGTCACCTATGTAGGGCGATAAACCAAGAACAGGTCAATGCCGCTCAGCTCCAGACCTTACGTTGGGAGGAATATTATACACAGGGGATTTCATCTTTTAGGCCTCCATGACATTGTTATTGGTGCAGAAAAGTCTCTTTATCATTGGCTGACATATAGAGAAGGTTAAGGGACAGAAGAGTCTTATTCAAAAGCAGTGTCAGCTAAGACGGAGGTCAAAAATATAGCCTGGGGTTTTTGGCTACCAGCCTCCATTGATCCTTCTGGAAAGCTGAGACTATTGGCTATATTAAACTGATCTAAAGCAAGCCCTATGATCCCAATTACATGTACATGAAACATGAAAATAATATGATATAATACATATTTTCTATACCATATGGCTTTTTTTTTTTTTTTGTCATGAACTCTCACACTAGGATTTCCTTTTCTAAGTGTTAGGGTTCCTTCCATGTCCAAATCACCGTCCCTATGCTCAGGCCTGGGAAGCCTTTCCTTCATTTCCATTGATGGCTCCAACGTCCTCTCTTCCTGATGAGAGGTTTTTTTTACCTCTCTAAGATAAACCTAAAGCGTGAGATGTGATCCTCTACACATGTTCTTTCTTGCTGCCCTACGTGATAACTTTGTTCAAATGGTTTACCCCTGTGGGAGAACATATGGTAAAGAAATAGAAACATACAAAAGTGTGCTCCCAAGTTCTTACCAAGGACTTAACAAGTTCTCTTGCTCTCTTTCTTCAGCCTGACTCCTTCTAACAAGTAAATGTTTGTTTAGATTCTCTTGAGAGTGATATTGACTGCTCTCTTCCCCAAACCCTTGAGACTCTTTCATCCTAATTTCAAGGATTTTATGTAAATTCTTTATGTCTTATTGTCCTTTTATATCAGCCTGAAGTTGACGTACATACAGGACAATGTCTATGAACCTCGTTTTTTATGATTTTTATGTAATTTTATGAAGGACAAAATTACAGGAGGTGGACCTGGTTATTGAGAGGAAACACAGCTATTTGTCTGAATAACATTTACAGAAAGTATACTGGATGCCAGAAATTGGTTTGGTGATAGCTGGATGAATAGGACAAGGCCTTTGCTCTCTAAAAATTGTAGATTTTTGGGAAATAAGTGAAAAAAATTACTTATTTCTTATCCAAATAAGAAATTGAATTGTTTTGGCCTGGAGAATAAAAGCCTTGGGGCAGAGGAGGGAAGGGGAGCATGGTGGCTGTCTTCAAATAGTGGCTGAAGAGTCTTAGACAAAGGGGCTAGCAATGGTGATTAATAAGAGCAGATAATTTTGATTCTGCTTAATGTATTGAAGGCCTTTGTAATAATCAGAGTTGCTTTGCTTTGAAATTAGCTCCAATGCAATGAGATGAGCTTCATCTCTGCAGAAGGGGTGATTCCTCATTGAGACATTATGGGGATCTCAAGGGTGTCATTGGGGCCCCAGGATGCTATTAATTTACCTAGGCTGTGTGTTGTATAACTTTCTGGCCTGGGTTCTCAGAACTACAGGGACTGAGTGGGAAACTCCTGAGCCTCAAAGCTAATTTCTCACTTATGATTTCTATCCCTGTTTATTCACCTCAATGTCTGCCTTTCTAAAGTAGCACTTCTGTTAAGCATTGTAAAAACATTTCCCTAAATGAATTTTCCTCTTAAATCTATTTTTCTAGCCTCCCTTTGGTGAACAACCCTGTTTGTTTCAGTTCTTTAATATTTAGTCTTTGTTTTGACTCAGTGTATTTTGCAATGTTTTAATCATTATTTCTTTGCTACTGTTAAATTACCCCAATCCCCAGACTTTGCTAGATAGAAGATTGATAAATATTTTTATTGGAATGCTATAGCCTTTAAACTTCAGTGACTTTGTAAAGTTTCATCAGAAGTGAGGCTTTTGAGTTCTTAGTAAATATAAATACTCATTCTCACTGCTGCTTAGAATTTCACTGATTACATTTTGTAACTGCATAATTGTGTAATTAATCTTGAGAGTGTCAGAATGCATATTTTTTAAAGTAATTTCCTTAGGGAAATAATACATATCTCATTATTTTTTACTGTAATTGATATTCATGGGCTCTTAGTTTATAGGTATAAAACCTGACAGAGTTGGCCAATACCAGTGCCATATATTATTAAAATGGATTAATTTTTCAAACACATCTTCCATTCAATTTCTCATTAAATGAGGCATTGTAAATTCTGCTGTCAAGGATTACAAATAACATGATTATACAACACTTGCATTATTCAAATTTTTCTTGGATAAGATGGTTATCTGCCATAAACACTGCATTCATTCTTCATGGAAGAGAATTTTTAGGATGCTATTGTCAACCAAGAACCAGCTGACACTCAGATCTTGAATATTATCATTGCTTTCACAAGTAAAGAGTGTGTGATCATTTATCTATGACTTGCATCCAGGGAGAAACCTAAAGAAAGAGTAAAATTTACTTTACCTATAGTGTCTGGAAAAAAAAGTATGCCTCACTCAAGGACCACCATTATTTATCCAATACAAATATGAACAAATGGATAGATGAATAAATGAATCATAATAGTTAAAGGAAGAGTGATACATACCAGCATTTACATGGGTAAACTGAAATAAAAACACGTATGTCTGTCAATAAGGGTATCTTATACTGTACATTCACTCACAATCACATGGACACCAGCTTGCTCTCTACACATAATGATGATGCCCTGTGTGAAGGCATTCAGTTTCTCAGTAATAAAAAATTGGGTGGAAATCTTGAAGCATTAGGCCTAGATGAATGCCAGGCATTGGACTACATGAAGTTGAATAAGACAGGGTTTTGCTGGTAAAGATCTTGTCATGTCATTGGACAGGCACATAAGTGAGCACAGTAATTCGAACATGATGTTTTTGCAAGTGCCAGCAAAATGCTCTGTGCATCCAAAGAAGATATCATCTCACACTGCAAGCAGTTAGGGGTCAGTAGGGGAAGCTTCTCAGAGGAGATGAGATCTGAGTATTGGCTTAAAGGATAGATAGGGCTGTGCCTGTGGGAGGAAGGAAAAGAACTCAGAACTGAGAGACCAGCAGGTACAGAGGTATAAGGTTGGAAAGGGTCTGGCATTGGCAAGAATCACTATTAAGCTCCACAGGGATGGGACAAAGGGTTGGTGGCAATTGTAGGACTACCCTGGTCCTATTCTGTGGGTAATGGAATGGGTCTAGAGGTTATGATGCAGGGAGGAACCTTCCTGCTTTCTGGAAGGCTACTTTGAAAACAAGATGGAGAGGCAGATTGGAAGATAGCAGGGCTAGAAGGAAGAATTGTTTTTAGTATAGTGCCAGGAAAATGAAAAGAGAAAGTCTAATTTGAAAATGATATGCAAGGTTGAATTCAACTGGATATTGTGACTGATAGATTCGAGGCACAGAATGGGAGGAGTGGAGAATTAATTTTGAACCCTGGTTAGATTATAAGGCCATTAATGCAAATTAGAAATCGAAGAGTGGTAGAGACATAGTAGATGATGAGTTCAGCTTAGGACATAATGCATTTGAATTCCTTTTGACATTCAGATATACATATAAGATTCAGAGATATCTGGTGAGCAATTTTTTTTAACTTTAATTTTTGAAGCATATTTAGTTCATAGCAAAAATGAGTGACAAGTACAGAGAATTCTCATATATCCCCTGTACCCTCCTGATATGGTTTGACTGTGTTCCCATCAAAATCCCATCTTGAATTCCCACATGTTGTGGGAGGGACCCAGTGGGAGGTAACTGAATCATGAGGGCAAGTCTTTCCTATGCCATTCTCCTGATAGTGCATAAGTCTTATGTGATCTGATGGTTTTAAAAAGAGGAGCTCCCCTGCACAAGCTCATTCTCTCTTTGCCCGCCACCATCCACGTAAGATGTGACCTGCTTCTTCTTGCTTACTGCCATGTTTGTGATGCTTCCTCAGTCACATGGAACTATGAGTCCAATTAAACCTCCTTCTTTTGTAAATTGCCCAGTCTTGGGTATGTATTTATTTGCAGCATTAAAATGGACTAATACACCTCCTTCCCACACATACAGCCTCCCCAACTACCAACATTCTCCACAATTGAGGGACCTACATTGACACATCATTGTCACCCAAAGTCAATAGTTTACATTATGGTTTACTCTTGATGTTGTACATCCTATGGGTTTCAACAAAGATATAATGGCATGCATCCACCATCATAGAATCATACTGAATCAGTTCATGACATTCGTAATTCTCTGTGCCCTATGCATCCCTTTCTAGCCCCTAATCTCTGGAAACCACTAATCTTTTTATTGTCACAAGTTTCGCCTTTTCCACAATGTTACAGAATCAGTATCATACAGTATGTAGCCTTTTCAAATTGTTTCCTTTCCTTAATAATATGCATTGTAGATCCCTCCATATCTTCATGTCCTGATAGCTCATTTCTTTTTAGGGCTGGATAATATTTTATTGTCTGAATGTGCCACAGTTTATCTGTTCATCTACTGAAAGACATATTGGTTGCTTCCAACTCTTGAAAATTGTGAGTAAAGCTGCTCAACATCTATGTACAGTTTTTCTATGACCTGTTTTCAACTCATTTGAAAGGAGCACAATTGCTTGGTTATATGGTAGAAATGTTGTTAGTATTGTAAAAAAACTGCCAAAATGCTGTACCATTTTGCATTCACAATAGCAATGAATGAGGGTTCCTGTTGCTTCAATTCTTACCAGCATTTGGTGCTGTCAGTGTTCTAAATATAGGACATTATAATTGGTGCGTGTAGTTGTATCTCATTGTTGCTTTAATTTACAATTCCTTGATGACACATAATGTGGAACATCTTTTTATATTCGTATTTACCAGCTCTGTCTTTACTGGTAAAGCATCTGTCACATCCTTCCTATTTTCATTTTTTAATAAGGATTTTTGATTTTCATTGTTGAGTTTTAGGAGCTCTTTATATATTTTGTATAACAGTCCATTATCAGATAAGTATTTTACAAATATTTTCTCCCAATCTGTGGCTTGCTTTTCATTGTCTTGAGCATGCATTTATTTATATTTATAAAATGGGGAAAATAATTATAATTACCCACTGTGACATTTAAACTTTTAATTTTGAAATAATTTTAGATTAATATAAGTAAGGCTTCATCTCCTGCCAGTCAGTTCCTCTCTTGCTGATGTGCCCATTGCTTTCCTACAACCTATCCACATATTTTCTCTAATAAATCTGCCTTTCTTGACCAAAACCTAAAAAAAAAAATACTTGTAAAGATAGGACAGAGTTTCATAAAAACAAATAAATTAACATTAGCATAACAATATTAACTAAATTATAAACTTTATTCAATGTCATTACTCTTTATTCGATGTCGCTAGTTATTTCCATTAATGTCCTATTTCTCTTCCAGGATCCATTCAAGGCTACCATGTTGCATTTAGTTATTGTGTCTCCACAGTCTACCCAAGTTTGATTGTTTCTTAGCCTTGTTTTTCATGACCTTGTTACTTTTGAAAGGCACTGCTTTGATATTTTTTAGAATGTCTCTCATTTGTGTTTGTCTGTTGTTTACTCATTATTTTACCAGGGTTTATAACTTTTGGGAAGAATACCACTGTGGTGAGATTTACTTCTCATCATATCATATCAAGGCATACATGATATTAACATGACTTATCACTGGAAATTGTAACTTTTCTTAGTTAAGGTGATATCTACCAGATTTCTTAGTAACTGTAACTACAGTAACTGTAAAGTTACTATTTATTCCGTTCTGTACTCTATTCCTTAGGTATAAGTCACTAAGTTCTGCTCCCACAAAGGAAAGGAAATTAACTCTACTTATCATAATTAGCTCTACTTATCCTACTCCAAAGAGTAAGGATCAATACAGCTATTCAAAGTAAAAATAGTAATAATAATTCTGCTTTTTTCTCTACAAAAATCTAACAGAAGTTATTAGTCACTAAGAAGGAACCATAAAGAAGAAACATCATGAAGATTTCAGCAACTCAGGTCAATATACACTTTTTTTTTTTCAGTTACTTGAAGCTTCCCAGAAAACAAAAACAAAAACAAAACACATCCCTTAGGTATTTGATGGTATTGTACAGACTGACCATTAATTAGGGGATGATATAGATTGAATATTTGTCCCCAACCGTATCTCATGTTGAATTGTAATCCCCAGCACTGGAGCTGGGGCCTGGTAGGAGGTGTTTGGGTCACATGGGCAGATCCCTCATGGATTGGTGCTGTCATCCCAATAGTGAGTTCCTCTGAGATCTGGTCATTTAAATGTTTGTGGCAACTCCTGACTTGACTCTCTCTGTCTTGCTTCTGCTCTGCCATGTGAGACACCTGTACTTCCTTCACCTTCCACCATGATTGGAAGCCTCCTGAGGCCTCCCCAGGAGCAGATGCCGCTATGTTTCCTGTATAGCCTGCAGAACTGTGAGGCAATTAAACTTCTTTCCTTAAAATTACCCAGTCTCAGGTACTTCTTTAGAGCAGTACAAGAATGGCAGAATATAAGGGACATTCTATAAAATAAAGATTCTATACTCAGGAAGTAAACTCAATCCAAAGCTAGCCATTTTGGCTATGCCAACTTTATTTCAAAAATCACCAGAAGTTGAAATGGTGGCTAAGGGACTAATCTGAATTATGTACCTGAAGCAGCACCTTAGCTGGGAGATGTGAAACTCAATAATAAACAAATAAAAAATAAAACCAACTTTCTGGTGGAGGCTGCTTAGATTAACTGAATTCTTATCTGAATGTTTATTCATTTCTGCAACAGTACTGTATGTTCATAGAATAAATATTTATGAGCCGTGGCATATGTTTAGACCAAGAATTGGGGTAATAAAAACTGAATTTCAAGTTGAATGTAAATACAACTATGCACAAGTTTCCAAAATGAATAATAAACATCCGTATAGCTTTTAGGCACTATATGTGATTTATAGTGTTTAAATACCTAAAGTATATTTTCTCTGTTTATAAGGGCTGACGTTTTCTTCCTAGTCTCTCTTTTCCTTTCACAATATTTGGCACAGTGTGACATGCTGGAATTCCCCTGAAGAAGCAGCCATACTTTCCCAAACAAACCTGGCCATGCTGTGTTCAATGGTAAGGGACAGATTTCATCCAAGAGTTCACTGCTCCTAAGTCAATGAAAGACACAGCAGGAAGAAGGCTTATGAAGTAGGGATAATATTTGAGTGTTCTTTGTATCTCCTACTGGGTTCACATTTCTTTAAGGGTGAGAATAAGGAGGGATCTTGTTGGAGAGTCACTTGTCCAGTGGAGAATCTGACTAACCCATCCATTCTTCCCTCCCAGAGCGTCCATCCATGGCTGGCAACTTCTATTATGAAAGTGAATAATCAAATTTGAATTGAAAAGCCACAATCTGAAGGCGAATTAGACTTGGCTGGCTTTCCTTGATTCTTGACTTGGTAAAACAGCATATTGCTACTTATACCTTTTAAGTAACTAACAACAAATGTTTCCCTCCAAACATAAGAATTTGATCCTAATATGGCATGTGTTAATCTAATCAACATTTTTTTGTTTTGCAATAAATCTATCTTAGAAGGAAGTGAATTTCTTTACTGAAGTCTACACTTTGCTGTCAAAGTCACTGCTCAGAGATAATTGTGGAATAGTACAAAGAATACAGGATTTGAAATTAAATTATTTGGTTCAGATAGTATCTTCTCAATTTACAAACTGCATGAAGATTAAAAATGAAACAAAACAGGAGATGGTATTTGACCTGGGCTTGGAAGGCTAAATTGATTGGTAATCTGGGGAGGGGCAGAGCACACAAAGGTGTGAAACATGAAAATGCTGGTGTATGCCTATAGTGGGAAGTGGTGGGAGTTAAATAAAAAATTAGATTAAGCTAGGTTTAAAAGTGCCAGATGCCACGTTGAGAAAAGTTTAAGACTTAGCTACAGGGCATAGCAAGGCATTAGAGGTTCCTGAATAGTTTTGAAAGGGATTTTTGGGGGTGATAAGAGGTGAGGTCAGAGGAGGTAAGACTAATGGCAGACAAACGTGTCTGAGGGATGTTTCAAGAGTCCACAAAATAATGGATACATGAGGGACTGTAAAGAATACTGGATAGGATGTTTGTGAAATCAAATCTTTAGTCCCTCCCATCACTTCCTGGATGTAGCAGAAAGATAGCAGATTCAAGAGCAATGGAAGATACAAGAGACAATGAAGGAGAAGGACGGTCAGGACTGACTGGATGATGAAGTGGGTAGGAAGGAGAAGTGGAAAGATTCTAAGAAAACTCCCCTGTCTCCAACTGGAGTAATTAGAGTATGGGTGTAAATGGAAAATGTGATTTGAAAATGGGAAAAGTTGCAGGTTTGGCATGAACAATTAAAAACGAAAGCCAGTTGCAAACAGTGTTTGAAATCTTGTCATTTAAAAGAGGGTTTGGAAGGCTGCTTCTCTTTTCTTTATTCATCACCTGTGGGAGGAGGGATTGGTCCAAATGGTCTCTGGGGGCTTTCTGGCTTTAGCTGTAGATCCCGTGTTTTTCAGCAAGGCTCTGTGAGCTTCCTGGTTCCCTGAGGCTCTCAGAAATGTAAGAACTTTCTGCTGCTGTTGGATGATTTGGATGATTTCAGACTCAATTATGGGTTCCCACGAGTGTGTTTTGAGGCCAGAGATTTTCACACACTGGAAAAAATGCTACATGAGAGGAAAACAACCTCTCACTTTGGGGAATGTAACGAGGAAACACGAATGTTTCCAGCTAACCACTTTTTATGGGCTATGAATAAGTAAACACAAAGTGAAATGGGAGAACAAACATGTGCTTCACTGGAGAAATATTTGTTTAGTGAGCTAGTTGCTACTAGCCCAATGTATCCTTCAGAAGGGCAAAGTTTGTTGTGCTCAATGTGGGACCCGAGCCTGAGGCAGGCCTGCTCTGGTCCAGAAGGCATCACCAGTTCTTTCATTCATTTGTGTCTTCATATATCAAACATTTTTTTGGCATCCACATCATGCCAGACTTAATGCTAGGCCCTAGGACACAGATATGCACAGCTTATAACCTTAAAGAACTTCTAGTTCAGTGGGTAGGAGAGGCTTGCGTACAATTAATTACAGCATCATTTGGCAGATCTGAGATGTATGCACTTCATTTCCTCAGCTCTTGTCTTACAGGCTTTAGCATGTGAGAGTAACTGTACATTTCTGTTCCAGGGAGTTTTCTGGGGCTGGGGAAAAATATACAATGTTGAAAGCATGTTGTGTACCTATAATGTGTTTCTCTTTGCAACAGTCCTGCCAATAATCATTTTATAGTTGAGTAACTAAGTCAGAGTGAGGTTAGGTGATGTTCCTCAGATCAAAATAGTAAGCATAAAAACTTAGATAGAAGCAAATGTTTAGCTCAAGAGCCCATGCATTTTTCTCCTTTATTGCATCGTTTGGAAATGTGGTGTAAGAGTCCTGCAATACGCAGCCTCTGTAGCAGGCATCAGTTCAGGACCCCAACATAGCTGAAGATCTGCTAAGATGTCTCCTGCTTACCCTTGGCCTTTCCCATGCTCACATTGTAGACCAGTCATCATGGCAATAGAAGTGCCATTCCTTGCAACATGGTCCTAACTGGGTAATGTGCTGCTGTCAGGACTGTTTCAGAGTCCTTTAAGACTCTGAAGACAAGTATTTGAAGCAAATTTAACCTGAAGGCATCATTAGGCAAAGAGGACAGACACTCAGAATCAGCCTCCTGCTTTTGCTGACAGTGCCTGTCAATCAGGGCCTTTGGGATGAAGCAGGGTATCTTTCCCTGTGCCCTGGTATGAGACGCTTCCTTGGCTCAGCCTTACATAGGAACCACATATGGGAAAAGAGCCTGGATGTAGGATACTTCCAGAGTTAAACTCTGAACTTAGTACAATTTGGAGTCAATGTCCCAACTAACATGTATTTTTCTTCCTCCACTGCTAGCAGTATTTCTCCTCATCTTCCATGGCTTCCCATGGATTGGTGGTCTCATGTTCTCTTCTCCCTCCCTGTCTCAATAGTCCTTCTCACAAATGCCTTTCTAGAGCATTTTACAGCATGGTGCAGTGAAAAGAGCATGGGATTTTGAGGTTGACAGTCTTGGACTTGCAGTATGACCTAGGCAAGAAGCTAAGTCTTTCTGAGTTTCATTTCCTCACCTGTAAATGGTTCATAGCACCTATTTTGAGGAATACAATATGATTAAATAACATTTAGTTGGTAAATTGACACCTTCTTGTGCTATTGTAATTAGCCTATAGTTGACAATACCCCCGCCCAGACCTTGCTATTTACTATGAATTAGTAAGCAATTGAATTACCTTTCACACTATATATTCAGCTTTACTTTTCATCTCTGTAAGAAATGTTTTGTTCTCAGTTAGGGCTATTTGCATCACCATAGGCAGGCCACAGAAGTAATTGTTCAGGGACAGAGTGACCTTCACCTTGCTCCTGAAGGACATAGATACTCAAGAAAATGTTTGGCTGTTCTTTTACCAAGTACTACTCCAGTGAAACTCTTGACATCCATCTCCTGAGTTCCCTAAGAACAGTGCTGGTTTTCTACCTTTCCTCAGGAGCAAGGGCATTTCTTGCTTCCTGGTTCTCTCCTAATGGACAGTAGGCATTGGACGGAGAGCTGGGGGACTAGAGAAGGCATCTTTAAGGATTTCATCACAACCATTTAATGATTAAAGAGGAACACTGAGTAATTTGAAGGCAAATATACAAAGAACATTTAGTTCATTCACATAGCAAGCATTTCTTTGGGGCCTTTGAGTGCCAGACATCAAGGTGGAAACTAGGATAGAGAAACTAGTCAAACCCAGTGCCTGCCCCAGAGAAGCTCATAGTCTTCTGTAAGAGGCAGATAAATAAAAAGACATTTGCAAACATTCTAGTAAATGTCAGGATAGAATTAGGTGCAGCGTGAGCGTGGGTGTACAAGAGATGGCATTCTAACCTAGACTTCCTTCAAAGAGGTAAGACCAAGTGAGTGAGAGTTGATCAGGATGTCACAAGGGCATCTTGGTAATATAATTAACATCAAAAAATTCATACAGGCAAAATGTGTATAATTGTCTGGGGCTCAAGATCCATGTTAATGAGTTACAAGAACTGAGGTTGGAGAATGAGTGAGGCAAGATTTCACAGAATTGTGTTTGGCATGATAGTGGTTCATTTATTCTGAATATAATAGGATGCCATTGAAGGCTTTTAATTAATTGATTTATGTCCTTATTCATTCCTTCTTTACCAATATTTGAGCATGGATCCTTCCTCTGTACCCTTACTCTGCATTTGACACAGAGTAGATGTTAGGAGGAAGAACCTGTATCCAAACTGCTTGGGCTCAAATCCCTTTTCTGCTACTTGCAAGCTCTGTGACCAGTGGATTAGTTTTTTTAACCTCCCATTGCTCCAGTTTTCTCATTTGTAAATTGGACATAAGAATAGCACTCTCATTAAAATGTTGCAAGATTATACACCATGGAATATTATGCAGCCATCAAAAATGATGAGTTCGTGTCCTTTGTAGGGACATGGATGAACCTGGAAACCATCATTCTCAGCAAACTGACACAAGAACAGAAAATCAAACACCATGTGCTCTTACTCATAGGGGGGTGTTGAACAATGAGAACACATGGACACAGGGAGGGGAGCATCACACACTGGGGTCTGTTGGGGGGAAATAGGGGAGGGATGAGGGGGTGGGGAGTTGGGGAGAGATAGCATCAGGAGAAATGCCAGATATAGGTGACGGGGAGGAAGGCAGCAAATCACACTGCCATGTATGTACCTGTGCAAACTCTTGTATTTTCTTCACATGTACCCCAAAACCTAAAATGCAATAAAAAAAGTAAAAGAATTGTATGATTAAGATAATATATGTAAAGCATTTAGAATAGTTCCAGACTTATGAATACCCATACATTGTTAGCTATAAACCTCATGTCTGACTGGTTCTGGTGACAAGTAGAGAAAGGTACCATCTCTGCCCACCACAAGCATGGAGTCCATGGAAGCTGGACTCTCTCCATGCTGTGAAAATGAATATACCCAATATTGTGGGTTGTATGCCCTGAATGGGATATGATGGAAGCACAAACAAAACAGAAAAAAAAAGTCAAAAGCAAGTCACAGTAAATATACATTTCAAAATGCTTCCTCTGGCAGCAAGTGTAGAGTGGATTGGAAGGAGAGGAGTCTACAATCAGGGAAGAATATTAAGAGGCTCTCCGTAGGATTTGCCTACAGCTCATGAAGCAGGTGGGCCGAGGTTGTTATCCCTCTTAGATAAAAGAGACACATTCTAATGGCTTCTCGTGCTATTCACTCAGTGACTTAGCCAGCCTTAGACTCTATCTCTCCTCATTATTGTCCCACCGGTTCTCAATCTTCTCAAGGGATTTCAATCCTACATATCCTGTAGTAGACTCTCGTAGATTTTCAAAATGACGTGAGCATTTGGTAATTTTGCACATGAGGATCCTGCCACTTGAATAACTTTCTCTGTATGAAGCATGTGGCTATGGTTACTATTTCACAGAACATCTCAGAAAAACATAAAAACTGTGTGCACAAGTCCTAAAATCTCACAGTCAGAGGAGAATAAGATCCGTATTGATGCCTTTGGATATTTTTCTTCTCACTAGCTGAAAAAGTTTCTGCTTGACCTTCCATAATGCCATTTTTGGTATCAGGGTTTTTTTTTTTTTTTTTTTTTTTAATATGTGTGTGTGTGTGTGTACTTTAGGTTCTGGGGTACATGTGCAGATTATGCAGAATTGTTGCACGGGTACACACATGGCAATGTGGTTTGCTGCCTCCATGCCCCCGTCACCTACATCTGGCATTTCTCCCCATGTTATCCCTCCCTGATCTCCCCACCCCGCTGCTGTCCCTCCCTTGCCACCCTCAACAGACCTCAGTATGTGATGCTCCCCTCCCTGTGTCCATGTGTTCTCATTGTTCATCACCCGCCTATGAATGAGAACATGCGGTATTTGATTTTCTGTTCTTGTGTCAGTTTGCTGAGAATGATTTGTTTCCAGATTCATCCATGTCCCTACAAAGGACACGAACTCATTGTTTTTTATGGCTGTATAGTATTCCTTGGTGTATATGTGCCACATTTTCCTTGTTTTGATTATTGGGTGGGGCAGACAATGAGGACGGCATGACACAAGTGTTCAAAAAAATCCAGCCAGGCTAGTGAGTTCCACTGCAAACATGTCCCTGGAGCTGGTAAGCCAATGCTAGTCAGATACACACTGTCTACATGTTTACAAAATCTTTATAGAAATAGTAAATAGACCCTGAATTGCAGGACTCCTAATCTGGTGTCCTTTTCACCACACTATAAGGTGCCCTTTATGTACAAACTATCACAGGAGGTCACCTCTACTGGCAGCTCCATGGAGGGTGGGTGTGACATTTCTGTGTCTTTCTTATTGTCAAGTGCAGTTGATATTCAGAAGATTCTTGGTGAATTCATTTAACACAGAGAAACTACAAAGATGAAGAAAACATTTGTTTTACTCATCAGGAAATGTGTATTTCCTTAAATTTATGTCTCCCTTAAAGGTATGAGCTACTCAGGGGTAAAGTGATTAAATTTAAATTTGCATTCCAATATCTTAAACTATTTCATCAGTTCTTCTAAGAACATTAAAATAATTTTTTTCTTCAATTCTGCTAGTTTGCTCAGGATTTATAAATTACTAATGCTCCTAAAAAATCAATAACCTCCCAAAGGGGATAGAAATCAGGCATTAAAATGTTACCATAAAAAAAAAATATTCTCACCAACATCTAGACAATAGGCCAGTGAAGTGGGTGAACTACCTGTGTCAGTTTCACAGTGTGAGTACAAATTGTGGAAGAAGATGGGAAAAATCATGCCTGAAAGCTCAGGCTGATGTGTTTTGGGTATTGTGGCTCTTGCATGGGCCGACTTTCTATTGCACAGGTTGTAAGCAGAGTGATCAATAAGAACTACCACATACCAGCTAGGTTTGGTTTCTAGAGTTACCAGAAACAAGGGCCTGGGGTAAGAGAGGGCATTGGCTAAGAGTTCACGCTCTCCTATTAAAAATTCTGTGGTCAAAGCCCTACCCAGCCACTTAATAGTTGGGATGGCATATGTAATATATTTTCTCTCTGCCTCATCTGTGAAATTATAATGATAATAGCTATTAGTGGGATTAATTAAAACAGTGCATTTGAATACTAGGAACAGCTTCTGGCACAAAAACACAATAGAATAAATCCTTGCTATTATAATCAAGTTTGCTTTGAATATATAAACATAAGCTTAGTGTCAATGTGAGAGTACTGTAGCTCAGGCTTTTCATGTCATAAATGAGGAAATTGAGACATAGAAAGGGGAAGCGACTTGTTTAAAGTCACATGAAAAATTAATGTTTAATGCCTATTACAGAACTAGTTTTATTTTGCAATGTTTACTTTTATTTATTCAGAATTTGAAATAAATACAGAATAAAAGAAGAAACAAGTTAATTCGTGTCCATCATCTTTAAATTTAGTGAGTTTAAAAAACAAATTTAATTGCTTTTTCAATTTACCATCTATTTTTCCATATAGGTGAATTAAAAATTATTAAATGAATTGTTATAACTTACTGTTTCGGAACTTCTTAAAAACATGTTTTAATTAATTTTGCTGTATTTAAGACCCTGGACCAAGCTTTTTGTGATGCTTCTGTGACATCATCTGCCGACTTGAAAAATGACATTGTTCTGCACTCAAACCTGTGTTCCTGTGGGGGAGACCTCTCTGTGGGGTGAGATATAACCTGTGCCCTGCTGGGGCACTGGGCAACATGCTGCCTGGCTAGAGACACCAGTTAGCCATCCCTTTGTCAGCAATATATCAATATCAACAGCTTGCATACCCTTGGGCCTGAATAACATTCATGGTTGGGACGGACCTCCTTACCTATCAGCAATCGGTATGTGGCAGTTGTGGCTCGAGGTCTGAAGACTCAGGCTTTTGAAAATTACTATTTATATTGTATATTCCTCTCTATGTACAAATTTCCTGTTCACATTGTTTAAGCTTTTGGAAACTCCTCCAGGTTCTGTCTTGTAACTGTCAGCTGTTGGTATTTCAGTGGATGTGGATATTTATCTTAAAAATTTTCCCAAGCTGGTGGTGGTGGAAGAACTGGGCACCCTGAAGAATAGAACAAAAATGTTGGTCTGGGATTGAAGAGACAAACTTTAGTTTTCCTTTTTGATTAATCTCTGTAAATGGAAATACAAACATGAATGTCAAATGGTCCTTGACTTCAGGGAATTAGCCACTTAGTGGGCGAGACAGGTGTGAAGATGCAAGTCATGATGGAGTCCAGGGTTTCATGGGAACCCGAAGAAGAACCCGACTCAGAGTGGAGGGAAGCAAAGGGAGGATTTCTGAGAGAGGACAAGCCTGACTTGAGCTCTGAAGGGAGAGTAGAAGTTTCTTGAGCAAACCTTAGATGAGGAGGGCATAGAAGAAACAGTGCGATAAAAGGGAGTGAGAAAATAGAAATAAAGTAGGAAAATTAGAAAAGCTGTATCTAAAGCCCAGAATATATGCAGCCTGGGGAAAGATGAGGCCAGCGAATGAGGATCTTATTTGCCATGCCAGGAAGCTTGGGCTTTGTCTGGTAACTGAGATTTCTCAATTAGTTGTAAACAGAGGAGTGCCATGATTGCATTGCATTTTGGGAATATCTCTGGTATCAGTGTGGGGAAATTGATTATAGAGTGACTATCAAGGGCTAGGAAGGACATTTAATATGTTGTTGTCTTTGAGGCCTAAAGTTAAGCAGGAATAATGGGGATGAAGGTAAGTATAATGACTCAGAGTATTTAATTGATAGAATAAGTGGGACTTGATCACCTATTTCATAAAGAGGGTGAGAGAGAGGGAAATGACCCAGAGGTCTCCTAGGGCCCAATATTCAATAAGGTGGATGGTGGTTCTAGTTTCTGTGTAGGAAACAGAAAAATGACAAGAGGAGGTAAGAAGAAGCAGAAGCCGGGGGAGGTGGTGGAGCAGAAAGAAGAGGAGGGAGAGGAGTGAGTTTGGGGAAAAACAATGAGTTCAGTTTTAGACATGATGAATTAAATACATCTGAGAGGATTTCTAGTAGGCATTTGGGATATAAGATACCTATGGTAGAGATATATATTTGTGAGTCATAGTTAGCGATAAATAAGTCATGTGCATGAAATCACCGTGGGGGAGAGTATAGAATGTGAAGAAAGATACCAATAAACCACAGCTACCCTCAGTCAGGTGTCTAGGATGATGAAGTCCCTGGAAACTATTTAACACAGGAAATTTAAAAATAACTGAGGCTGTTTAGCTTAAGAAGAGAATCAAGTGATATAAAAATATCTGACTGATTATAAGAAATGTATGAATACTTTCGTGAAATAAATGACAGGCTTATTTCACAGACTTAAAATGAAGCCACTAGGTAAAAGTTGCAGAATTTGTTGGTATATGCATAAACACTGTTTGATGTATTTGGAATGGTCAGTACTAATACCTCGTGCTGTAGTTACCACTCTATTAATAGAATTGCTTACACAAAGGTGGAGGGTTATCTACTCAACAAGAGATAGAGCAGTGACTCCTAAACTTTGCTAAATCCAAACAAACCCGGGATCTTCAATTAAAAAAATGCAAACTCTGAAGCACCACTCTACAGCTCTACAGCTTTTGGACCAGGAATATTCAGGAACATTTTATATATATATATGTATATTACACATATATATCACATATATATTACATATATATGTGTATATATATATGTGTGTGTGTGTATATATATATGTGTGTGTGTGTGTGTGTGTATATATATATATATATATACATGTATATATATATATATATGTATATATATAGTTTCCTTAGTGATATTTATATTGCCATATTGACACAGGTCATGGAACAGTTTTTGGAAATCATTATTTAGGAAGTTTTACATTTTGGATGTGTACCTGTGAATTGTGTGTGTGTGTGTGTGTGTGTGTGCATGCACACATATGTTTACATACGAGTGAGCCATGAAATATAAACAATTCAAAGTTTTCTTCTAGTTCTTCCAAAGGGAAACAATTTTACGCATTTACAGTTTAAACCATGCTTCTTCTGTGTTCTCTCATGGTGCAAAGTTGTCTTACGTTGAGGAGTGCACATCCTTACTACACCAAAGTGAGTCCGTCATACTGCTGAAGGCTCTTTGGGAGAAAGACAAACAAACTTCTTTTTTTTTTTTTTTTTTTTTGGAGATGGAGTCTCTGTTGCCCAGGCTAGAGCATAGCGGCACAAACTTGGCTCGTTGCAACCTCTACCTCCTGAGTTCAAGCAATTCTCCTGCCTCAGCCTCCCAAGTAGCTGGAATTGCAGGCACACACCACCATGCCCAGCTAATTTTTGAATTTTAGTAGAGACAGAGTTTCACCATGTTGGCTAGGCTAATCTCAAACTCCTGACCTCAGATGATCTGCCAGCCTTGGCCTCCCAAAGTTCTGGGATTACAGGTGTGAGCCACCATGCCCAGCAGAAGACAAACTTCTATGAGCAGTGTTTACATATCTCAGCTTCTGCTCTGTCTCCTATGATTTATAGAGGATTAAAGATCTGTTCCACATTACACTGTCTCTACACAGGAGGACCAGGTAGCACAAAAATGACCTTTCTGAAGCCATCAGCTCTCTCAATCTGGCTTCTCTATCCAAGACTTTCTTACATCACAGTGTCTTCTTTAACAAGATCATCTTTCATGGCAGACTTTTTCTTGGGCCCCGAGGTTGTGTTTACTGTACTCAGGATTCAGATCTTAGCCTGTGACTTCTCTACTTATTTAAAGTGCAGGCTCCTTCAGGGATCCATATCATCCCTTTTTTTCTGCAGTATGTGCAACAACTGACAGGGAACTAAATGCAGAGTAACTGCTAAAAATTATTTATTTGCTGATTCTTAAAAATTATTGTACTAAGGTAGATGACATATTGAAACAGGGTTCTTTCTCTTTTAAAATTGATAGGACTTACTATTACTCATTGATTTTGAAAACTTAAGGGAATTTCCTTGCATTTCCAATAGGAGATTGGATCCAACAAAACAAATTGAAAACCACATATAAAAATGAGTCATCTATTTTTTATTGAATACACATTTTCACATTAAACATCTTTAATAGTTAACATGCATTCCTGCTAGCTTTAGAAATCAAACGTGGTTTATGGATTCAATTTAAAACCTTTCATTGAAACCAGATCTATTTTTAATTTTTATTTGAATCATTTAAATATTTAAAGATGTTGCCTGTGTTCTCCAAATTTCTTTTAATCATACTGGGGTAGGTCCACATAGGGGCATTTGAGACAATGTGCATTTTTATTAACAGGCTACTGTAGGACAAATGCATTTTTCAACCTGGGAAAATGTGCAGGCTTTTGAGACAATGTGTGTTTTTATTAACAGGCTGTTGTAGGACAAATGCACTTTTCAGCTTCCAGTTTTGCTTTTGAATTTCATAAAAGGTACAAATAAGTCCTGCTTTGATGTGCTTGTGAAGAGTCTCTGTTACTACTGGGTTGGACACAGAAGGATACAAGTGCCTTGACATTTAGCGTTCAGTGAAATCATGGGTGAAGTTACTGTTTCAGCTTTGTGCTTTGGCTCAACCCAACTTCATTGTCTGGCATTTGCTATTCTCACAAGTGGTAAAATTAATCTGCAGTAATTTACTTAGAATATACTGCGCTCTGAAGACCTACCAGTGGATAGAGTCTAACAAGTATCTTTGCTTCCAGTCAGATGAGAGGTCCTGGTTGCCTTGGCATGGGCTTCAAACAGGCTTGGGTTCCAAATTCAACTCTCCCATTTATGAGCCCTGTGACTTGAGTAGTTATTTAACTTCTTTGAGATTCAATTTCTTCATCTAAAATAATGTTTACTCTGCAGAGTTGATGCGTGGCTCAGAGATAATACATATTTTGCTTATACAAGTTCCTTGGTAAGGTGTCACACTTGAAAAAGTCAATTTCTCATGAGAATGAGAGCCCCAAAGTAAGGAGATGCTGTGTGGACTGAAGGGAACCTCGGTTATCCTTCATATATTTCATTTCCTGGTTTTAGGTCTAAATGCCCATTATATATGTAAGGGAACAGCCCTGTAGCTGTTCTTAAAAGTACAGATATTTTGAGATTCTGAAAGAGGAAGAGGCTAATTTGCCAGTGAACAATGAGTGAGATAACTGCACTCTGTACTACTAAAGTGGACTCGCCTTCCCTTTCAAGAGCAGATTCTGTGCAAAGAGGCATTCTCGGACATGAATGTTGCTGTGGCCCCTCTCCCACCCCTAACTGGACTGGATATAGCACATGCTGTTTGCACACTCTGATCAGAAGGCCAGTCTTAGGTTTGTGATGAGGTAGAGATGAGATTTATAGGCAAATGATGATGTCAAGAGTCCTGGTAAAGGCCCTCTGTCACCATGAACACTATCCTATCTCCTCCGTCTATCACCTTTAATATTGCCTTGTTACCTTTAAAAGGGAGAGCAGGGCTTTTCTTTCTTGGTTAGAAGCAAGGATGTAAATGATTTCACCCAACTAAAAATTTAAATTCTATTCCAACTTGTTCTTTTTATGCCCATTGTTCTTCAAAGGAATAAAGTCATCATTAAGTCATGTCTCCCAGCACCATTGGCAGCATTTAGTCTAGTGCAAGCCATCTTTAGTAGCCTCCTGATTTTATAAATTGACCCAGTTTAGAGAATGAACATTTATTAAATGGCCACTATAACTGGCATTAGGCATGATACATTTCTAATCTCATTCAATGTCCACCACAATCTTTTAAAAGAAGGGGCATAAACTGCATTTTTATATCTGAGAAAACCAAATCTATGAGGTTGCAAGAAGTATGGCCAAGACTATGTAGTGAAATAAGAAAAAAGTTGAGATTTAAAGCCAAGCCTATGGTTCTTTCCATTACATAACACTGCCATTTGCTTTTAGGAAGAACTAAGGTGTCTGCATGTTCACTGCTTAGTGCTTGCACTAAGTGCAAGCAACTCTGTAGTGCTTACACCAACTCTATAGTGCTTGCACCAACTCTGTAGTGCTTGCACTTTCAAAAATTGGCCGTGACCCAAACATCTCAAAATGCATTTTTAAATTGTTGCGATTTTTAAATTGCTGAAGCAGTAGTGTCACTATTTTTGACCATATGCATAGCCTATATATTTTTATTTATCAATATCCATGGTAAGATTAGAAATATAGCATTAAGAAAAAGATCTCAGAAGCATAGTGCAGTGGAAAGATTCAGACTTTGGAATTAGATATGCGTTCATTCCAGTTGTTATCTATTTGACCATAAGCATGTTGCTTGATCCACCTTACTCACATTCTTCATATATAAAATGGGAGCAGTGGTAAATGTCTTACATGACTATTATAAGAATTAGACAAGATAATAAACATATGATCACAGAATCTGACACACTGCGACATGCTTTAAGTAACAAACCTTATATTAGGACTATTACCATCTTGTTATCAACATAGAAGCTTTAAATATATATAATGTGTACAGATAAATAGTATTCAAATACAATTCAAATTGTTCCTATTTCCTACTAGGCTGTAAGCCCCTGGACACAGAGCCAAAACTGTGCTGTCTACCACTATATTCTCAGCCCTTACCACAGTACCCAGCATATAATAGGTCCTTAGTAAATATTGGCTGGGTTGAATTAAGGACGAACAGTAGTTTATAGGTATAGACCTAGGACTTTATTAGGCACTCATCAATTTCAAAATGTATAAAACAGAAACCTGAGGCCAGAAAATCTACAAAGTTCTTAACATATAAGATGGAACATTGAGTTCCTCAGTTGAAACTCATGAGGTATTGTGAGCATCAACTAAGTACATTAAAGCCAAACAAGAGACATTTAGAACATCATGTAAAACCAGTTCTCTTTCCTTTGATTATCTATTTAACGGCAAGAGAAAACATAATGACTTTTCAAGAGTGAATTTGAGGTCACCAACTATATTAATTTGAAAAAAAAAAAAACCTATCCATCTGATGAATGTAAAACAAAATGCAGATAATGTATGCTTCTGAAAGAAATGAACCAAGATGCTGAGAAGGGTATTCTGATTCATTAGTCATCTTTAATGAGATGTGAAGAGGAAGAACAAGTTGGTCAGCATTACTGAACAGACATGTGCTTGCCCGACAGGCCTCAGCTGGAGTTTTGCTGACTCAAGAGCAGATGAAGATCTACAGAATATTCATACTTATTGTCCTACAATTATGTTTTATGCTCCAGGATTTTATTATTGATTGTACTTTTTAGTTATCCTATGTATCCATATCATCTTTAGCTTATTACATTCTTTGAGATCAGGGATGATGTGAGCAGTTTTATGTATTCTCCACAGTTTTAGTGTAGATATAATGATATTGAAAACTTTACAGCAGATATAATTATTTCTACCTAGTAGAATGTTTCAGAGGTATGAATGACCTTGAAATGTAAACATTTACCTTGGTGCTTAGCAGTTCAGTGAATAAATTTACTGTTATTATTGTTGTTAGTATAATTACTGGTGTGCCAACTTCATATTGAAGGTTTGCCCCCTTCATTTAGTCATCCTTCTTAAAGAGCTTTTAAGAAAATAGCAGAAATTAGGGAGGCACAGAGGAGGGGAACTATAAGCAAATATTTCCACTGATGATGCTCTTTCTTATATTTTCTCCACTCCCTGCTACTATAAGCCCTTGTGTGTTATGTCAGCGTCACATAAATTGGCTAATTAAAAGCCCTTAATTTGCTTTCTCCTAAAAGAAGGATTTTTTCCCCCTGACATATTTGGGCCTTACTGCTTTACTTCTTGATGAGGGCAATGTTTTCTAGTGCATGAAGCTTCCCTTAAGCAGAAGTTTAAGTACCGCTCTCCCATCCTACCCCCTGCCCTCACTGGGAATGAGACTTTTCAATGTTGTGTTTCTGACCAGGAGATGTTCTCTGGAATCTTTTACTGGATTGCTTTTCCTCAGTGTATTTGAAGCTTGGGTGTATACCAAAATAACTTTGCCATGGAAAGCAGCATATTTAGTACTTGTAACTTACTTTAATTCAACTTTACCTCAACTCTTTTGGAGAATATGATAATGCAGTTTTGTGGATCTTATTGCTTTATTTTAGAGTATACATATTTAAGTACTTAGAACTACTTAAAAGAGATGTACATAAAAAAGAGATAAAAACATACCACACAATGACATTTTGTTGAAACAAAAACATATGAAAAACATTTCAATTATGGGAAGAGAATTCTTTTTGTTTTATTGATTTTTCTCCTCTTATTATAACTTGATGCTCAAGTTGCACAAATAATTTTGACATATTTGTTTGACTTGCAGGTGTTGTATTCATCCAAAAATACTTATTCCTTTCTTTCACTAGTATTTTTGAAACCATGGCAACTGAGTATATTATTGCCTAGTCTAGACCATCACAGGAGAATGCATTGGTCTTTTCATACAGTGAAATTCTGTTTAGGGAAGGATCCAGTCTCAAGAATACCAATCTGTATTTCATCCAGACAGCCTTTGTGTTACAGCAGAGCTCTATGCTGTTCAATACTCCCCACTCTACATATTTTCCCTGCATGTGCCTGGGAAGCAAGGACATTTTTAAGTAACTCTTCCCTGGGGTGAGTGTCTATAAAGGGAAAGGCAAAAGAGGTAAAAGACATGTTGAGTACTAATGGAAAGGTTTCCCCTTACAGAACTTAGAATAAAAAACATGGCATATAAATGATTTAGCTGAGGTTAATAACCTGAGGCATTGGTGCCTTTTAGAGTTAGAGTCCCTTTGGAATAAATCTGCTCCTGCCCTTCTGCAGTGTCACCCTCTGAATGATTTCAATTTGTTCTTTTGGCCCATGCTCAAGGAAAACTCCACTGAAAAGCAGAATTTGAAGTTCTGTGGACATTTAGGATGTTTGGTGGTTTTGAATTACTGGTGGGATAATAATCTTCAGACCCTGTTTATTGAATTTTTTAAACGTTCATTTTCTGTTTTATAGAGAGTCTGGTATACATTTCCTAGGTTAAGATTTGGTGGAATTTTTTTATGAACGTTAAAGACATTCTCATTACATAAGACAACTGAGGACAGTATTTGGAAGGTTGTGGAAGCTAACATGTCACTTGCTTGGCTGTCTTTCCTGGCTGCTTCCAGAGCTAAGACCCCCTACTTCATACCTGCGTACTTAGCCACTTGGCCCACAGCAGGCTTTGCTGCTAACACTATCCCCTGTGATAGCTACTGGTGGGTGGAGGCGGGTGGAGTTCCAGCTAACATTGAGGGGAAATCTTTATTAATGTCACTATGATTTGCTTTTCTGTGCCCAGTGTTCCATCTCATCGCTGGAAATTCTAACCAAGTTTGTTTAGTTGTAAGAAACAGCGATCTCCTTCAGACACCTCAAGTTGTACAAATAAAAGTGAATTATTCAAACCAGCAGTCATCAGAAATCACGGCAACTTCAGTAACCAGCTATTGTTCTGTGCTCCCTCAGGGGCCACCTGATTTCTGTTTCTAATGGTGTCTCTGCTATCTGTGAATCTATTTCATTCTCTACTCTCTGCTGACTAGTGAGTGTCCTCTAGTTATTCATATTTTTTGCTTCCTGATAACTTCTTCCTGCAAATAGCTTAACTTTCCTCTGAGCATCATTACTGCTTCCAACTCCACCAATAGCTAAATACTTTTCAGCCTTTTGTTTTTATAAATTTCTGATAAAGACCCTGTTACCATTTTTTTTTTTTAATGTGCAAGGCCCCAGGTTTCTAGGTAGTTGCTAAATTTTTATCCTTGAATGAGGCGTCCATCCTTGATTCAATCATGGTTGGATGATAGAACAAAGGTCTTGTGGTACTGGCCATGGTGATTCAGTCCATCTCCATCACTTGGCAGGGATGTGGGCAGCCAGTTCCCTTAGAAAGATCACTATGTTGTCAGCAACAAGAAGCACACTGAGCCATTCAACACAGGTTCAAAATACTTACCATTGTGAATTTGGCCTATTGAGTGCAATTTTCCTCATCTGTAAGTAGGCTAGTGACAATGTCTCAGGGCTTTTGTAAGGATTGCAGATGTAAGTAGCACAGTGTTTTCAATTTTCAATCAGGAACTCTATGATTAATTGAAGTAGAAGTGTTATGAGTAAAAGTAGTGATATATTTATAATAGTAATAGTTGTAGTGATAGCAGTAGTATTTTAGTAGTAATAGTACTATAGCATTTGTAATAGGAAGTAGTAGGAGGAGTAGGAATTGCTAATAAGAATGAGTTTAATGGATCTATGGCCAGGAGAAGCGCTGTGTCTTTTTTAGCTCTTGCTACGTTTCTACCTCAAAGACCTGGCCAGAACTCCAGTTTTCCGACCAGATCAGCAAGTGACAAAAATAGAATTCAAGCAAAATTAAGAAAGGAGAGAGAATTGATGTTTTTGTTTTTATAACTAAAGAATCAAGGCATAGTCTGGTTTCATGTGGTGCGTCATGACATTATGAACCGATGTCATAATTCTATAGAGACCTTTTATCTTTTCACTGAGCTTTCCTGTGGGTTGATTTTACTCTTAGGTAGACTTTCCAGACATAGCAGGAAAGATGGCCATTGGCATATATAGTTTTATATTTTTAGCTATTCATCCTAGAGAAATAGTACATACCTTCTACTCACCAGGCAAGCACAACACCTATAAAAGGCTTCATTCTGGCCATATGCCATGACCATCCATGAATCTCTTACCATGGCCAGGATCAGTGGTGATTGGGCACTCTGGTCTGATATGGGTTCTTTCTTTAGGTCTGAAAGTGGGTTGTGGGAAGACTTAGTCCCACTTAAATCACATGGAGTTAAATTAGAATTAAAATGGTTAGATCCCCAATAGCATGAGAAAAATAGGAGACGAGAAAGAGCAGTTGTCTAGCTCACATGACTTACAAGTTGCTGTAAGCTTTCCAGGAGATGACGTGTACAAATTGCTGAGTAAAGTAACTAGCTTTTACAAATATATACAATTAACAGTTATCCTTACATTTTTCTTCCATCACATTTCTTATTGTTATGTGGGATTTGGCCTCAGCCCCATTTTTTTTTTAAATCATCTCCCTTGGTATAAATTAGATGACTACTTGGTACTGACTTCAAATATCAGGCAACAGTGGGTTGAAGCCTTAAAGGTTTCTTTTCTTACACCCAAGAACTCTCTGACCTGAGGCCTTGTTAAAGGCTGAGACATCAATCCATGTTCTGAGTTACATGGCTCCAAGCCCCAAAGTCAACTCTAGCATCTCTTTCTTGCCTACATCTGCTACTCTGTCAAACAACTTCTTGTTGAACATTTTCTTGTTTCTATGCCTACCCCATATATTTCATGCATTTCCTCCATCTATTCCTATGGCTAACACCCAAGTTCAAGCCCTCATTGCTGATGCTTCTTTGTGTATATGTGTGTTTTATTTTTGAAAAAAGAGGTAAAATTTATATAACTTAAACCATTTGAAAGTATACAATTCAGTAGCATTCAGTACATACACAATGTTGTATAGTTATAATCTCTATCTACTTTAAAAACATTTTCATCATCCCCCCAAAAAATTCCATACCCATTAAACAGCCACTTCCCTTACCTTCTTTCCTCGAGCCCCAGGTAATGACTAATCCACCTTCTGTCTCTGTGGGTTTATTTATTCCAGATATTTTATATAAATGGAATTATATAATATGCGATTTGTGTGTTTGGCTTCTTTCACTTAGTATTCTCTTTTCAAGGTTCATCCGTATTGTACCTTGTATCAAGTACTTCCTTCCTTTTAAAATTGAATGGATGTAGCACATTTATAAAAATCCATTCATTAGTTGATTTTCCATTTTTAACCCTTACTTTGGCTATTGGTAGAGCCTCCTGCCAGGGCTTCTCTACTGCTCAACCACAAGGAACAATGTTCACTTCATATTCTTTGTGAATAATGTTCCCTGGGGTTGTCCAACACAGGGACTCTATTCCTAACCAGAAGCTTTGTCACATCTTATTTCAAATGCATCGCAACTATGCTGGTTTCCTACCTTCCTAAATCTCACTTTTGATCATATCACCACTTACTTTAAATCTATTGATGATTCTCTGTTACTTATTTGTCAATTACAATAATAATGATAGCTGTAATCTATTAAACTCTAGGTTTGCACCAGACATTTTCCTGTTTACATAAATACACATATAATAATTAAATGTGTATGTGTGTGTGTATATATTTATGCGTATATGTGTATATATATATGTGTATATATATATATATATTTCTCATTCTATAAATGAGGAAATTCAGTCACAGTATAATTAAGAACTTTTTCAAGGTCACACAGAAGGAAAGTATTGGAACCAAGATAGCAACCCTACCAGTAGCAAACAGATCCTAAAATGACTCCCAGTAATCCCTACCTCCTGTTGTTTGTGCCTTTCATAATCCTTTCTTCTTGAGTGCTGAATGTACTTGTGATTTGTTTCTAACCAGTAGAAAATGATAGATGAGGGGATGTCACTCTTGTGATTGCATTATGTTGTGCAAGTCTCTCTTTAGCAGGTTAGAGCTAGAGACTCCTCTTCCAGTCGTGATGAAGTATTTGGTCATGTTGGAAAGACATACATGGCAAAAAAACTGTAGACAGCCTCTAGGACTTAAAGGTGGCCTCTACCCTCCAGTCAGCAAAAAGCCAGGACCCTGAGTCAGGTAGTTACAAGGAACTGAATTCTGCCAAAACCTTAAATGATTTGGGAAGCAGATACTTCCTCAGTCAAGCCTCCAGATGAGAATACAGCCCGATAAATGTCTTGATTACAACTTTGTGGTGGAACCCAGTGAAGTCATGCCCAGAGTCGAGATGCATGGAAAGCATGAGATAGTAAATGTATGTTTTAAAACTATTCAGTTTGTGGCAATATATAACACAGCAATAGAAAATGAATATAGATTCTGGTACTTGAAAGTGGAATACTGCTATAACAAATACCTAAAAATGTGTGAGTGACTTTGGAATTGGGTAGTAGGTAGAGACTGAAAAAAATGTTGAGAAATATGAAAAAGATTAAAGCATTTTGAACAGACTCTTAGTAGAAATCTATATTTGGAGGACACTGATGATGAGGGCTCAGAAAGAAGTGAGGAACAAGTTACTGGAAACTGGAGAAAGAAGTATACTTCTTATGTAGTGGCAGAAGCATAGCAAAATTGACCTCTGCAGTTAGGCAGAGGCAGGGTTTGTAAATGATGAGTCTGGATTTATAGCTGGGGAGGATTTCTCGTTTATTAGAGACAAGGTCTTGCTCTGTCACCCAGGCTGGAGTGCAGTGATGTAAACATGGCTCACTGTAACCTCAAACTCTTGTGCTCAAGCAATCCTCCCACCTCAGCCTCCTGAGTAGCTGGGACTATAAGAGCATGCCACCACACCTGGCTAATTGTTAAATGTTTTGTAGAGCCAAGGCTCTTGGTATGCTGCCTAGGCTGGTTTCAAACTTCTGATCTCCAGTGATCCTCCCACCTCAGGGTGCCAAAGTGCTAAGATTACAGGCATGAGCCACCACGCCCAGCTGCTAGGGCCACAGCTCTTATCTCCCCTTTGCCTGCAATGTGGTGAGCAGGGGGCGTGTTTCAGCCCTGTTTGTGTTATAACAGCTCTTTTAGCCTTGCCATTTGGTGGGTTCTGAGTCCTGGTCCTGTGACCAAGAAGAATGAGTTACGCAGACAAGTGGAGGGTGAGCAAGGTAAAGAGAAGCTGTATTAAGCAATAGAACAGTTCAGAGAAGACCAGTAGTGGGCAGGCCCTCTTCGTAGCCAGGGTGCCCCGATGAGTATTGAGCTTCTGGCAGAGAGGGTAGCTCCTCTCTGCAGGCAGGTCAACCCAACAAGTGTTCAGTTCTCAGCAGAGCCTCCCTAGAGTGGTTGGCTCTTCTCTGTAGGCAGGTCATCCCATCATCCCTGCAGCTCTCAGCGGAGAGGAAGCCCTAGGGTGGGTGGCTCCTCACAAACAGCTAGGCATCCCATCATCTCTCCATATTCTGTTCTGCTCTGGCTGAGCCAGGGGCTTCTATGGGCCTCAGAGGGGAGGAAGTGCATGCCGACTGATCCGTGGGTGGCCATTGCCAGGCTGGAAAGGGCATCACAAGTCCCCAGTCTGGTCTATGGGACTGGCAGTCTGGCCTCCAGTCTTTGGACCCTCCCTGGCCTGAAGTTGGGGGCTCGGAGGTGACCTGCCCTCTTCGGCCCAGGAGTCTGCCTTGTGCCATCATTCATGGTGCCCATGCTGTTCGCACCAAGGGACACCTTCAGGCAAGCACCAAGTCGCCCTCAGCCCCCTCACTGGCTTCTCTCACCCCTGCATTTGCTGGTGACCAACGTCTAGAGGGGTCTGAGGAGGCAGGAGCCCAAGCATGCACACACAGGGCCAGGCTGTGACAGCACCCAGGCTTGGCCCCAACCCCAGTCTGAGATCGGGGCAGGTGCTAGAAGTAGGGAGAGACCAGTGAGTGGGAACAGGCACCTCCAAGCCTGGGGAGTCAGGGCTCCTGCCCACACTGCTGGCTGTCTTCCTGAAGTAGATGCCATTCCCACTTTCCACCCGGGCCCCCAGAGCATGGTCGCAGCTCCACATCCTGGGCCTGGGCCCTGTACTGTGTGTTTAAGTGCAGCCTCACCTGGGGCCCAGCTCTACCTCCAGGCCCCTCTCTGCTCTACCACATTGCTGCGCCGCCGGGGTGCTCCCCTACCAGCAGGTGACCTGGCCTGGCCCCACTGCAGTAGCTCCAGGGGTCTGTTCATCTCCTCCCCAAGCCCTCCCTGCAGCAGCCTGTGAGATGGCAGCGGCCACTTCAGGCAGTGCACTACTGCCAACAGTATTGGTACAAAAACAGACACATAGATCAACAGGACAGAATAGAGAACCCAAAAATAGATCCACATACCTACAATCATATGATCTTTAACAAAACTGACAAAAGCCAGCAATGGGGAAAGGATTATTTTCAATAAATGGTGCTGGGATAACTGGCTAGCCATACGCAGAAGAATGAAACTGGGTTCCTTCCTTTCAGCATACAAAAATTTAACTCAAGATGGCTTAAAGACTTAAATGTAAGACCTCAAACTGTAAAAATCCTCGAAGAAAAGTTGAATATACCCTTCTTGACATTGGCCTTGGCAAATAATTTTTGGCTAAATCAGTATTCGTGTTATTGGTTATACTGATGAGTTGTAGTAATTCTGTTAAATTTTCAATACACATTTTGCCTACATTTTGTGCTGTGGCAGGGCTGGCTTACCAGTGCTTTAAGTCCTGGAACTGTTCACCTCGTCTCACACTGCAGGGTTCTCATACAAGCTGTTTTCTCTGTCTGTAGAACCTGTCTCCCTCTTCTCCTGGTTACCTCCTGTTCCTCCTTCAGCTCTCAGATTAAGTGTCACTCCTGAGAGTAATTTTTCAGAACCCCCAGTCTAAGTAATATTCCTTTACTTATACACTCAAAGAATTCTTTTTTAAATCTTAATTTGGAATAATAGGTTCATTCATGGGACTATCTGATTAATAGCTGTCTTCTCAACTTGACTGCAAGCTCCATGAGAGTACAGGTCTGGGTTTTGTGCACCGCAGTGCTTAGCACATAGTAGGTTATCATTGAATTATTTGCTGATATGTAAGAAATGAAGTATAAAAAGATTGTTGTAATTCCACACCTCCCAAAAGCTACTTATGCACAAGAAGGCTTGTATTTGTCAGTTTTCTGTAGCTTCTGTAGAAGGACTTGCTGGGTAGGGCTCACTTTCCAGAGCAGGTTTGCAGTCAAGCATAGGGTGCCTGGGCTGCCTCTCTTAAACATCTGGACTCTTCTGCAAATCCTCCTTATTTGGGTTCTGTGATATCTTTCACTTGTTTCCTTATACCTTCACTGTCAGTAGTATCTTTTCTCTCTTTGATGCTTACTGGATTTGGGCTTGGGAATTTGCTTGGATCAATGGGATGTTGGATGTCCAGAAAAACTGTTCTATCTCATTTGGTACAAGGAAACCACAGAAAATAACTGACAAATACAAGCCTTCTTGTATCGCTCCCTGGCTGACAGTGACTGCGTCTCAGTCTCCCTGTTCACTGCCTCTCAGTTGCACTGCGCTGAGCACTAAAACCAACTCCCAGACTCCCTTGCTTTTCATCTCTTCTAATTGAAGACCTTGGGTTTGTAATTAAAATTCCCTTCATGTACTCATGTTTTGATTACATAGCATAGACTGATATCTCTTAAAATAATATTGTGCATAATAAAGTGGCATACACATTTTGAAATCTGTTTCAACTCCATAGTATCGTCATGATGGCAGTATTTCATCACAATAGCATGTAGAGAGTAAGATTTTGCTCTTTTAAATCTCAGAAAATGTAGGCACATTAAAATAGTTGCCCAATTTGCTTTTGCTAGTCTCTTTCTTCTATTTATTTGTCATATGGCTCATGTTGAAAACCCTGGAGAGTACATTCTAAACTGAATTCTTGCTTTTTATAAAAGGGTTAGGGTAGGAGATCCTTACTCTGATTGCATTTCATTTTTTATAATTTATATTTAGGAGAAAATGGAGTGGAGCATGGGGTGAAATTTAAACAGCATTGGATAAGCACCAGGAGTTCAAAAAATGTTCCTCAAATTGAAATGTATCATCAGGCAATAGAAGCTAGTGAATTACTTGCACTTTCTTTTGCTTGTGTGCTAACATTTGTTTGAAGGATATTACTTTAACTCTTACTCTGAGTCAAACATGGTACTAGGTGATTAGAGTTTAAAAAGTTAACTCTACCTTTTCTTTTTAAAGCTACAGCCTAGTTTGGGTCTAAAGTGCTTTTGTTTGCTTTTTAGGGGATGGACTCTGAAGGAAAGAGAGAAAAAGAGGAATTTGGCCTCTTTTATTACATATGAAAGAAATCTTCAACCCCTTCCTCCCCTCCCTGCAAAGGATTAAGAACTGCTGGTCTAAGATCATGCAATTAAAAAACCAGATCATCAAATAAAAAACTAAGTCATCTTACAATAAGATTTTAAAAGGTGGTATGTACAGGATGCCCTTTGTACAGAGAGGAAAGGAACCTTGAAAGTTTCTGGGTGAGTCAGGGAAGACATCAGAAAGGAAGGGGGAGCAAATCTACCTGTGTCACTTCATGGAGGGAGCAGTCACCTCTCCCATCCCTGTCCTCTCTTCCGTCCATGGAGAGAACTTCCACAGAGATGACAGTTCCAGCAGGGAAGATCTGAGGACTGATACCTCACTCCTTTTCTAACTTACTGATGCTTCCCCCATGGTAGAAGACTCTTATTCTTACTGATTACATGGTAAATGCGTGACACATACTGAAATATGCTTGCTTGTAGGCAGAACTGTTTTGCTTCAAATCCAGAGGAATCAGGCCGAAACGTGCCTCTTGATGATTCATGGGTGATTGCAGTAGGGCAGTGGGCTCTTTTCTGTTTCCTGCCCCCATGCAATGAGCACCCCTGAACCAGAGCTCAAGGCCCAAAGTCAAGAAGCAGAACAGAAGCCTGCTGTTCTCCTGTAGGTTTTGCTCTGCTAGTAACGAGTCAAGAAGCAAGCTTTCCATGTTTCAGGGAGATGACTGGGTACGTGTTCTTTACAAGAGAGTACGTAGCAGTGCACATCCCATATTTCGTATCCCACATGGGGGATAGAGGGAGAAGGCCCAAAGCCTTTCTTAATTTAGTCATTACCATAGTTCCCTGGGGAAACCTGATATTTTACTTTGGTCTTCAGTTGGTTATGTCTGTTCAATGGATTTGTGCCCAATGTGTAAAAGGTAGGGAGAGATGAGTGATTAGAATCCTAGGCATTGAATAGTTACTTTCTTACATAAAATCTATCATTTATTTTTCATTGTCTAGAGGAAAAATTCATGATTTAAACATAGTCCCCTAAAATCTGAGCCCTACCTTCCCCCTCATTGACTGCTCACATCATCTATTGAGATTCTTTTTTTTTTTGGTGGGGGGGTTTAACATTTTTATTTATTTTTATTTTTTTATTTTTTTCCCATTTATTTATTTTATTGCATTTTAGGTTTTGGGGTACATGTGAAGAAAATGCAAACTTTTTGCATAGGTACACACGTGGCAGTGTGATTTGCTGCCTTCCTCCCCATCACCTACATCTGGCATTTCTCCCCTTGCTATCTCTCCCCAGCTCCCCACCCCCCACTGTCCCTCCCCTATTTCCCCCCAACTGACCCCAGTGTGTAGTGTCCATGTGTTCTCATTGTTCAACACCCACCTATGAGTGAGAACATGTGGTGTTTGATCTTCTGCTCTTCTGTCAGTTTGCTGAGAATGATGGTTTCCAGGTTCATCCATGCACCCAATGTTTGTGCTTTTGTAATTTTACTGACTTAGACCTCTCTGCTTAGAATATTTTCCATCCTTTATTTTTGCTCCAGAAAATCCTTTCTAATATATGTCTGTGGAAGTCTTTACAATAGAAATATTATGTTTATGCTAATGACTATTGCTATGCAAAAGGTATTGCTACCGTAAGACTTTTTCTGGCTTTCTGCCCACCGCAGCAAGCACAAGGACCGCTCCAACTTCCGTGAACCCATTGGTCCAAGAGCAGACTTACATTGCATCACTTGTACACCTCACTGTACTCACCAATTTACACATCTGTCTTCTCTTTCACTTTACATCTTGAGGGTCCCACATAGTAATAGAACAAGTAAATGATTGAGAGAAAACTGCAAGTCTGAGTACGCATTCGCCATAAGAAAAGAAGGACAGTTTGGATCAAATAGGAGCGTGTATATGAGGGAGAATGATTTGTGTGCTCAGGAAATGATGGTGATATGTAGAAAATGAAGCTAGAGGTAGGCAGTGGAAACATGTCATTAAAGACCAGATAGGTCCTGCTGAGAGGCATTAAGACTAATTTATCCTGCAGATAGTGAAGAGTAAATTATAGGTTTATCAGAATAAGAGTCTTAAATATTAAAAAATGATGATGATGATGATGATGACGATGATGATGGTGATGATAGCTAAGATTTAGTATTCACTTAGTTTGTCCTAAACTCTGTGCAGAAGATTTACTTATATATCTTCTGTAATCCATCACTCTCCCTGTGTCCATATAAAACTAGCTTTTATAATCATCCACATTTTGAAATGAAGAAAACAACGTTTTAGAATGTTAAGTAATTTTTATACCACATAGCCAATTAACAGCAGAACCATAGCTTGGCTGCAGTGTTTCACACTCCAAAAACTGATTACTTTAACCACTTCACTTTACAAAGCAATGTGACAAAAAGATTTAAAAAAAAAAATTTCATTTGCATTCTGATGATCTCAATAACTTGGAATTTCCAGGCTGGCCATGTACATTAACTGTCTTGATTTTATTTTTATTTTTTGGAAGAGAGTACAGATGGAAACTTCCATGAGATGCGTGACAAATCTTCACAAAATCAATTAAAACAAGTATGTAATAAATGTGTATGCAGTTAATTAAAAAATTTTGACCATTCGGTGATGGCTTGAGATACCAGAACTGGTTATAAACAAATGAGAGCAGGCATTAGATTTGTGTTTCCTTGCCCATTTGTACAGCACAATTAGCCACAATCTGTAAAAATTAAAAGATGAGGTCAGCATTCTTTGTAGTAATAAAAATATCTGGAAACTATCCAAATGTTCACCACTAAATTAATTAAATGAGTGACAATATTACTGTTAAGCAGAATAATTCAAACCCATTAAAAGATTGCTGTAAATGTATAAATGCCTACTTTTAAAAGTTGAGCATGTATGATTAAGTGAAAAAAGCAAATCATGCAATGCATGAAAACATGTTTATACTTCGTTATTTTATACAAAATGTGAGGACAGTGGCTACATCTAGTAACACTGGAATTAGAGGCAGGAAATTATTTTATAGCATTATGTACCACTTGATTTTTAAAAATAAGTCTATTCTTTTTGTAATCAGAATATCAAACTTTAGTTTTCCTCTAAAAGAAAAACAAGTTCCTTTGGCGTTTTCTGCATTTTAAGACCAAGTATAGAAAGGTACTGAGAGATCCCTTTAACATCCTGCCCAGGTGTTTCCAGATATTATTGGAGATAAAAGTATGTAAATATTTACAAGTAAAATTATTATATTCATGGAGAAAAAGACTACTTTTTGTATGACTCATTTTGAATTATCTAAAGCATAAAGTAAATTTGCAGGCCTTCTATATAACTCACAAAGGCATTTTTAAAAGCCATGAAAATGTGTCTTTATTATGATTTGGAAAAGTGGTATTATTGTGGGAAATTGAATACTCTACAGTAGCAGTTTAATTTCGTTTCTTTGAAGTAGTAATAAAGTTCTCTAAGAAACCTGGTAGATGGTTTCAAGTTTAAATTTCATATTGAATTTACTGATATATTGAGGTAGACCTTAGATTCCTATAAAATGACAGGAACACTTACATTTTTATGGCAATTCATTCTGCTTGCAATTACTGAAGCAGAGTTTGTGAATATCCACTTTCTTCAATTAAAAAGAATTATCCTAAATTTGAACTTGGCTAATTAACTAAAACATTGGAAGCTGTTTAGACGGAAAATTTGACTCAATTCTCTCAATGTCTGACATAGCCCTCCCATGATTCTCAATTTGTGACAATGCTGAAGGGATTCAGTTTTCTCAGACTTCAGATGGAATGTATGGTGGTTCCGTTTAAGGATCAAATTAACATTTCATGGTCAATCATGACCCCAGAAAATGATGATGTTTAATTTTTGAATAACTCAATTTATTTTAAGAATATAAAAAAAAAATCACATTGCTTCTTGGCCACAATTGGTTTAGCTTATTTCTTGGAATTCATCTGACTTTCAGATATGGAGAAAGAATAAATTGATTCTGCAGTTTACCCGTAATCTCCTACTACTGTTAGATGGCAAAATTTCTGGAAGCTCAGAGACATTTATTTAGCCTTCTTAAAAAAACAATGCTAAGATAATTTTTATTTTCTGTTAAGCCTGTACAACAAATTTACCAAATGCTATTATTCTCAATGCACACTGTTGTAGACTCTATTTCCTACTCTGAAGTGTGGCCAACAATTGGAACTTAAGGCATGTTTGTTAAATGAATGAGTTTTTGAATCAATGAATGAATTTTTATAATAGCCTTTTGAGTAAAATAAAAGTTTCATAACTTCTCTTACCTGATAGGCATGAAAAGAGCAAAAGTTAAATAATCTGCCCAGAGGGATCCAGTGGTGTTGGAGCTGGAACTTGAGATCACAGCTCCACATTCTAAGGTTGGGCTCTTTCTGATATAGCAATCATTCATTATTTATTCATTCTATCAATCAGTTATTTATATGCATTAATTGGGGGCCTTCTACCTGTCAAAAATTATTCTAGAAGCTAATGAGATACAAAGATTATAATGAACAAACATCCCCCCCATGATCTCAGCCATTCATGGTACGTTTATGACAAAGAAACTTAGACCTTGCAAATATTACATATGCTCCACTACATTCTCAACTTCCTTCATAGTTTGGTGAGTGGCTCATGACTAGTTATGGCCAGTAGACTGAGAGTGGAAGTGATGTGTGTCCAAGCCAATGCAATTACAAGCTGGAGCATGTTCTTCAACTGAGTCATCTTGAACTCAATCTTCACCTATGTAACAATGTCCACATTTAGGTATTAAGATAGCATGTCGCAGAATGGAAAAGCCTTTATCACCACCTGAGATGAAGGAGAGCCCTCACTGACCCACAGTGGACTTTGTGTGAGCAAGTTCTAAGTCAATAATATTTAAGAATTCATTTGTTAGTACAGCATAGCCTAGATTATCTGATTAAACACACATATTTGAAAGTTTTCTGGGAGGCTGAGGCAGGTGGATCACGAGGTCAAGAGATAGAGACCATCGTGGTCCACATGGTGAAACCCTGTCTCTACTAAAAATACAAAAATTAGCTGGGCATGGTGATGCACACCTGTAGTCCCAACTACTCGGGAGGCTGAGGCAGGAGAATTGCTTGAACCCAGGAGACGGAGGTTGCGGTGAGCCGAGATAGCGCCATTGCACTCCAGCCTGGGTAACAAGAGTGACACTCCGTCTCAAAAAAAAAAAAGTTTTCTATGTTTTCTTCAAAAAGATATTTTCATTACTGTGGTACTTCTAGATAATGCTAGTCAAGGAATAACTTTTGTTCTGCTTATTGCTTATTTTTAAAAGTATTGTTTTATTTATAGGCGTATGCCTAACTAGGAGGTACTAAAGTTCAGAACAATTCAAGAAAATTTAAGAAATGGGGGAACAAAGGAAAAACAGAATAAATTGTACAGAATGAGATGGAATATATACAGGAATTTATCACAATAAAGATAAATGGACTATACTTACCAGTTAAAATTTCTCTAAGAAACTTGGTAGATGGCTTCAAGTTTAAATTTCATATTGAATTTACTGATATATTGACGTAGACCTAAGATTCCTATAAAATGACAGGAACACTTACATTTTTATGGCAATTCATTCTGCTTGCAATTACTGAAGCAGAGTTTGTGAATACCCACTTTCTTCAATTAAAAAGAATTATCCTAAATTTGAACTTGGCTAATTAACTAAAACATTGGAAGCTGTTTAGAAAGAAAATTGCCAATTAGGAATAAAAGAATGACCTATATGTTGTTTAAAAGAGGCATATATTAAAGATGAAAACAAAGAATACAAAAAGGAATGTTCTAAGAATGATAAGCTAATAAAAAATATATGCTAGGAAAGTACTAACAAAACCAAGAAGAACTATACCCAAACAATTTCATTATTAATGGCATATAATAGATAAAACAGGTAAAAGTTTTAATTAGAGCTATACAGTCATGAAACCTATAATGACATTTCAGTCAATGATAAACCACATATATAATGGTGGTTTCATAAGATTATAATGGAGCTGATGTGGAGGTAGAATATGCTGAAATTGATTATATTGACCCTGTATAGGTTTAGGTCAATGTGTATGTTGGTGTCTTAAATTTTCACAAAAAAAAAGTTAAAAAATTTGAAGTATAAAAAAGCTTATATAATAAGAATATAAACAAAAATATGTTTCCAGCTTTACAATCTGTTTGTGTTTTCAGCTAATTGTTATTGCAAAAGTCAAAAAACTAAAAAATTAAAAATGTATAAAGTAAAAATGTCACCTTCTGGTAAGGTTAATTTATTAATGAAGAATGTTATTAAACAAATTTAGTGTAGCTTAAATAAGTGTGCAGTGTTCACAAAGTCTACAGTAGTATACGGTAATGTCCTAGGTCTTCACGTTTACTCAGCACTCACTTATGACTTCACACAGAGCAACTTCCAACCTCCAGCCCTGCCAGCTCCATTCATGGTAAATGCCCTACAGATGTAGCACTTTTTATCTTTTATACCATATTTGTACTGTATCTTTTCTATGCTTAGATTTATTTAGATACACAAATACTTACCATCATGTTATAATTGCCTGCAGTACTCAGTACAGTAACATGCTGTATAAGTTTATAATCTAAGAGCAATAGGCTATAACATATAGTTTGAATGTGTAGTAGGCTATACCACCTTGACTTGTGTAAATTCACTCTATGATGTCCACATAATAAAATCTCCTAAGGACACACTTCTCAGAATGGATCCTCGTTGTTAGGTAACACATGACTCTAGATGATCCCAGCCTAATATTAAAAGTAACAATTCACAAAAAAAACATAAATTTTAAACCCATAAAGCACCTCACTATATCTAAAGAAATTTGATAAATTAACTACCAACATAGGAGATTTTTAACATTTCTACCTAATAAAGCAGACAGAAATACAGGAAGGATACAAACAAAATTTAAACCACAAGATTAATAAGCCATATTCAATAGACATTTATAAAAGTCTGCACTCTACAATTTGAGAATATACATTCTTCTCAGGTCAACAAGGGGATTAACAAAAATTGACCAGATTTTCATTCTCTAAGAAAAATGCAGCAAATTAATACAAATTTAAATCTATTATCATGTTCTCTGAATTTATCAGAGGCATGAGAACCAGGGCAACTCCATCTTAAATAGGAGCTGGGTAAAATGAAGCTGAGACCTGCTGGGCTTCATTCCCAGACAGTGAAGGCATTCTAAGTCACAGGATGAGATAGGAGGTCAGCATGAGGTCATACAGATCATAAAGGCTTTGCTGATAAAACAGATTGCAGTAAAGATGCTGGCTAAAACCCACCAAAACTAAGATGGTGAAGAGAGTGACCTCTGGTTGTCCCACTGCTATGCTCCCATCAGCACCATGACAGTTTACAAATGCCATGGCAACGTCAGGAAGTTACCCTATATGATCTAAAAAGGGGGGCATGAATAATCCACCCCTTGTTTAGCATGTCATCACGAAATAACCATGAAAAGGCCAACCAGCAGCCTTCAGGATCACTCTGTCTATGGAGTAGCCATTCTCTTATTTCTTTACTTTCTTAATAAACTTTCTTTCACTTTACTTTATGAACTTGCCCTGAATTCTTTCTTGCATAAGATCCAAGAACTCTTTCTTGGGGTCTGGATTGGTCTCCTTTCCTGTAACAAATGCAATAACATTAAATTTTAAATATTTAACCAATAATTATTGATATTAAAAATTATGTATACAAACATTAAAACAGACTCTGAAATTTTATGTAGGTCAAATAAGAAGTTGTGATGGCAATTAGAAAATATGACAACGAAAATGAAAATACTAAATAAAAAGCTTGTAGGATACAACTACAGCAGTATTTAAATGAAAACTTATAGCTATAAATGCTGATGTAAGAAAATAATGGCTGAAAAGTAATAAATATTCCATTTAAAATTTTGAACAATAAAAATAGAGAAAATGTAAAAAGAGAAAAGAGAACATGAAAGTACAGAAATTGATAGAAAACAAAAAATGATGGCACGAACAACAAAAACAAAAAATATGTTTTATAAAGACAAGTAATGGGCAAAATGCTGGCAAGATTGATCATGAAACAGCACAAATTAACAAAATTAGAATTAAAAAGAATATAATCTCGGATAGAACAAAGATTTACTTTTGAAAAATTAGAGATTATTATTAATGCCATTAAATTTCTTTTTTTAATTTCCAACTTTTATTTTAAGTTTGGGGTACATGTACAGGATGGGCAGGTTTGTTACGCAGGTAAATATGTAGTGCCATTAAATTTCAAATGATAGGTGAACAATTTTTGAAAAAACTATAAAACTAATTCAAAGGAAAATTGAAAATGTAAATAAGCCTGTGTATATTAAGGTAAATTGAACTCATTATTAAAAATACACAAACATTTCTATATCCAGATTAGAGAATTATATCACTCAAGGAACACAAAATACTTAGCTTGTCTTGTACAATTGTTGTACAAAATAAAGATAGACAGAATAGCTTCTATCTTATTTAAAATGACTGATATGATCTTGATTTTAAAATCAAAGAATGTATAAGGAAAGAAAATAATAGGTAATGTTCTTTAAAGAGAAGCAACATAAAAATTTGAAAAAAAAATTAACCTAAATTCAACAACACATTAAAATATATCCTATGACTTACTTATATTTATTCTATGAGTACTAGAATGCTTTATTATACACCCTATTAATGTAAATATAATTCACCAGTTTAATAGATTGAGAGATAAAACAAAAAAAAATATTTAAGAGATATAAAAGTCTATTGGAGTACAATATCAACAGTGCTTCCTAGGACTACATACAGGGTGCTGTGGAAGCACAGAGAGAACATGATATACGTAGTATCTTAATATTTAGAAAATATTTTCTACAACAAGTAGCATTAATTCTGACACTTAAAGGGTTTTAATAAGATTTAGCTGGACTTTAGGTTCTCAGGGGTTTCAGTGGAGGCAAGAAGGTGGCTTAAGGAATAGAGATGGAGGGAGATGTGGCAAGCAAAGGGCACCAAGTTCAAGTACAAAGTCTGAAAGGCAACATAAATTTTGACACAATAAACATGTAGGTAAATACCAGAAATGGTTTAGCATGGTCAGAGATAAGAACGAAATGAAGTAATGAAAGATTAGTTTGGTAAATAGTAGAAAGCAGAACAGCAGGGCTCTTTCAAGCCATGTTAGTTTAGACTTTATTCTTCCAGAAAAGAATTAAGGAATTAAGTAGTGGGTGTATGATCAAAGCATTACTCTGACAGGGTAGGCGGTGGATTACAAGCAGGGAAAATTACAGACAAGAAGACAAAGGCAACAGCTATCATCCAGCTGAGGAATTAGGATGGCATAAATAGGGAGGTAATAGCAGGGATGGAGAGAATGAATATATCCCACTGATACTTAGGAGAGAGTGTCAATGATACTTGGAGACTGGTTGATGGTGTAGATCATGAGTGTGCAGAATGTCATTTGAAAGTGCTCTTGGGATCAATATCTAAGGGGAAAGAGAAGCAGAACTATGGAGAGGAAGAAATGGGGCTGTAATGAAGACATAAGGCATTCACTGGGGAGCTCAGGAACTGAGGCAGCCCCTTAGAGCTGTCTGGAGTTGGGCCTTTAAATTCTCCTTGAACTAGTCACAGGGCATGCACTGTCCTTGTGAATGAGGTAGTTCTCTAAGGTTGGGGAAATCCCGGAGAGGGCAGATGGCTGCAAGCTTTCAGCGGGCAGCATTCTCACCAGCTGGAGAAATACACACTTAAGTCCTGAAGGGCAACCTGGGCAGTATAGACAGCAGAGTGTTCACTGCTATTCAATATTGAGAGTAAGGGAGTAGGAGGGGTGAAATGTAGTTGTAAGTTTCTGGATGAGGCATTTGGTGGATGTTAATTCTATCCAGAGAGATAGGGGACATGGGTGAAACTGTTAAGTTGGGTGAAGAAGGGACTGGCTCAGTTTAGGTCATGTGGAGTTTGATTCACACAGATGTAGATTCACACTGGGAGTTAAATTTGTAAAGCCTGATATTAGTATAAAGATTTGCACTATGCATATGTGTATGTGTGTGTGTGCATGCAAAAATTTGTAAGTGTCATTTAGAGAAGGGCAATTGCTCACATATGGAATGATTTTGTATAAATTAGGAAAAGCCCTCCTCTAGGTAAATACTGGCCCTGGAGTACACATTCTGGCAAGCAGAACACAGACTGAATTTCTGCCAGCACTCACCCTCTCTTAGCCTAGCACATTTGGGCAGTGTACACACTGCACAGCCTTACTCAGTGGCCATGAGTTAAATGACAAGTGAAGTCATAGGAATGAAAGACATCGTCTAAAAAGAGTAGTTAGAGGCCAGGCGCACTGGCTCACGCCTGTAATCCCAGAACTTTGGGAGGCCAAGGTGGATGGATCACGAGGTCAGGAGATCAAGACCATCCTGGCTTACATGGTGAAACCCCGTCTCTTCTAAAAATATAAAAAAATTAGCCAGACGTGGTACCACGTGCCTGTAGTCCCTACTGCTTAGAAGGCTGAGGCAGGAGAATCACTTGAACCCAGGAAGTGAAGGTTGCAGTGAGCCAAGATCATGTCACTGCACTCCAGCCTGGGTGACAGAGTGAGACTCCATCTCAAAAAAACAAAGGAGTGGTTAGAGTGAGAAGGGATGTCTTCTGAAAAGTGCCTAAGGAAAAAGCAGTTAGGAAGGTTGGGGAAAATGTTTAATACTAAAATTTAAAAAGTATATATTAATACTAAAATTAAAAAAAATTCAGTATTAATACTAAAATTAAAAAAACACTAATATTCAAGAAAGAGTTCGAACAGCGTCAAAAGCTGCAGAAAACGCCAGTAAAATAAGACTGTGAGATGTTTCCATTGAATTTATCAGTGTGATGCTAATAAAAACTGATTAAATACATTAGCACTAAAACCCTTTTGATCACCATTTATTACTGGAGGATTAAGAATCCCTTAGGGTCTTAACAGGCTAACCTTGGAGTCATCAATATGAATATCACTTGTCAGGCACTGGTCATGTTGAAATGCGCAGTCTAATAAAGACATATTAACATAGACTATGCAATTATTGGTTGACTGAGTCTGAAGAGTAGCTATCATTTATCTGGCTTTCTTTGTATGTTGGACACCCTACATAGCAACTTAATTAAACTTCAAAGCCACCCTATGAGGTAGATATCATTCTGCTGATTTTACAGATGAGAAATTTGAGATTTCAAAGTTGTTAAGTTACTTGCTAAAGATGCATAGTGATAGGTGGATGAATTAAAATTCTGCTTCACATCTGATTATTCCATGGCCTGCGCTCTTCCTCTTTGCGCCTGCAGAATCCTAAGATTCTGTTTAAACCACTCCTTACCCTATAGTATTCAATCCCTGAATTCCTGAGTATCAAGCAGTACCAGCTAATAACTTCAGGGGCTTTCTTATTTTATTTTTATTTATTTATTTTAAATTATATGGCCTCCTGCTGTGGAAGCCTGAAAATGACCCCTGGCAGATGAATGCCACATTTTCCATCAATCCAAATTCAGTATAAACAAAACTTGGGCTTGTTTTACAATGCAGACCCTGCCACGCAGTCTAAGTAGTGTTGTTTATTTTCACAACTGCAGTGATTATTGTCCTTAAATCAAGAATGTGTTATTGGTCTATATATCAAAGGGTGAATTTTAAATTACTGATCTACCAACTTAGAAGTCAAGAAGAACAAATAGAATCTTAAAATGTTGCAAAATTTTAACTACAACCAAATTCTTCAGGAACACTGGATCTTAACTTTCCTTTCCAGCATATTATCCGTACTAGGGACAGGTCCTAAATTTATTAATATGATGTATGGGGAGAATATTTATGTCCCCAGCTCCTGTTTAGAACTTGGAGAAAGGTTCTAGAATTGACCTATCAGACAATTACATTAGTAGATATATACCCTTTCATTCCTTAAACTAGTTCAAAACAGATAATTACTTTTTCTATTTTAAATGTCCATTCTGTTAAAAAATCAGTTATTCTTATGCCACTGGCTTAACTGTATTGTATATTTTAGTAGTATTTCATAATTTAGAATTATGCTCCTATATTAACAGTTCTTTTAATATTTACCAAAATCTCAACTGTGTACTTTTCTTATATTTAAATTAAACATGGTTAATCCCCAAGGAACACAGAGATTTCAATGAGACAATACTCCAGTCACAAATTTCTTAAAGTTATTTAAATAAATATTTTCCTAGCAAGACTGAATTTTAAAAACGATCTTCTTGTATAGAAAAGGCTATACAGGATGCTACATTTTATATAAGAAATGAGAAAATATAATTATATGTATTTGATTATTTTGCAAAAGAAACACTGGGAAAAAATAAGCCAGAAAGTAAATAAAAACCATTACTTTTATGAGCAAAGTGGTGATGGCTGTGGTGATATGGGAAAATAATGGATGGAAAGATTAGGTGTGAAAAAAGGACTTCTCTGAATGCATGCATCTTTTTGTATAATTTTTACTGTTGAGTCATGTAAGTGTTTTAAAATAAACTTTTAATGATATAAATATTTCTTTAATAACTGCTTTAGCTGCATGCCACAAATTTTGATTTTTTTTAATTTAATTAAAAATATTTAAAAATTTCCCTAGGTTGTTTTTGAACCTATGAATTATTTAGAATTGGTCTTGTTTAATTTGTAAATATTTTGGAATTTCCCAGCCATCTTTCTGTTTTTATTTCCAGTTTAATTGCATTGTAATTCAAGAAAATATATAGTCTCTATTCTTTTACATGTGTTAAATTGTTTTACAATTCAGATTAACTCTTTCTTGGAGAAGATTCCATGCTCACTGGAGAAGAATGTATATTCCACTATTGTTGGATTAGAGTATTCTATAAATACCAGATCAAATTGATTGTTTGTCTGTAAACTTACTGACTTTATTTCTATTTGGTCTATAAATTATTGACAGAACAAGTTTGAACTCTAATTTTACAAATCTGTACATCTTTTTAAAATCAGTTTTTGAAGTTTAGCTGTTAGAAGTAGATACATTTAGGTTTATTTCTTCTTGGAGAATTGAACCATTTGTGGTTATGTAATGAGATTTTTGTCGCTAATATTTCTTATTCTGGATTCTATGTTTTCCAAAATTAATAGAATTATACCAGCTTTCTTTTGATTAATATTTTTATGGCATATCTTTCTTCATTTGCAAAAGTTGTAGAGATAGATGATTTAAAAATTAACAAGTTAGGCTATTGAAATATAAATCACTCTTGTACCTCTGGAAGCATTTGAAGTATTCAGAATAAAACTGATTAGGAATGTTTTTAAGTATGTCAGCCTTTAAGAAGAATGCCATCTTCCTGGGTTTATATAATGTAAATGAACATAGGATGATGGATAATATTGATAAAATTGCCAAATTTGTTGAGGCAGAGAAAGAGTGTCACAGAGAATGTACAGATATCTTATAAGCCTTAATTCAGAGAATCATTGTCCAATCAGTGATATTTGAAATCTACTTTGTGCCAAGCACCATTCTAAATGATGCAGATACAACAATGAATAAAACAAACACAAATTCCTTTCCTCATGGAACTTGTAGTACATTCAAACAAGCTAGACTCAGAGTCATCAATGTGAATATCACTTGTCAGGCACTGGCCATGTTGAAATGCGCAGTCTAATAAATATATATTAACAGAGGCTATGCAATTATTGGATGATTGTGTCCGAATAGTAGCTATCATTTATCTGGCTTTCTCTGTATGTTAGGCACTCTACATAGCATCATAATTAAACCTCAAAACCACCTATGAGTTAGATATCATTATGCTGAATTTACAGATGAGGAATTTGAGATTTCAGAGTTGTTGAGTTACTTGTCAAAGATGATAAGTGGATGAATTAAAATTCTGCTCCACATCTGAGTACATCAAACAGGACATTCAAACAGGAGGTCGAGCTAGGTCGTGATTCAGGACAGGAGTGTTTACTATTCTACTCTGTCTGGGTACCAGAGTCTTGATAGAGTCAATGGGGCCCATTCATAGGTAAGTGGATCCAATTAGGTTATTTAAATGGATTATCTGACTTGAGACATTTGGATACAACATGGGGTTTTGTTTTGTTTTGCTTTGTTTTGTTTTTTTAGAGTCATGCTTTGGAAAATAAAAAACATTTCACAAAAATATAACTATATGCCATACAAACTGTTGGTATATGGTAGAACTCTGATGCTAATTTTCAGTTCATCTTAGCTGAAGACCTTTACACTACTCGGGTTATGGGTACACCAAAATCTCACAAATCACCACTAAATAACTTACTCATGTAACTGAACACCACCTGTACCCCAATAATGTATAGAAAAATGTTTTTTTTTTTTAAAAAAAGAATCTTGCTCTATGTGAATTCTATAACCCAGCTAAGATTTATTTCTAGTGTCATCTGGTATCTGCTGATCTTCCTCACGCTGTTTTTGTTTTGCATCATTCTATATTAAGTTGTTTCCTGATTGTATGGGACATTATGACTGATTTTTTGAAAACTTTAATCCTTCATCTGTAATAGCCCAGAGTTAATGTGTTAAATAAATGCTCCCTGTCAACTGTTTTTAAGGGAGGCTTTTATTCATTCCGGTGTGCTCTGAAAAGATGTCTCCTGCTAGTTACTTCTATTTGATAAACATTAGATTTGTCTTTTACTGTTTTTCTTTTCCTTTTTAACTTTTAAGTTTAGGGGTACAAGCACAGGTTTGTTACATAGGTAAACTTGTGTCGTGGAAATTGTACAGATTATTTTCTCACCCAGGTATTAAGCTTAGTACCCATTAGTTATTTTTCCTGATCCTCTGCCTCCTCCCACCGTCCACCCTCTGAAAGGCCCTGTATACGTAGTTCCCCTCTATGTGTTCATGTGTTCTCATCATTTAGCTCCCACTTATAAGTGAGAACATGTGGTAGTTGGTTTGCTGTTTCTATGTTTCTGTATTAGTTTACTAAGGTTAGTGGCCTCCAGTTCCATCCATGTTCCTGCAAGGGACATAATCATGTTCTTTTTTATGGTTGCATAGTATTACATGGTGTAAATGTACCACATTTTCTTCATTTATTATGACTGCTCTTTACCCTACTGTCTCTTCTTAGTCTTGATTGCATATGTTTCCTTGTTTCCTCCTGATGACCTGTAAAAGTACTTACATTATATGATTTGGGGCTCATTGGGAGATAAACTGGTTTTGGAATAGATTTGTTTATGCATTTATGCATTAGTGCCTTTCCCTGTGTTTTTCATTTGCTTGTGGTGGGCAAATATATTAATATATATGGGAAACAAAAGAAAGAAAAATCTCATTACAACCCCAATCTCACAAGATTAAACTATTTTCACGTTTTCATGTACTCTTTCAGTCAGTTTTCTTTCTCCATCTCTATATTATTCTAACCTTCAGTTGTTTTATTGAGCACTAGCTCTGCACTGAGCACTAGGCTACCACAGTTGAACATACTTGATCTTGGCTTGATGAGCTCAAAGTCTATTATGAGAGACAAACAGTTAAATAATTAAATACATTGTGTGTCAGAATACCTAAAACAGTCTTGACTGGCTGGGTGTAGCTTTCAATATGATATAGGGTCGGTCTCAAGACCTGAAAGGGAAATAGACATTATCCAGATGAAGGGGTGTGAGAGGAGAGACCTCTATGAGACTTAAATGACTCAGAATAATTGGTTTTTAAAATGTGTTTGTGGAGTCCAGTTAGGGTGAAAGGAATTGTGCAGTACATAGTGATAATGAAGCTTTCTAGGTAGGCCAGGTTTCTTGGGAACATCTAAACTTTCTTTCGCATGTGTTTTACACATTATTCTTGAATCTAATTCTAAATATTTTAATTTTTGCAACAAACAGAAATAATTGGATCTTTTCTGACATTTTCTGTTTGCCATTTATATAAAAGGCTGCCAATTCCTCTATATTAATTTTTTATCTGGTTACATTACTGAATTAGTTTGTAGTGGTTTTCAATTGATTCTCTCAGGGATTTTAGATACTTAATTATTAAATCTGCAAATAAGAATATTTTTACCATCTCTTCTTCAATTTTTATATTTTTAATGTATTTCTATTGTCTAATTGTGTTGGATAATACCCCCAGGACAATGTTAAATCATAATGAACATGTTAAATAGTAGTAAACATCCCTTGTTTCTGACTTTCTGCCTTCTCTGTTCCACCCCACAATTTGAGTATATTATCATCCCAGTGTTCACTTTCATACTATTAGCTATACTTAGACTCCTATTGTTTGATTTTTGGCTTATATTCTATTTTTATATTTTTTCCTAGTCATCTATTAGTTAAATTAAGCTAATTAGGATTTTCTTTGAGGACTAGTAGAAATAATTCTCTGATGTGTTTCATGTTTAAAAAGCAGTTGTATGGGGCCAGGTGCAGTGGCTCACACCTGTAATCCCAGCACTTTGGGAGGCCGAGGCAGGTGGATCACTTGAGATCAGGAGTTCAAGATCAGCCTGGCCAACATGATGAAACCCTACCTCTACTAAAAATACAAAAATTAGCCAGGTGTGATGATACTAGCCTGAAGTTCCAGATACTCAGGAGGCTGAGGTAGGATAATTGCTTGAACCCAGGAGGCAGAGGTTGCAGAGAGCCAAGATCGTGCCACTGCACTCCAGTGTGGGAGACACAGCGAAACTCCACCTCAAAAAAACAAACCAAAACAAAAACAAAGCCATGTGTATGTTGCTTTTATACTTGAATACAGTTTGGATATAACTCTTTATGTTTTACATCTTTTTCTTGAATATTTTTATATGTATTGCTTCTTCTAGTGATGAGTGATGACTAATATTTTAAAGAGAAACTGATCAATATCTGTATCACTAAAGAGAGAGAAAGATAAAAAAAAGAGCCATAAAAACAGGCAATAAGGCTTCAACATAGACCCACTGTATTTCCATACATGGTTATGCAGGTTAGGACTTTATAATACATAATTAGAGACTCTTTAGAAGAAAACCGAAATGAATAAATAGAACAGGTTTTTAAAATTACAGTTCAAAACATGTCAAAGTCTAGAGATTTAAAAGATGGACAAGTGCAAGGAAAGACTGGCTCGATAGTCGACACCAAGAAATATATACATGTACATGTACACGTATATATTTAAATTTATATTACATTTGACCTTCATTTATGTTTTTTGCTCTCCTTGATGTGTGCAGCTCATGTTTTATTTCTTTTTGTTTTATCATTATCTATTCCCCAGTGTTGTGTATTTTGTTTTGTGCATTTTTAAAATTGCTTCATTAAATTTTCTCTTTTTTAAAATCTGTGAATATTGATCAGTGTCTTTATAGAAAATAATTTATACTAGATGAGTAAAGCAAAAGGAGTTTGTTAAAGAGTATTGGGTAACTCACAAACTCTCATAAGGGGCTAGGTAACTAGCCTTGAATACTACACATTGCCAGGGGCAGTGCAGCTGTGACAATGCCCAAACACATATTCTCAATGTCCTAGCAGGAACTGTGTGCTGCTATCACCCACACTCAGCACCCAGGGCACTGAAGACTATGAACTAGACCCTCCACTCCAGTGCTTCAGAACCAGTGCCCTCCATCCATGTGCTTGCCAGAAGATCAGTGCTCCACATGTGAATTCCATTGTTGCTTTCTTTTCCAAATCTCAGATGGTGATTTTCCTCAGTGGATCTTTGTCATAGGTACACCTTGAGCTACAAGTCTGAGAAATTATACTGTGTGGTTTCTCAGACTGCTAGAAAAGCTAGAAGGGAATGAAAGTAAATATTGATTTAGCCATTTATGATATTCTAGTAAAGTGTTTGATCACAATTTTTATCTCTGTGGCTATATTTTTCTGATGAATGTTTTCTGCATATAATGTGCATTCTCTGGTTCTTTTACCTTTTTGTTGTTTTATTTCTATATAGCACTTATTATGGTTCCACATGTTTCTTAAGCAGTTGACTCTTTCCTGGATCAGTTACTTGGATGACCTGTTTATGGTGAAGAAATAGAGAAGTAATCAGGTTAACCAAAATTTTCTTAGGGCCCATTGTTTGTTAGTTCTTTTAGCTTTGATTTCTTTCCACTCATTAGAGATAGGCATCTGTCGAACTGTTGAAAATGTAAATTTCCTCTTTTACCTTATGCCCCTTGTGTGATTTCTCATTTGGTCCTCCCACCTGTTTCTCGATGAAACATCACCAGCAGTGCTCCCACTGCTGGATCTGCACCTGGGGACCATGCCAGGCATCCCAGAAAAGTGTGAAAAGCACACTGTGATGGCTCTTTCCAAGATACGCTACCAAGGTTTCAGCTTTCTGCTTTCTCCCATAACCCTATTCAGTACCTGACTGCTTTTGGCACACTTTTGCCTATTTTGTGGTTATAATTTTCTGCTTTTTCCATTAAATATGTGGTTTATGGCTTTCTTTTTACTCTCCTTTTTTGATTTTATGTGATTTACAGGAGGTAAGGGAAAAGGCTGATTTTATAACAACATTTTCCAAACTTACTTTCTTCCTAATGCACTTTCTTCCCTCTCCTTCATGTCTTTACTTGCTACTGACTGCTGCTTCTCAGTCACTTTTGTTAGGTTTTATGTATTTTTCTAACCTCTAACTGCTGGGATAGTCCAGGATTCAGTCCTTAGAACTTTTCTTCATCTTTGTTCACATGGGGTTCTGGAGCTCAATATGTGCTGATAACTCCCAAATTTGCATTTCCTTTCTCAGCCTCTTCATTGAGTCCCAGATTCACATATCCATCTGCCTATTCAACATTGTCAATTATTTATCATGTCCAAAAGTAAGTTGAACCCTACCCAACTTAGAGCAATTTTACCTAGTCGCTCAGGCTCAACCTTAGAATTATCCTTGACCACTCTCTTTCTTTTTTTCCCTATTCCATGTCAATGCTATTAGCCAATTTTGTCAGTTGTAGCTTCAACATAGACCTGGAATTCTACCACTTCTCACTATTTCCACATGTAACTGTAGTTGATATCAATCTAATGTAATTTTTCCATGGACCACTATAATAATCTAGGTGAGTTCCCTCTTTCCATTCTGATTTGCTATGGTCTGTTTTCCACACAGCAGGCAAAGCAATTCGTGAACATACATCAAGGTATATGATTTTTTTTTCTTTTTGTTATAATGGCTTCCTATCACGTGTAGAAAATGAATCCAAGACATGGGTCTCTAATGCCCTTCACAACCTGTCATCTCTTTCATTGAGCCATCTTCTGCTATTCTCGACAGCTCATGCTGGCCTCCTTGCTGATGCTCAAAGAGCCCCACATGCTCCTGTCTCAGGTCTTTTGCACTTGCTGTTCCTTCAGTCTGGGACACTTTTCTCCCAAGCATTACCCTTGCTGTCTCCTTCACTTCCATTAATATCAAATCTATTCTACTCATAGGGAACTTCTCTGTCCATTCTATATAAACATGTACCCTGAACAAGCTCTATCCCTTTAAATTACTTTTCTTTTCTAGTGTTTGCCAAATAGTAGGGTTTCAGTACAAGATTGAAACAATAAATGAATAAATATCCAGGCCTTGTGTTTCTTACCTATGGAATCTGATGGTAGACTGTTGTGCAGATCTTGGATTCTTTTTATCTTTATTTTAAAGAGTTGGCCACCTGGACCAAAAGCCTTTTTCGAATGCTAAGATGTTTGGCTGAAGGTGTAGAACATTGGCCGTTGTCCTTTCTCTTGGCATCTGTGAATGACTGCACCAGAATTAGAACCCAGTGATTTAGTGGAGCTTACACGTGTATCCACTGTCCCATCCTGCCTGCATTCTTGAAGCATCCGCATCTCTTGCTTGGACTGTTTTAGTAGCATACCTTAACACATTATGTCCATCTGGCCTCCTGAAACCCATCCTACACCCAGAAATAGTGGTCTTTCTAACATGCAAATATTGTCATGTCACCTTATTCCTTAAAACCTATTCCTTATAACTCATCCCATCAAGAAGAGAATCTAACCATAGTGTAGAAAGCCTGGATTCCCATGACTTGGGTTTCACAATCTACCTCCCCTGCCAATCCCACTACACCTTTGGGGTTTTGTCAACCTTACTAAACTTGATACATTTTGCCATGCATGCATACATTTTCCCTCTCATTCTTTCTTCTCAGGGACCTCACATTTGACATTCCTTCTGACTGTTTCTTTCTTTCCATCTGTATCACACCTACTCCTCCACTTATTATCTAAATCCCATCCTGCCTCAAAGGTGGAGAAGGTCCTTCCTAGACCATCTCTTCTAGGAAGACTTTCCTGAGTGTTCTTCTACTCCCACATACAGCACATGTTGAAAGAGAGAGAGGAAAAGAGAGAAAGAGAGGGGAAGAAACTACAATAAATAAAAGAAAATAAAGAATGGTAAGAGAAGAAGAGAGAGGAGGGAAAACTAGAAAGCAAAATGAAAAGTTAGAAAAGGAAAAAGAATGAAGAAAAAAAGACAGGAAAAACTAAGCATGGATAGTGTGGTCTCAGAGACTGCCCTGGTTTTTATACAGCCAGGGAAAAGATTCATCTCTGAGCAAGAAACCTCCTTTGTGCCTGTGATGTCTTCCTAGGCTGTGAGCTCCTTGAAGACTGCAACCTCTTCATCAACAACTCTGTGGCACACTTAGCTCTGTTAATATTTCCTAGCTGAAAGGATAAACAAACTACCATCGAAGGGATCAGAGAGAGGAAAGCATCACTTATTTTGGGGAAGAAGCAGGGAATGGTTGTGAAAGGCTTTTTAGAGGAAGGGGCATTTTAGCTGAGACTTGAAAGATTTTCAGGAGTTTGCTAAGTGTGCATGAGGAGCATTTTTGAATGGAAAGATCAATGTAATTACAATAAAAGCTAACAATTGTGAGCTCTACCATGATTCAGGTACTCTTCAATGTACTTTTTGATGAATTCTGATTAAATCCTTACAATAAGCCAGGAAGATATGTTTCCTTACAGTTAGCATTTTGTGGATTAGGGAACAGAGGCAGGGAGAGGTTCCCTATTGTGCCCAAGGTCACAGAGCTGAGAAGTAGTGATAGAGAAATCTAACCCTGATGGTTGCCCCAGGGCCACAAGTTCATGTCTCTGTTCTGCCTTTTCTGAGAGTAAAGTGCTTTATGCAGAATGCTGACCCAAAGGTGTGGTAGTGAATGATAAGTTTGCAGGGACAGTGAGCCTATTGTTGAAGAAATCAGACTTCTAACCTTAAATTTCCTTTTAGGCTAGTGTTATTTCTACTCCTCTATGCTGCCTCCAGCATAAAAATAGGATTTGAAAATGAATCAAAGAGAAGACCCAAGCCAATAATGGTTATATGAACAACGTGATTGATATTATTTACTCTAGCTAGATTAAAATGTTCCCTAGGAAAAAAAAAATCTACACAGACAATATGAGCCATTATATGTAGATATGTGGAGCCTTCCAGATAGTAAAATTGATATTATAAATTATTTCTGCCTCTATGGAGAGTTGTAGTCTCATTGTCAATTTAGCAAGCTTAGAAAACAGTGGAATCACAGGGCTCATCAAATCAGATAAAATTCACCTGGTTCCAGCAATTCATGCCCTTTCCAACCCCCTTCTTAAGTGCTTTCCTTCCAGGGGCCACTAAACCAAGCCTAAATTGGAGATCTTCAGGGAAATGTGTGGGTAAGAGAAGTAAAGCGACTTTCTCTCTTATAAACCCTTGATAAACGCTTGATGTTTAAAAAAAAAAAAAAGAAACCACAAAACACTGGAGGAATCTGACTTCAGTCACAAGGCTTTCCCTAGGATCATAACTGTCAAGTTCTTGAGAGACATATACACATTTATTTATAACCTGCTGCAACCATCACTGTATCCCTCATCCTAGTGGTCCATCCACCTCCATTTCCCTGACCAACTACCAACCCACCATAGGCAAGCCTTTATTTTTTCCACTGAGGCATAATCTCAACAATTTCCCTAAGTCTTAGAATGCACATCTTATATTCCTGCTCTGACTCCTGAGACTTTTGTTTGGTGATGCAGCACCAAGATATTCATTTATTCACTGGGACAAGGAAAAGAGCATGGTCTTTCCAGATGACAGATAGATCTTGGTTCCAAGCCATAATTTGCCCCAAACTTGTGTGACCTTGAACAAGTCAACTCACTTCTGAGTCTCAGTTCTCCTATCTATGAAACAAAAGTAGCAGTTTTTACCACTTCTACACAATTATTAAAGATTAGATGAGGCTTTATTGATGCACCAACATGTGGTAAAAATGCAGTCAACATATATATATATATATATGTATATATATATATATATATGTATATATATATATATATATATTTGAGAATTTCAATATGTATATGTATGTATATACATACATTTTTTGAGACCCTGTCTCGCCCTGTGGCCCAGGCTGGAGTGCAGTGGCACAATTTCGGCTCACTGCAACCTCCGCCCCCGGATTCAAGCAATTCTCCCATCTCAGCCTCCCAACTAGCTGGGACTACAGGCACATGCCACCACGCTCAGCTAATTTTTGTATTTTAGTAGAGACGGGGACTCACCATATTGGTCAGGCTGATCTCAAATTCCTGACCTCAGGTGATCTACCTGCCTCAGCCTTCCAAAGTTCTGGGATTATAGGCATGAGCCATCGAGCCCAGCCAACATGCAGTCAATATTAATTTTCTTTATTACTTTTAGATATGTGCATCTTGCATTCATCTAACACCCCATAGTTAGTGTTTTACTGAGGAAAAAGATAAATAGGATATGGTGAAATTTTGTGCAAACCTGAGAAATTACTGCTATAAACCTGGGTTCTTTTTTTGAGTTTTATTCAAAGTACCCAAAAAGGAGAAAATACATACATAGGGGAGGAACTTTTTTGTCCATCAATAAGCCAAAAAAAAAAAAAAAGTCTTATGCTCTTTGCCAGTAGCTGCAACAATTATTCCCCAAATCATTAAATTATATTGCTGAAAGTCACAGTGAAATGATCCTTAACTCTGAAGCATAAAAATTCATAAAATTGTCACAAAAATTAAAGGGACTCCTTTTTTTCTGGGAAAAAAATGTATGACTACAAAGTGAGAATATGCCTCTCTGGAAGGTATGGCTGTCCTTCCTATGGAAAGAAAGTTTAATCAGTCTTGTCTGAGTTGAAACCATTCAAGAGCACTCTTAGGTGGGCAGATGAAGTGAATTTGAGAATACAAGAGATAAATGGCATCTTGCCCCAAACTTCATCTCCTTTGTTTTCTCTGAGACAGGACCAACTCAGGTTATCAGCTGGTTGGGACAATGTTCTACTCTGAGATTTTTTTCTGTTTTTTTTTTTTCCAGATTCAATACCATCTGCAGAGAAATTCATACAAGAACTTGTGTGACCTTTACATCCAGTGAAGTTAGGACATTTTTGAAGTCCCAAGCATGGGTCAGGGCCTGATGAAATCTATGTGGCTTGACTTGTCATCGGTGTTCCTTAATTAGATTTGCTAGAAGATACTTCAGAGGTGAGTTCTCTTGCCCTTGCAATGAGTTGTCTAATTCCAAATAATCAATCTATGGCTAAAGACTGTTGTTCATCTCTCTATCCTGTAATTCTTATTTTATTCCTCTTTCTACACTCTTGTTTTTCATACCTTAAAAGACAGCTTAGAAAGCAAAGGGACCATCAGAATGATGAGCACGCAGTGGCTCTATTTAAGCTTGACAAACTATAATTGGAGACATAGGTGGCCATGGGGGAGGTTTGGCCTTTAGAGGCTTAAATGCCTCAGAGGATGAGGATAGTAGACTGACACCTCAGTAAGAGGGAAACATATTGCTCTTGGGCAGATGTAAGCTGTAACCTTAGAATTCTGGGTTACTTCTCTATCCTTTTCATTAAGTTCTTGGGAAACCTGGAGACCACAGAAGCAAAGGAACTTGCTGGAGATCCCAGAGTTGGTTGGTCAATGTAGCCACTGTTTATTATGTGGCTGCCATATTCATTTTCTATAATGATTATGATAATCCTATAACGTGTGGGTAATGGGACCATTTTTGAGAGAGGAAAACTGAGAGACTGTGAGTAAAGAGTACAAACTGCCTGGGTTTGTAGTCAAAATGCCTGGGTTTGAATCCCAGCTCTGCCTCTTGCTGGCTCTGATTTCGAGAATAGTGATTACGCTCCCAATGTCTCATTTACTTCTCATGTTTGGTGTCTGTGTATCTACATGTATCCCATAACATCACACTGGAATTCTTAAATATACACAATGAAATTTATTTAAAGAAAAATAAATACAATAAAAAAATGAGTCCCCCACCTCCCTACTTAGTGTTTTTTTTTTTGTTTTGTTTTGTTTTTTTTTTTTTAAGATGGGGTTTCACCACGGTGGCCAGGCTGGTCTTGAACTCCTGACCTCAGGTGATCCACACCCACCTCGGCCTCCCAAAGTGCTAGGATTACAGGCATGGCTGCTTAGTGTTCTTAACACTGCACAAGGGGATGAGACATGATCAATAAGGTTGACTATTATCATGGCCCAGTGCCCCCAGCCAAATCCCACGTTTGGGATTTGGGGCTCACTTCACTGGCCAATGGCCATGCTCTTACCTTCCTGCCAGACTCCCTCAGATCCACCATGTGGCCTGTGCCTCCCTCCCACTGCCCAACACTGCACTCTCCTGTCTTCCAAACCATCTTAGCGAATGAGTAGTATAGAAAGTGAAGCTTTTATCTGTTTTGTGTTTTTCTCCAGTTTCCCCCTTTTAACAGGGGAGCCAGAGAGAATTGTGGAATAAGTTTGAGGAAGGCTTACAGTGGAATATTTGGAAAGAGGGGTGACTTGAGAGTTCAGAAAACCAAAACTTGAAAAAGTGTTGTTACCTTTAGTGATTTCACCAGCACACATGATTGCATCCCAGCCGTTCAAGTTCAATACTACCAGAGTTGGACTGGCTTAGAGAGACTGACTCCCTAACAAATCTTAGACAACATAAGAGCAAAAATGACCATTTAGTGGCATTTAGAAAAGTATGGTTGTTAGTTGTACAAGATGATTTTCTTTTTGCTTTATTTGTTTTGTTTTGTATTTGGTCCCCTAGTAATCAAGTGATGTAAGAAATCAAATAAAAATCAGATGGTTGCTTGGAATGTATGAAACTAATTTTCTCATTTAACAAATATTTATTGAGGCTTCTTTTTGCCATGCACTGTTTGCCATTCTAAAGTTATAGCAAGAAAAAAGGTGTAATAATAATAATAACATAACTATATGCATAAGTATGAGTTTATAGTCTACGTATGTGATTTCTTAGGCTATATATAAATAAACACACAGATAGTTATTCTCTGTCAAAAACTAAGTGTCTTGTGATCATTAGCTCTTTTGAGTCTCATCACAGCTCTATTAATTCACTACTGTCCTCATCCCTGTTCTCAGATGGGGAACCTGGAGCTTGGGAGGTGAGGAGCCGTAATTCTTTTCCATTTACAAGGATTACAGTCACCTTGCCAATGAGTCACAGAAGCAAGCAAGCATTCCCATCTGATGTGTAAAAGGCAGAGGTGAGGGCTGGTACTGGAGCTGAGAGCACACAGAAGGGGCACTCAGTTCAGGAAAGCGATGTTCACAGGAAGAATTGAGGATGGTGTAACAGATTGCCTGGGAAGTGGGGCAGGTGAGTACACCATAGAGGAGGCAGGCCTTTGTGCAGTGTGGCAGGGGATTATATCTGGAGGGGAAAGCAGGTTGGAACAGATACTGCAGAGTGTGGCAGAGGCAGCCTATTAAGCCTTGAACCATGTCAGGGTATTCCCATTGCACTCTGAACATAAGAGGAAACCTAGCTGAAGGGATTTTGCAGGAAAATAAGATGAAATTCATGATTTAGAAAGATCTCTCTGGCTGTGGTGCATAGAATGATTGGAACGGAAACAGAGGCAGTGTGGGCCTGGAAGTACAGACAGAAGTGAGAAAGCTGATGCAGTAGAAATACTGGTGATGTGAACTATGGTGGGGGCAATGGGGATGGTAGAAGTGGATACATTTGAGGAATGTAGAAGGCAGAATTGATCAAAGATCAGGTAAGTGAACTCATAACATGGAAACTCAGGCAAATTATCAGGAAATGCAATCTCATCAAGCTCTGAAGTGGCTCCCTCTGTGTTGGGGGTTTACCTCCCAGCAGAGTGGAGATGCCCACAGCCATGTTGGTTACCTCTAGTCACCTCTCCTAAGGGGAGTCCCTGGATGGCCTTACGTTGTTATGCTTTGGAGGCTTACCAGCACCTGCTGATAAAATGTTGGTGTCTTTGGAATTTTTCACACCTGGGAGGTATTCTATTTTCTTAAGGAGGCCCTGCATGACCGTCCTATGACCCATTGTGTATTGGTTTCACAGTGTAAGTCCCAGAGGTAATCATAATTTTCTCATTTACAAGATATTGGGGCGTACCACATGCCCGTGTCTATTGCACTTACTCTCTACATTGTCTTGGTTTCATGGACATCTTGAGGAGCCACAGAATCATCACTGCTCTATGATGAATGCTTGAAATGTCCCAGGGTACACCCCACCCAGTGCCTTCACAATGTCCCTGCAATAGGATAGATAAGTGTGGAAGTTGGACGGGGCAGGGGATATCTGAAAAGTCAAATAATTATGCTCATGATATGAACAGGTAGTGGCAAGGCTCACATTTCAAAGCCCTTGCTCATTCCATCACACTGTATTATGCTGCTTGACTGAAATCTTTAGGCTGATCTCCCAAGGCATCACTTGGTTGAAAGCTACACACTTACTAAGCTCACATTTATGCATGTAAACATATGTGTATATGTGTACACACACATATGCACGTACTTACTCACTTAAGTAAATTCTGAGGGTGAAGAACATGCTTGAATCTATCTCAACCATTGTTGCTCCCTAACACTTAGCACAAAGCCTGAAATTAATATTTTGAAATGAATTATGATATGACAGATTACATCAGCCACATTCCTTACAGAGTTCACAGTAGGTCAGTTTTACACATAGGATCGTCCCTATCCTAAAGGGAATCGCATGACAAATGCATGAACAACCAGTGCCATGGCTGAGGTCTATAGAGATGCTGACGCCACTTTTCTGGGACAATCAGCTCTTCACAGAAATGCACGTCTTCCCATCCCATCTCCCTTAGGATACCCAGCATGCGGTGGGCCTAAAATTGCTGCCCTGTGAATACATCCATCTTTATTCATCTCCCTCTGCAAGCCCACAGACTCCCAGTCCTGAACTCCCTGCTCTGAGTCACAGACAATCTGATATGCTCCACATAACATTTTTATTTCTGTCTCCCTATTATGATAGGAAAAGGTTACAGGCCCTCAGCTGTCATTCATCCTATGACAACGTGCTGCCAGGCTCCTGCCTGTCAGTCATCTCCCACAGCCAGGGACATTTATCAGTCTGGATTCCTGAAAGGTTACGGAGACCAATAATAGGAAATGTCTGTTTGCTTTTTACCATAGTGAGAACTATGTCTGGTACAGTTAGAATTTGAAGCCATAACACAGCTCAACTCACAAAACCCCTAAGTAATCTCCAGAAGTACTTTGAACTAGAAGAAACTCAATGAGAGGGGGTCCTTTATATGGGGCCAGGGCCTATTGGGAGAGTCTCTGGATGAGGTTCATAGTCCAGAGTTCATGGTCACAGGGGCCTGTAAATGTCAGGGAGAGTGGACATAGCATCAGCCCACTGATCAGGGATCAGTGGTTCTAGTCTGACATTCATTCACCTTTAGCATTGAGCAAGGCCCTTAACTCCGCTGTTCCCCTAATTCCATTTGGAAAATGAGGTGAAGAAGGGTGTGTTTGGAGGATGGGAGAGGCTGGTTAATGGGTACAAATATAAAGTCAGATAGAAGGAATAAGATCTAATTTTCAATAGCAGAGTAGGCTGACTAGAGTTAACAACAACATATTTTATATTTCAAAATAGCTAGAAGAGAGGACTTAAAATGTTCCTAACACACGGAAATGATAAATGCACTCGGTGATAGATATCCTAAATACCCTGCCTTGGTCATTACACATTCTATGCATGTAACAAAATATTACATGTAAAATGGGAAAAGTTCCCTTATCCCCCTCACAGGGCATGCGATGGGGGTGTAGCTCACTTCTTTGGTGCCCCACTGCTCAAACCTCTAAGGGGAGCATGCAGGGAGGCAGGTTATGGGACATGGGGGCTCTGACCTCACAGCAGCATATAGAAGTGAATGCTTACAGAAGTGAGGCTGTGCTACCATGTGCACTTTTAGTTTTGCCATCTATAGGCAGCTTGTCTTAATCAGCTCAATGAGACTCTCTGCCTTATCACAAGGACAGAGGGCTTTCTGTATTCCTGGGTTCTTGACTTAGTGTACTGGAAAAATCAGGTTACCTGTGGGCTCAGAGAATAAGTGCAAGGTTTAATCGGGTGGCAGAAGTCGCTCTCAGCAGATGAATGGGAGTTAGAGGTGGGGTGGTCTTCCCCTGGAATAGCCGCCAGGCTCTTCTCCTACCATCCTCATCCAAACTTTGTGTTGACCCACCATAGGTGGCTGCCGGCATCTGCTGCTGTCTGCCAGTGTCTCCTGGTGGCTGCCAGTGTGTTCTTCTGCCGTTCTGTTTCTCTCGACATCCAGCCACTTGTGTGGTCTTCCACTGCTGTGCTCCTCTTGATGTCCAGCTGCTCGTGTCTGTGCCTGATAGGGCCTCAGGATTTTTACAGGACACAGGATGGGGGTGTGGCAGATCAGGGTTGTCTTAGAAAATGCAACCATTGAGTGCAAAAACAGGAGTGCCTGTCCTCACCTAGGTCCATGGGCACAGGCCAGGGACCATACCCTTCTCTCCTCAGCACTTCCCTGCCCCCCTTCCATATCACATGTACCCCATAAATGTGTACAAATATTATGTAGCAATTAAAAAAAGTGGGGGGGGGAGGGTAATGCTAGATCTCTAAAGCCCCAGCCAGGGCTGACATTCCCCATTTTTTTGAGACTGAGTCTTGTTCTGTCACTCGGGCTGGAGTGCAATGGCGCAATCTCTGCTCACCTCAACTCCGCCTCCTGGGTTCAAGAATTCTCCTGCCTCAGCCTCCCATGTAGCTGAGATTATAGGCGTGTGCCACCATGCCTGGATAATTTTTTGTATTTTTAGTAGAGACGTGATTTCACCATGTTGACTAGGCCGGTCTCAAATTCCTGACCTCATGATCCACCCACCTCAGCCTCCCAAAGTGCTGGGATTACAGGCACAAGCCACTGTGCCCAGCCAACATTCTACTTTTGATTTCAAAGAACCCACAGGCATGATAAAAAAGAAAGTAGTCACCCTGTGGTGGAAATATCAGAGCCCCGTGTGGTGAATGTGGGGTGGCTGAGAATACAGGTTTAGGTTCATGTCAGGGCCTGTTTTAGGTACAAGCGCTGGATAAATGATCTAATCACATACAATTCTATGCACTAAAATATCTGGCTAAAAGATTCTATCCACTGCCCAAATCTTGCAGAAGAATCAGATGAAAGCCATGTGTGATAACCTGTCACCCAGAGAATGTGGAGGCAGCCATTGCTTTCAGTGCAAGCTGCCAGCAGGGCAGATGAATTGCTGCTCTCCTGTCTGTGGTTCTGGGGAAAGTCAATAACTCATGCTCCCAAAGTAAAGGCCAGAGCAGGAGGTGGATGTGTGAAGCATTTATGAGCAGATCTATTAGTTGTGTGTTATGAACTGAATGTTGATGCCCACTCAAAATCCATTTGTTGAAATTTTAACCCCTAGTGTAATGGTGTTTGGAGGTGTGGCTTTTAGGAGAAGGTTAAGTCATGAAAACAGAGCCCTCATGAATGGAATTAGTGCCCTTTATTATAATAAAAGACCCTGGAGAGCTCTCTCATGCCTTCTGCCATGTGAGGATGCAGTGAAAAAATGTCCAGCTATGAACAAGAAAGTAGGTCCTCAGACATCAAATTTGCCAACAATTTGATCTAGGATTTCCCAGACTCTGAAACTATAAGCAATAAATTTCTACTATTTATAAGACACCCACTCTGTGATATTTTTGTTATAACAGCATGAATGGGCCAAGGCACTATCTTTAATTTCCAGCTACCTTCCAGTGATATTAACCGACTTACCTCTGAGTGTAAGGACATCATGCCTCCATTTCCCCCTTCTTGCTTTTTTATGTTATTACTGTCATATATTTTGCTTGTACATAGATTAAGTAAAAAATCCAAATATACTGTTATTCCTTATGTTTTAAGTGGTCAATTATCTTTTGAATATATTTAAGTAGTAAGATAAATAGTATTTATATTTATTCATGTAGTTACCATTTCTGGTGTTTTTACTCCTTTGTGTAGAACCAAATTTCCATTTGATATTATTTTCCTTCTGTTTGAAAGACTTAGTTTGATATTTATTATATTTATACTAGTGATTAATTCTTTCAGCCTTTGCATTTGTGAAGGCTTTCATTTGCCTCCATTTTTGAAAGTATTTTCATTGGGTAAAGAATTCTAGGTTTTTCTTTTTAGAATTTTAATAATGTTGTTCAACTGTCTTCTAGCTGGCAATTTTTCCAACGTGAAATCTGCTGTCATATTTATTTTGCTTTTGTGAGACGAGTTTCTTCCAGCAACATTAAAGTTAGTTCCCTGGCTAGGGCTTTCACCTGGATTGGAGTTGCAACCAGGATCTCAAGGTAGAACATGTTAATGATTATGCTAACCATAGGTTGAAAGGGCTGAAATCTGGCTATCAGATTCCATTCTACCATCATATCAGAGAGAAAAAGATGTTAGTCTAGGTTCTGTATAGTCTTGATAGAAAAATTTGATTATTCAAAGACTTTATTTTGTTAGAAATACCCACCTCCATTTTGGGAGGCCGAGGTGGGCGGATCACAAGATCAGGACATTGAGACCCTCCTGGCCAACATGGGGAAACCCCGCCTCTACTAAAAATATAAAAAGCATGGTGGCATGTACCTGTAGTCCCAGCTACTCGGGAGACTGAGGCAGGAGAATCACTTGAACCCAGGAGGCAGAGGTTGCAGTGAGCCGAGATCATGGCTCTACACTCCAACCTGGGTGACAGAGTGAAACTCCACCTCAAAAAAAAAAAAAAAAGAAGAAGAAGAAGAAATATCCACCTCATGTATTACCTTCCTGTTTTCTGTGGCTGGAGTGGGTGTGGGTTGTGGAGGGGCAGGAAAAGCCACCTAACATTTTGTTCAGTTGTTTAATATGCTGACCTTCAGTTGTCCATTCTGTCTTCTAGTCAACTTCTTATTTCTACCTATGTCCTCTCTCCACGAACACATAAATATGCTGACTGAATGCAATGCCTTTCTGAGGTCCTTTCAGTAGGCACGCTGCTACTGCCTTGGTGGCGCTTATGGTATACTTTCTGCTGGGCATTCTCCATCCATTTTATTTGTCAACTTATTTTTATATCTTATTTTCTTTAGAATTCTTACAACTATATATAAATGACATTTCTGTCCCCTACTTCTTCCTCTTTGTCACTATTGATTTATTCCTTTTTGTTCTTTTATTTGTTTATTTTTGTTTCAGTGGGATCTCAGGGAGAAGGAAGCATACTCACATGCCTGGTTTTTGACCTTAAGTTATCCCTGTAGCCTCTTTAAAATTTTTTCTTCATCAAATAAGTAAATATGTTTCAAAGGAATTACAAGACAAATCTAAGAATTCATAGTTTGCTGTTGATGGAATTTAGGCCAGATCCTTTGGCCACATCATTGACCATTAATGTGCAGCATTATCTAGTTTAGATCCATGCATCGTTCCTTCCATAACACTACCCTGATCATTGAATGTAAGGATAATTTCTGCTTCATCCCAATATCTCTGATTCTTGTGAGATGCCTGGCACAGATTAACATCTCATTGATAAGTTAATGAATCCTCATGGACTCAGTGACCTCTGAGACTTGCAGCAGTAAGGATCAGTGATCTGCCAATTCTGCTTTAGGACTACATTAATTCTGTTATAGAGAATATTGTCTACCTTCTCAATCTGCCTCTATAGCAACTGTTTCTGTGTTTGTTTAGCATGCCTAACTTAGAAAAACCTACTCCTAGAGCAGCATATTTCTCCAACTTTGGCTTTTTCCACAAATAATGGACTGATGCTTCTTAATGGCTAAGAATCCATCTTTACAATGAGATTTAGGGAGGACAAAATACACAGAAAACGATTGATTAATTACATAGCAGAAAAGGCTCCACAGTAGTCCAAATCTATTTCTGGGCATTAGAGATATAAAGCTGTATAAGATACAGTTTCTGTTTTAAAGGAGTCGTTAGTTGAGATATGTAAAATGATTCTTATAATACAGGGTCCTAAAAAATTAAACTTCAATTTGAATCAGAGAATTTAAAAGGCAAACAATATAGATAATTAGTTCTCTCAGATGACCAGTTCCGCTGGAATCATCAAAACGAACAAGAAACCTCAAGTACACCTGACATCTATAGCTTCAGAAATGAGTCAGATTTGGCACCTGTGTTCTCCAGCTGCTCTCTCAGAGTGGATTTCCAGAGTGCAGATCAGTGACACTAGATATTGCTGCCTTTGTTCAAGATCTGCTTAACTTTTAAACTAAGGTGAAATAAGCATACCCATTTCTAAATTATCTTTCTTTTTTTTTAGAAGATTAGATTTTAAATGACGGTAGAAGAACACTCAGCATATTCTGTGTAGTAGGGGTAAAGCTAAAGCTATCTGTCTCTCTCTCTCTCTCTCTTTCTGTTTCTCTCTATATATATATATCTATCTCTATCTCTATCTACCTCTCTCTCTCTATGTATCTAAAGGGACCATAAATGCAATGCAATAATGTGATAAGTAGGAATACAGGGTCCTTGGACCCTATGGAATTGCAGTGAGAAGAATCATATTTTAATACCCTATCCATGCTATCTAACAGGAGGGGAATAAATTTTCAGGTCACCCAGGGAAATTTTTCTCTTCATGTCAACTTCCTGCAATGAATCAATTATAAGAACATATTTGTGAAGTGGGACAGAAGAAAACTTTTGAAAGTGATAGATATGTTTACAGCGTAGCTTGTGAAGATAGTTTCATGGTGTATGCTTATCTCCAAACTCATCCAGTCGTATACTTAAATAGGTACGGCTTTTTGTATGTCAATCATACCTCAACGAAGTGTTGTTTTTTTTTTAAGGAGTGCATTATGATTAACCACACTGAACTGATTTCATTTTACCCTCCATATCTAATCCGAAAGTTTCTATCCTTGTGAAAAGAAAGAACCTATTCATCTGGAATGTGCTCTTAATTGCACTGTGCTGAGGGCATTGCTATCACTTGTGTTAAATATTGCATTACATAGTAGTGTACTTTTTTTTTTTACAATGACTATCACAAATATTTGCATGTTAATGTGCACAATGAATCTCAATTAAATCTCTCTTGAGTCTGCTTAAATACCACTTTTTCCTCACATTACAGTCTCTTTGGAAATACCAATGTTACAGCAATGATAACCTTGAAAAGGCTGCTAGTGGGTAATCATATTGACTTAATTACAGAAAAAGGCAAATTACCCCAAAGGAACTCAGAGCTACAGACTTGAGAGGGACAAGAAGTGTCTTCAGTCTCACTTTGCTGCATTGGTAAGAGAAGAAAATAGGAAAATAAAAGAATTTGATTTCTTTTTTAAAAGAATTTTGAAAGGCTTTACTTTTTGTCCAGCAAGTGTGATAAAGTAACTATATATTTACAAAAGATTCCACTGTATAGCACATAAACATGAAACAGAAAGAAAACGTTTCCTATGCTGAAACTAGGAAAGGTCCCTAATCTCATACTACAAGTTCTAAAAAGTATCTGTTAGATGTGATCTTATTTTATTCTTATCATCAAATTGAGAGCAACCTGAAGCTAACAAAGAACAACTCTCCTTAAATTCAAAGTTGAATTAAATGTGAATTAAAAAAGAGTTCTGAAGGCAACTATTAATATCTCTATGTTCCTATGCTTGGAGGTAATAGCCCTAGGTAGGTAGACCAGGTTAGGTAGACCACATAAAGCTCAGGTGAAAAACAAAAAATCATAATATGCAGTGCATTTCAACTTCTGTAGATGAGTAGAGATGGTCAGTGAGAGAAGAGACTGAATGACTATTCTTTACTGTTGTTTTCTCTGGTCCAACTTCCAAACAGAACAGAGGAAATAAGGACATGACTCAACCTTCCATCAATGGGCCCATCCAGGGTAAACTAGACTTATATTCAGACAGAAGCAGGAAATGATGCATATATTGCTGCCTCCACTTCTTACCAAGCTGGGCAACTGATTCATAGTTATGGAATGAAATCCAAAAGCCTAGAAGATCCTCATTCTTGAAAGAATAAGGTATGTACTGAAAACAGTAAAGATTTTTTTATTTACAGAGAAACTCAGAAACAGAATTCCCTGGTTCAATATTTTTCATACGCCAATAGCCTCCCCTCAGCCTAAATTAATGGCCTCAGGAAATAAAAGAATTGTGAACATCCAGCTTTTCACCCAATACCTAATTGAGGAGCCACAAATGACCTCTTGAGTAAATAGGGAGGAATGCCAAGAATATCCACCCTATTCTATTTTAGGAAAATAATAGGCTGGGTGACAACTGCTACACTCAAAGATAATTGAGCAAAAACACATCAGTATGTATTTAGAAAGGGACAATAAATGCCATGCAGTAATGCACTAACTGGGAAAAGATGTACCTTCTGCCATAAACAAGACATTTTGAAAATGGAGCTAGTCGTTGACTTATGATCGTTCCATTTATGATGATTTTTTCAACTTTATGATAGTGCAAAACTGATATGCAGTCAATGAAAACTGTACTTTGAATTCTGAATTTTGATCTTTTCTGGGCTAGATATATGTAGTATGACACCCTCTCATGATATAGGGCAGTGGCAGGCAGCAGCAGCTTCCAGTCAGCTATGTGACCATGAGAGCTGCTGACCCCTCCTGCTCTTCAGTGTACTGTCTTTCCATCTGATTTTGCTCAACTATAAGCTGATGTAAGTTTTCTGAGCACGTTTAAGGAAGGCTAAGCTAAACTGTGATTATTTGTATCCACAGATCCAACCAACCATGAATTCAAAATATTAGGAAAAAAATAAAAACAATAAAAAATAACAAAACAACAACAAAAAAAATACAAATAGAAACAATATATCAACTATTTTTACAGACTTTAAATTGTATTAGGTATTGTAAGTCATTTAGAGATGATTTGAAGTATACAGGAGGATGAACATAGTGTTGCAGGCAACTGCTGGGCCATTTTATACAAGGGACTTGGGCATTGGTGGATTTTGATATTTGCAGGAAATCCCAGAACCAAATCTCTGCAAAAACTGAGGGAAGATCATATATTAAATGAATTCTCAATTTACAATATTTTCAACTTTCAATGCATTTATCAGGATGTAACCCCATTATAAGTCAAGGAGCTTCTGTAATCACACTGCTACAAGCAAGTAGCAATAAGGGGAAAATCTTCAAAGTTACTAAAAGAGAGACACGTAAAGAGGAACAAAATTGAAAATAATCACAGTCCTCTCACCAGAAACTATAAACCCTAGAAAAGAATAGAACAACATATTTCTGCTGAAAGAAAAAATATTTACAACATGGAATTCAATATCTAGTGAATACTATTCTTCAAAAATAATGGTGAAAAATTATTTTCAGGAAAGCAAAAGGTTAGCAAATACAACTTTAGCAGATATACACAAGGAAATATATAAGAAAATTTTTAGGAAGAAGAAATATGATATCAAAGGAAACTCTATATAAAAAAATAAAGAGGGCTAGAGATATTGAATAGAATGATAATGTAAGAAATATTTTTCTCATTACATGTTTTAAATAATTTTAAAAATTATTTAAAAGATAATTTCTTAAAGTAAAAATAATAACAGTGCATTACAGGGTTTAAAATATATGTAAAAGTAAAATAAATGACAACAATAGCACAGAAGATAAGGAAAGGGGAAAATGAAACTATATTGTGGTAATACTCTTACATGGTAAATGAAGTGGTAAACTATTATTATAAGCTAGCATGTGATAAATTATATATCTATACTGTAATCCCTAGAGCAACCACTAAATAATAAACAATAAGATATAGTTAATAAACCAAGACAGAGATACAATTGATTACAAAAATAATCTATTCAAAAGAAGGCAGAAAAGGGGAAAAAGGAGCAAAGAACACATGGTTTAAATTTTTAAAATTTATATATGATAGATTTAAACCCAATCACATTGATAAACACATTAATATAAATGGTTTGAACACTCCAATTAAAAGACAGAGTATGACCTCTGGTTTCAACTTCAGCATGTAAACAGCTTGGAAGTCATCACTCTAGTCATCACAAGAAGAAGAAAAGCCAAACAAATTAAAAATCCATGTCATTTCTATGATCCATCAGAGGATAAAATCACAGAGCAAACTACTACTCTGACATTTGGAGAGACTGGCATATATGAAGAACCACAGCCAAGATTAACACAAGAGCAGAAGGAACTGTGCTCAGTAACTGGTAGGACCACCTAAACAATCATTTTCATGAATTGCTAAAGGTAGAGTGTATACTAGCTTGATACTTGAATGCTCCTAAACAACCCAGTCTTAGGTGGTCCCCAACACTTAGGTTGGTTTGCCACGAGAACACCCATCAGGTTCTCAAGGTGAGGATCAGAGAAAAATCTGTGTTGCAGGTAGGAAGAGTGGATTAAAAACATTCTGAAATACATCCAAAACAAATAAAACATTTTGAAATATTATCAGAGAATTCTCTGTTAGAATAGCCTATCCTTTAGGGCAATATACTATTTCAGACCTTGGGGAAAGGCAATTAGACAATTTCAGACATCTCCCGGCTTCTTATCTCATGTAAGGGAGGAAAAATACCCCAAGAAATTCTTCTAAAGCTCACAGCCCAGGAACTCAGGTCCACTAAAAAACTGAGATTTGATCATAAGAATATACAATACTTCTATTTCATAACAGCTTACCACAACATGAACAGGACTCCAGTATAATAAAAGTGAATTACAACAGAGAGCAGCAAGCCATGGACTGTATGTATGAAGAAGTTCTTAGGGAAACCCAGGCAGACAACAGAGAAGAAAAAGTCCAAATTATACAAAGAAGCTAGAGGACACCGAAACCTCTGGAGCCTGAAACCACAACAAATAAACACACTGCAGCTCCTTGCCAAATTAACATAAAACCTTACACTAAAAGCCTAATTAACCTCATTTTCTGTTACCCAATACATCATGCCCACTTTCAATCAAAAATTGCAAGACATGCTGAAAGACAAGGAAAAACACAGGAAGAGGGAAAGCAAGCAGCAGACTTAAAAGATGAGACAACTTTTGGAATCATTATATAAGAAAAGTATGATAACTATGATTAATATGAGGGGACCTTAAAAAGCTCATGAAAAATGCATATTATCAGAAACCTATGCATGGATTCCAAAAGTTGTCTGTACCAAAGTAAACTTATATTAGAACAGGATCTAACCTGAAGCACTCAAAGAAAGATAAGATACCAGTTTGAAAAGAGCCCCTATCACAGCAACATGAATTCTGCTAAAATTAAAGCAAGAATAAACATCAAATCCATGGTGAAGCTTGGGTGGAGGAATGGTGAAGTCATTGATGCTTCACAAGACGTTTATGGGGACAGTAGTCCCAAAAAAACAGTTTGCAAATGGAAAACTCATTTTAAAAGGGGATGAGACAGTGTGTTGAAGATGAAACCCACAACAGACCATCCACATCAATTTGAGAGGAAACAGTTAATTTATTCATACCCTAATTGAAGAGGACCGAAAATTAACAGCAGAAACAATAGCTGACACCATAGACATCTCAACTGATTCAGCTTACACAATTCTGATTGAAAAATTAAAGTTGAGCAAATTTTCCTTTTAATGGTTGCCAAAACCGCTGTACCCAAATCAGCTGCAGATACAAGCAGAGCATTCGATGGATTTTCTTCAATGAGATCAAGATCCTTGTGGCTAACCCCCAACACGGGCATCGAGGAAGGAGAGCTGTGCAAACCCAGGCACAATTAGTGCCTGAAGAACATCTTAGTTTATAGTGTTATTACTCAGCTATTTCCTTTATGTAATCTTTCTGTATAATCATATAACTTACTGCTTAATATACTGCTTATATAAACATACTTAGTACTTTATCTAGCATACTTAATTCCATATAATCTTTCTATATAATCACATAGGTATTGTAGTCAGAGCTGTTCCGACACATTTAGTGCTGATTTATATAATCCTTCCATATAACCATATAGTACTTTGTAGTAGGAGGAATGCCTAGAGCAGTCGCAGAACAGAAGTAGTACATGGGAAAACAGCCAGACCAGGACAAGAACCAGAGACCCAGGTGGTGGCCTCCGTGCCTGAAAGGGCATATGCTGTATGGCAGGCTTGGAGTAAGAGCCTCTCCTGGTAAAGGAGTTGTAGTACCTTGCATCCAGTTCTTGTGGACAGTAGGCCTCAGGCCTGAGATCCTGCAAATAACTGAGGGAGAAGAACCCCTCTGGTGTGACCAGTCACGGTGGCTGTACACCAGTCTTTTCTCACTTCTGTGCTAGCTCAAATCATCCTTCCATAAATATCTTAAGAGGACAAGCCTGTCAGCTCCCACTATATTGGCTTACAGTATCTTTCTGTTAGAAACCCTTTGAAGTCTCAAGCCCCCACATAAGAAGTGTTGCATACAACACCTGTTGCACACAGCCCATCTCCTTGCCTCGGTGACCTAATGGGGGTGGACCCTCTACTATTGTGCACAGCACAGTCCCCTACTGCGCACAGCCCACCTCTCTGCCCAGGTGACATAATGGGGTGCCCCCTTGCTTGTGACTCACACGATTATGTATGCCCTATCACTAAGCCTATAGATGATGACCTCACTTACGACCCTTCCCCTTGCTTGTACCTAATAAATACAGATGCTTCTGGCATTAGGAGACTCTCCTGTCTCTGCTCATAGGTGGTGTGGCCCCCTGAGTCCAGCTGCTCTTCTCCAGTTCTTCAGTGTCCTGTGTCTTTACTTCTTGGATCTTGCATCTCAGCACAGCATAAGGGACACCCCATGACCCTCTGGGGCCAACAGCCCTACAGATCCTGAAGCATTTCACTGAAGAACCATAACAGGAAAAGAAAACATGGCTTTACCGGTATGATCCTGAAGATCCAGGACTAGCAAAGCAATAGCTACCAGAAGGTGGAAATGGCCCAGTCAAGACAAAAGTGGGCCAGTCAAGAGCAGAGGTCATGGCAACAGTTTTTTGATATACTAAAGGCATTCTGCTTGTTTACTTTCTGGAGGGCCAAATAATGATAACATCTACTTATTATGAGAATGTTTTGAAAAAGCAAACCAAATCTTTAACAAAAATAAAAAAGTGGGAAAGCTTCACCAGGGACTGCTCATTCCTCTCATCAAACCAGGGCATTTTTGCAAGGGTTCTGATAAGAAATTATTAGAGACATCCACTTTATAGTTCTATTTGGCTCCTTCTGACATATTTTTGTTTCCTAATATTTAAAATATATGTAAAGGGCACCCATTTCTCATCAATGATAAGAGCAAATAGACTACACTGGCATGATTAAATTCCCAGGGCCCTTAGTTTTTTAGTGAGAGACTAAATTGCTGGTATCATTGCTTACAAAACTGTCTGAACTTTGATGGAGCTTATGTTAGAAAACAAAGTTTATATATTTTATTTTGATTGTTTAATTCAATTTTTCCATAAACTTTTGAAGTACCCTCATATGCTAAGGGCTTTAATGAAAAAGCAGACAATATGCAAGAACAGATGGTTAATCTAAGAAGCAAGATTGACACTTTTAGAAAGAATCAGAAGGAAGTGCTAGAAATAAACACTATAACAGAAAACTTTTAAAAATTCCTTTGATAGGCTCATCAGTAGGCTGAACATGGCTGAAGCAAGTCAGTGAGCTTGAAAAGATGTTAAACTGAAATGCAAAGAGAAAAAAGAAATGAGAAATGGAACAGAATATCCAATAACTGTGGAATAATTACAAAAGGTATTACATGAATATATGATGGGAATACCAGAAAGAAAAAAGAAGCCAAAAAATATTTGAGTTAATAATGTCTGAGAATTTTCCAAAATTAATGCCAGACACCCAATTCCTAATCTAGAAAGTTCACAGACCGCCAAGCAAGATAAATGCTGAAAGACCTATGGCTAGGTATACCATATACAAATTACAGAAAACCAAAGACAGAAAAATCTTGAAAGTAGCCATAAAATAAAAACACAATATTTAAAAGAAACAAGGATACAAATTGCATAAGTCTTCTATTCAAGAACCATGCAAGGAAGGAAAGTGTGAAGTGAAATATTTAAGGAGTGACAAAAATCCACCAAGCTATCATTATTATCCATAGAAATTATCCTTCAAATGTAAAGGAGAGATAGAGACTTTCTCAGACAAAAAAATTGAAAGAATTTGTTACCAATAGGCTTGTCTTGAAAGGAATGTTAAAAGTAATTCTTCAGAAAGAAGGGAAATTATAGAAGTTAAAAACCTGGGTCCACATAAAGAATAAAAAAGCATCAGAGAAGGAATAAATGAAGGTAAAATAAAATATCTTATTCTACTTAATTAATATAATAGAGAATTCTTTAGACTATTAATAGCTAACAATATGTGACATCATTATAGCATATGAATATATGATAGAAATGACAGTAAGGATATTAGGGATGAAAGAATAACTGAGACTTCTCTGTTACAAGGTACTGGCACTACCAGGAAGTGCTATAGAGATGCTTGTAAAGGACTAAAGTTAGTTGTGAGAGTATACTGGAAACTCTAAGGCAAACACGGAAGAAACAGCATAGGGCTCTATTCATCACAGAGCTGCTATGCCAGTCCTGGATACTTTACGTTTATGTGAAAGAGGAATTAATGCCTATTTTATTTAAGCCTTATTTTTTTTGATCATGACAAGAACATTTAACATGAGATTGACTCTAGTAACAAATATTTATGTGCACAGTGCTGTGTTGTTAACTGTAGGCACAATATTGTGAGCAGAGCTCTAGAATGCATTTATCTTGTGTAAGCGAAACTGTGTCCATTGAAGAGCAGGGCCCTGTTTTTAAAAGTTGTTTTGTTTTGTCATTTACAGCCAACTAAAACTAATACTAATATAAATAATCAAAACTGGCTTATGAATAAATAGAAAAACTGAATGGTTTTATAACTATTAAAAAATTAAATCGGTGCCTAAGGTCTTCCCACAATGATCAAACAGGGTACAAATGAATAAACAGGTGAATTCTACAAAGCTTTGATAGAAGAAAGAATTCCAATCCCATAGCAACAATTTCAGGATGTATAACACAAAACACTACCTAACTCTATGAGATTAGAATAGCTTTGATAGAAACTTCTGAAAAGAACAGTGTAAGGAAAGGAAGTGTCAGGCCACTTCTAATAATAGAGGAAAGTTCAAAACAAACTCTTGGCAAACTGAATGGGACAATGTATAACAAATTGATAATTAATACTTTATGATAAGCTGTCTTTATTCCAAGAATGTAAGCTTGGTTCAAAATAGAAAATCTTTTCATGTGATTTGTCAAATGTATTAGTTTTCCATTCCTGATGTAATAAATCTTCATATTTTATCATATTGTAGTTCTGAAGCTCAGATGTCAGATGCCGGCCTCACTGCACTAAAATGAGGGTGCCCACAAGGCTGAGTTCTTTTCTGGAGGTTCCAGTGGACAACTTGTTTCCTTGATCATTCAGGGTGTTGGCAGAATCCAGCACCCTGTGGTTGTGGCACCGAGGTCTCTCTTCTCTTGCTGGCCATAAACTGTGTGCTGATTCCAGCTTTGGGAGGCCGTGGGATTCCTTGGTTCATGGTTTCCTTCCTCCATCTTCCCAGCCAACAATGGTGGGTGAGTCCAATACTGCATTTCTCTGACCTACTCTTTTCCCCTGTCTTCCATTGTTAAGGATCATGTAATTAGATGGGGCTTGCCTGTATCACCTGGGATGATATCCCAACCTCAGCATCCTTAAAATTAATCCCTTCTGCAGAGTTCCTTTTGCCACGTGGGCTAACAAAGTCACAGGTACCAGGGATGAGATCATGGGCAATGTGCCTACTTCATCATACTAACAGATGGAGGGAAGAAAACTCTGGAATAATCACAATGACTTTTAAAGTAATACTTGAAGACATTAAACATTTTATCATTATTAGTATCTCATACATATTTTAAAGAATTCCCTCCGAAAATATCATGCTCAATGATCAAATATTAAAAGTATTCCCCCAAAGATATGAGGAAAGACAAGGATACCAGCTATCCACTCTTAACCATTTACTGGTTGTTCTAGCCAATAAACTAGTATAAGACAAAGCAGGAGTATGAGGTTTGGAAAGAAGAAAGTAAACTATCATTAATTTCAAGTAATATAATTTTTTTTCACAGAAAAGCTAACAACACCTATAAAAATGTTTAAATTGATCATTTATATCGTTAACATTATCCAATATTAATAAATGTCAACTGTATTTTATACACCAGCCATAGTTTAAAAACATGCAGTTTCAATAAAATACATCGTTTGCAAGAGAAGAAAATACATGGTATTCAGGACTAAACCTAATAAATCTGTGCAAGGCATGTGTGGAAAATTTGTAAAATATTTTTCAAAGACTTTTTAAAAATGCTAAATTGCTAAATAAATTGAGAGACATATGTTTATGGATAGGAACACTTTCCTTCTTTCCTGAGGTCATTTGGAGCCATGACTGTGACTTGTCACCTTTGCTTCCTAGCAGACATTGTCCAGTCAGTTGAGGAGGAGCAAAAATGGACTGAATTGAAGGGGGATGAAAAGCTCATGGAGCCACAGCCTCACCTCAAATTCCTTTCACTCCTGGGCTCAGAGATTTCAAAAGATGAAGCACTGAGGTTGGAGGATATCTTGGGTTTGATTTACCCTTGTGCTTTGGGTTTATTCCAGGAGTTAGTATACTTAATACATGCAAATTTTGTTTTTACTAGTTCTTAATAATCTTCACTCCAGAGTGATAATTTAATTAACTTTAGTCTTCAGTAACAAAGTTCTTTGAAATTATTTGCCCTGAGACTGAAAATCCCTAGGGGGGAGAAAAAAATCTGTTTCGGAATATAGGCTTTGGTGCCCTCTGCTGTTGGTTGGGGGTAACTCTTCATTGAAGAAGGCAGTAGAGTCAGGAGACCCTCAAAGGGAGACAAAGGCCAAGGATGAGGGGTCAGGAGGAAGAGACTGGGTCTTGTTCTAGACACTGACATAGGTGATGCAACCACATACATCCCTTCCATGGAATGAGGAGAAATTTCTGCAAACTTTCAAGGACTTCACGGAGGTTTGATAGGAAATTTTGCAGAATATATTTCTAACTAGAAAGAACAACATAATTTTAAAATATGTAATTCCAATATGCTTATTAATCGTTGTGTTTTTTTTCTGTGTCACAAACTATCAGAGGCTCCCTCCATTTCTCTTTCATCCACATCTTAAATTCACTTCTGACGCCAGCTGGATTAATTGGATTATCTGGAGACCACTATGAAACAAAAAGTAGCATATAGATGGTTTAGGGGTGATTATTCTCAGCAGATGCCCTATAAAGAAGTTACGCAGGCAGAACTGGGCAGAAAGGAAAGCTTACCAACAATGAAGTTAGAACTGATGCCTCAGCCAGTCCCATGGGGAGCTCTGGAGCTGGATGGCATTTTAGAATTGTCCCAAATGAAGACAAGGGAGACTGGGCCTTTGTGTCCCTGTTTTTCCCAGTTGTTGGCCATGGGTGGGCTCCTGTGAGGTGTATAACCTTGGGCAAATCAGTTCCCTAAAGCTAAGCACAACTTTCTGTCAGGGTCACATTATAAATTATCAGCAGCTGATATTTCCAGACAGTGAGACCAGGATACATTGGCCCTGAAGTGAGGATCTGGAGACTGTAACACAGTATCCATTCAGTGAGTCTTGTTAGGAAATTATGGTATCTAAAAATTAATAAAATCTCTAGTTGAAGGGCGTCTACCTCCCAGTGTTAGGTTTGAATCTTGCCTACATAGATTTGGTGTTACTTGAGCTGAGCCTGGAGAAATGGAAGTCTTTGCACAAGAGGATGCATTAGAGAATGTCAAGCATACGATATAAACGACATAAAGAGGGTAGAGGCAGAACATTACAGAAGTCTCTGCAACAGCAGATTCTGAACAAACAGGTAACTATTGTGAAGAGGAACAGGAAGGTGGTAACATTGGTAAGATTCAGCCAAATCAAAGATAGAAAATAAGTTTTGGAGATTGTTCATAGCTGACTAGAGACCACAGCCTGACCTCACCACAGGACTAGCTGTGTGGAATTAGGCAAGTTACTTAACCTCTGAGAGCTTCAGTTTGCTCATCAGTGTCAACGAGGAATAATAGTACCTTCCTCAGACAGTTTCATTGAAAATTAGAGACCTATATAACGCTGGAACCCCAAAGGCTACAACCTCAGTGTTAGGGATGAATAGTAGGTAAATCTCACTCTGCGTGTGGTGTGTGTGTGTGTGTGTGTGTGTGTGTGTGTATGTTATGTGTGCACGTATTTACATATGCATATCTACATCTATGCCATGTTCATCTGTATATGTCAGTGGTTTTCAATTGGAAGTGATTTTCTCCCATGAAGATATTTGGCAATGTCTTGAGGCATATTTGGTTGTCACAAAGTGGGAGTGTTGCTGGCATCTAGTGGGTAGAGACCACAGGTGATGCTGCTAAATACCCTATGGTGCCACAGGATGGTCCTTGTCAAGAAAAAAATGATCCGACCCAAAATGTCAGTAGTGTTAATGTTGAGATTCTGATCTGTGTCTATATCATCTGTCTATATTTCACAACAGGGATCTCTAACCCCCAGGTCAGGAACCAGTACCAGTTGGTGGCCTGTTAGGAACCAGGCTGCACAGCAAGAGGTGAGCTGCAGGTGAGGGAGGAAAGCGTAATCTGTATTTATAGCCCCTGCGGATCATTCACATAACCACCTGAACTCCACCTCCTGTCAGATCAGTGGAAGCATTAGATTCTCATAGGACCGCGAATCCTATTGTAAACTGTACATGCGAGGGATCAAGGTTACCTGCTCCTTATGACTCTAACTAATAATGCCTGATGATCTGAGGTGGAACAGTTTCATCCTGAAACCATTCACCCCTAATCTGTGGAAAAACTGTCTTCCACAAAACCAGTCCCTGGTGCGGAAATGGTTGGGGACTGCTGTTTGACATTATATCTCATTTGTCACTGTGTATAACCAAGAGTACAAAAAATAACTCTATGTATAATTATTATTCTGATGATTCCAGGGATTAGAAGACATGTTCAGTTTCTACTGCAATATCCATTCCCCAATTCTTCCTTATTAACAGAGCCCTTTTTTCATAATACAACATGTCCAGCTCATTTCTCAGTTTTCTTGCACCAAGGGTGGTCACGTTGCCCAATCGTGGGTAATGAACTGTCAGTAGAAGTCTTCTAGGAAAGCTAATATTTTCCTGACAAAAAGGAAGATACTAAAATAATACACATTTTTTCTTTCCATCATCCGTTCCATGTCTTCCTGCCTGCAATGCCCATGTGACTGTTAGCGGTGCAGCAGCCACCTTAAAATCATGCAGGTGAAAGTCAAACAGTAGAACCAATAGAGCAGAAAGAGAAAAAGGAACCATGTGTGGGGAGGGGAGGATTCTGTTTCCTGCAATACGGTGTACTAGGTATTCCAAAGGCACCACCCCAAGAAAAAAATAACTCTTAAAAATCCATGTAATATGCTCAAAATAAAGATCTCTTTTTTCGAACATTAATATTAAAGAATTCCTTAGAAAGTAAGAATTCCTTAGAAACCCATAAAGAAGTGAGATAAGTGAATGCTGATCCCAGCTTTTATTTCAGGGAATCTGTCAGGCCCCGTTGCCTTTAAACTTGCATTTTATGGTTGCATGTGGTTCATGAAATGGGAAATAAACCCAAAGCCTGTTCAAGGTGGTGAGTCAACCAGGAATTGCCCACACAAAGTTGAGACCTCAAGGAAACACTTTTTTTGTGTGATAGAGTAAACAAAAGCAAACCTACAGCACAAGAAGATGGCAAGAAAACACACATATTTCAATGTTAGCATTGCAGGAAAAAAATTGTTTAACCTGAGAATTTATAATCATAAACCATTTCTCACAAGCAGATAATTTGAATTAAAGTTAGCCTTGATTGATAGCATTCCAGGAAACTGGAAGAAACAAACACAAAATTTCTCTGGAAAAATGCAACTTCAGCCCAAGCCTTAAAAATTCCCAAAGATGAAATTATAAAGAATGTGAACTCATGGTGAAAATAAAATAATCTATCATGAATAAGAGCCAGCAGCAACAGGTAACAGTATTAGATCCACAAGAATTCCAGAAGCCAGTTTACATTTCTTTAACAAAAACCTTTGGAACTAGATATGGTTCAGAATTCAAATCTTTTTGGTATTACAGAAATGTAATAGAGTTTATTTATGGTAGGTTCCAGAAAAGCCTGCATGGTATCTGTAGCAATACTACATAATCAAAAACGTCAGAGCAGAATATACAAAGTGGTTAAAAGTCTCTAAACAGCCTATGACAGCGCAGCTAGAATTTTGCTCGTGAACAAATACTGTCCACCCTCCTGATGAAAATGAAATTGTATTTTCAGAATTTTTAAATGGAAGAATCTCACATAAGGGATTGTGAAACTGAATTGGAATATCAGACACAAGATGTAAAATAAGTATATTTAATATGTTTTCATAATAAAAAAGAGGCTTGAAAATATGAGCAAGAAACAAGATAATATTTAAGCACATTTGGAAAATAAATAGAATTTCAAGAAAAAATATAAATAATTGAAACTTAACATATAATACATTAATTAAACCAGAAGATTAGTCAAAGACTAGTCAAAGAAAAATCTAGTAAACTGGTTTCACTCAGGAGGAAGTTCAGCTAATTAAGAGTTTGTTAAATATACATATGAAATTATCTAAAAATAGCTCAAAAAACATAACTACAAATTAGCTTAGGGAGTAAAAGTATAATTAGAAAAAGGAAAAATTAAAGAGAAATACAAAAGAAGGAAAATATCTCTTCCCAAACAAAACTGAAAAATTCAAATAGCAATATTAATGATCACAAGTGTAAACAGATTTGACATCTTTAGTTAAAATAAAATGACTTTTAGCCTGTGTCTTTAAAACCTCAACTATGTGCTGTTTAAATAAAATATCCCTGAAATATAAGGACAGAGAAAGGTTTAAATTAAAAATTTGGAAAAACAAATATACCAAATACTAACCCAAGTAAAGCTGGTGTTCTTATACTAATATTGGGCAATCGAGGACTTCAGCTTCTGGCTATGAGGGAGCGTCTGGTTCCAGACTTACCCTCCACTGCAAATAATCAGACAACTAAGCTTTTAAATATATGGAATAACTACATTCACACATTAGAGAACTGGCAGAATAAAACTGGGATCACGGAGACAAGGGAAATAAGCAAAGGAAGCCCTGATGGCCCCACCTTTCTGTATGGAGGCACTTTCTGGGCAGCAGCACAAGACGGGAATGATTCCAGGAGCACAGCGGACTCGCTGAGATGCTGAGACAGGTATTTGAAATCTGGGAGTCTGAGCTGGTGGTAATTTCCGAGGCTGAATACAGCACAGGAGGAAGCTATGCAGAGAAAGAGGTCCAGATAGGTGCAAAGGGGCTTCCTTGAGTTTTTGCTGAACATTAAGCTATAAACACATAGGATCACAGTCCCTGAGGCTAGGCAAAGAAGGAATACCAGGTTGTAAGCTGAATAAATTACTCCAGTAGGACTGCTGGGAAATGTTCAAGGTGCCACCTCTCAGTAACTGATAGAACAAGTAGACACAAAATTGATGAGGTTCTCAAACACCTGAAGATCAGTATCAAACACTTTGTATTTATCAATATTAGAGGATGATACACCAACAACGAGATACACATTCTTTTTGAGAAAATGTAAAACAATTGAGAAAGGTCATATGCAAGTAACTATACATTTTAAATGGTTGAAATCATAGGGTGTATTTTCTATGACTTCAGCGGAGCTTGATTAGAAACCAGTAACAAGAAGATATCTAGAAAATCCCCAAATATTATTTTAAAAAACACAATATACATCTAAACAATCTATGAGTCAAAATGAAAATTAATTATAAGAGAAACTAGAAACTTTTGATTTGAATATTAATGAAAATATACATATCAAAATTTGTGGGATATAAAAAATAGTGTCTAGAGAGAAATTTATAGCATTAAATATTCACAATTGAAAAAAAGAAAGGTCTGTAATCATTGATCTAAGCTTCTCCCTTAAGAAGCCAGTAACAGATGAGGAAATTAAACCTAAAATACTTAGAAATAAATGATACAGATTATAGGAAAATCAATGCAATTGAGTACAGAGATTTAATAGAGAAAAAACAATGAAACTGAAACCTGGGCTGATCAGGAGAGAAGACAGAAATTACCAAAATTAGGAATAAAAGAGAAGGCATGGCTACAGACCCTACGGAAATTACTGAGATGAACAGAGAATATTATGAGAAAATGTGTTACAAAAAAATTGATGACTTAGATGAATTTGACGAATTCCTTAAATGATACACATTTTAGAAACTGTCATAAGGATAAATAGAAAATATGATTTGCTTTGTACCTATTAAAGAACTTAATCTATAAAGGTCCTCCTGCAGATAAATATTTTATTAATTTTTGCAATAAACGTTCAATGAATCTTTTGTGCAAAATCTTTGCAGTTCGGCAAGTTATCTCTTAACAACCTAGAATTGTCAAGGTGATTAACATTTCACATATTGATACATGTTATCAAATGCTCCTCTAGAAAGCTGTACCAACTTACACTCCCACTAACACCTATTGGAAGAGGTAATTTCCAATATTTTAAATTTTTCCCAGCAGATGATAAACTCTGTCATTTGTGTTTAATTACATATCTTGGATTCATATTGAGGTGTAACTTTTTAAATTTATCATACATTTGCCTTTTATCATAATTCTTTTTAGTATGGCCTGAGTCTTCTACTTTTCTGTTGTTTGTCATTTTCTGAAACCTCTTTGATTGGGGATATAACTCTTTTTCATATATGTTGCAATTTTTAAAAAAAAATTATTAAATGTCAACCTCACAGGGGGTGTGTGTGTGTGTGTATGTGTATGTATGTATGTGTATGCTACCATGCAAAAGTTAAAAAAATATGTAGACAAGTTTATCAGCCTTTTTATTTATGATTCTGATTTTCCTAATTTTGAGTCACTTTTGAAAAATGCCAGATTCTTAGACAAAAATCAGGCCTGTCTTCCATATGTGTCAATAGTGTTACAGTATTTATTTTCATATGTCTACTTTTATCTGATAACTTTCAGTTATTTTTCAAATCAGTTTTATTTATTTAATCTTAGCGTGGTAGATAAAAGGCTCAGTTTTTCTGGTTAACTTCTTCTTTTTTGTGCTTACCTCTTCTTTGATACCTAGATAAACAAGAGAGAAAAAAAAAAAAAAAAACTTAAAACAGGGTCCCTGATCCCTCCCAAATTTATTCTGTGGTCTTTTTAGCCAAATTTTTGAGCACTGCTTATTATGTGTTAGTCCATATGCTAAGCATCATACTGGTGTAAGCATGACTGAGGCATTTTCCCAAGCACATTACCTCATACTAGGAAGGTGTGTTCTGTTCTCTGCATGGGGAGTGAGACTGTAGCTCTAATGTGTTGCTTCCTGTAGGAAGCCAAATCTAAGACTCTAACAGCCACTGCTTGTGTTTATTACTCGATTATTTATTAAGTTAAGCTTTTGCAATTGTCTGTGTCCCCTACAAGACTGTGAGAGTCTAGAGAGCTTGTGTAATTTACGATTGTATCTCCTGTGTCTTGTGAGCTCCTCCCACACAATCCACCTCTGTATGTGTTGAATGAATTAGTGAGTGAGTAGGTGCAGAGCCTCCAGCTGACTCACAGATAGATGAGGAATCAGCTTCTCCACAAACGCACAAATGACTGAATTACATCCGCCCCCCCAACCCCCACCCCACAACTTCATCTGTGGAAGCCCTAATGCCGTACCTCAGAATGTGACTATATTCGGACATAGAGTCTTTAACAAGGTGATTAAGTGAAAATGAGGGCCGGACTCAGTGGCTCACGCGTGTAATCCCAGCACTCTGGGCAGCCAAGGTGAGCAGATCACGAGGTCAGGAGATTGAGACCATCCTAGCTAACACAGTGAAACCTTGTCTCTACCAAAAATACAGAAAAGTAGCAGAATGTGGTGGCATATGCCTGTAGTCCTAGCTGCTCAGGAGGCTAAGGCAAGAGAATTGCTTGAACCTTGGAGGCAGATGCTGCAGTGAGCTGAGATTGCTCCAGTGCACTCTCCAGCCTGGGTGAGCAAGACTGTCTCCCCCCCCCAAAAAAAAAACCAAAAAAGGGAAGGAGGGAAGGAAGGAAGGAAGGAAGGAAGGAAGGAAGGA
>NW_022436971.1:7334139-7500219 GCF_009761245.1 Sapajus apella | reverse complement strand
GGGAGGGAGGGAGGGAGGGAGGGGTGAGAGGGGAGGGGAGGGGAGGGGAGGACGGAAAGAAGGAAGGAAGGAAATAAATGAGGCCAATAGCAGCCCTAATTCCATATGCCTGGTGTCCCATATGCCTGATGTCCCATATGCCTGGTGTCCTTGTAAGAGGATATTTGGACACACAGGGAGAGGACCATGTGAGGACACAGCAAGCAGGCATCCAGGCCTTAGTCTTAAACCCCCAGACTCCAGAACTGTGAGAAAATAAACTACTGTTGTTTAAGCCACCCAACCCGTAGTGTTGTGTTACAGCAACCCTAGCAAACTAACACCCAAAATCAGCTGAGATCAGCCCAGCTGCAGCCTTGTGTCCCATGAGTAAACAAATGTGGATCTTTGTAGGCCAGTAAAGTTCTGTCACTGTAACTCCACATTACTGTGGCCACAATTAGCTAATAGCTACTTTATCTCTAGGGCCCTCAGCTTTCTCACCTAGAAAGTGAGTCTTGTACATGTGTTCTACTGGGTTCTGGGGACGCTAAGAAGCCACTAAATAGGCCATTTTTGCTTAACATTTGGTACAAAATAAGCATGAATACATTCTTATTATGGCAATGTTCTTTTTCCTGATATGAATCATATTCTGCCCAGTGTTCCCATGAACTTTATGATACGGTTAAGGATGCCCACTCAGAGCTATTGACTCCTTCATAGCCTTTCTATGTTTTCCAACCAACCACTGGAAAGCCACCAAGAGTAGACTTCACCTGGTTTGGATAAAGAAAATGTGATACATATATACCATGGAATACTATGCAGCCACAAAAAAGAATGAAATCATGTCCACTGCAGAAAACCAAACACCACATGTTTTCACTTATAACCAGGAGCTAACCACTGAGTAATCATGGACATAAAGATAGCAACAGTAGGCCAGGCGCGGTGGCTCACGCCTGTAATCCCAGCACTTTGGGAGGCCGAGGCGGGTGAATCACAAGGTCAAGAGATTGAGACCATCCTGGTCAACATGGTGAAACCCCGTCTCTACTAAAAATATAAAAAATTAGCTGGGCGTGGTGGCACACGCCTGTAGTCCCAGCGACTCAGGAGGCTGAGGCAGGAGAATTGCTTGAACCTGAGAGGTGGAGGTTGCAGTGAGCCGAGATCGCGCCACTGCACTCCAGCCTAGCGCCTGGTGACAGAGCGAGACTCTGTCTCAAAAAAAAAAAAAAAAAAAAAGATAGCAACAGTAGGAACTGGAGGGGGTGGGAAGGAGGGGGCAAAGGCTCAAAAAAATATTGGGTACTATACTCAATACCTTGGTGACAGGATCATTCATATACCTCCAATCTCAGCATCATGCAATATACCCAGGTAACAAACCTGCATGTGTACCCCTTGAACCTAAAATAAAATTTTAAAAGAAAGAAATAAGAGTAGAATTAGCCCTAGCAACAATAAGCAGGGGTGGTAATAAAGTGACAATTGTTCTAAAGAGAGCCTCAGAGCAAATAGGAAGATGGGAGGAGGGAACTACCTCAGGCTGAAGCCTTAAGGAATACCGACGGTTTTGTGGACCAGGAAGCATTTCAGTTGAACTTTGATGGATGACTAGAAGTTTGGGAGATTAGAGGGTTCAGGTAGAGAGGGTGGTGGACATCAGTGAAGTGGGAAGCAGTGATTGGCTCCTTTAGGTTGGAGTTCATGGAGTAAGTGCTGATAGTTTGTGGAAGATTTATCTGGAAGTGTAAGCCAGGGTCATACTGCAGAAGTGATGAGTTTCGGAGAAACACAATTGTGTCCTTCCATTTCCTGTAGGATCCTAGGGTAAGACTGCAATCAAGTTATTCTTAGTCATTGTGACAGTTATTGTAGGTGTCCGCTTGACTGGATTCAGGAACACCTAGCTAGATGGTAAAACTTTGTTCCTGGGTGTGTCTCAGGATGTTTCTGGAAAGACTGGCATTTGCATCAATGGATTGAATAAGGAAGAGCTATCCTCACCTAATGTGGGGGCACCATTCAGTCCACTGAGGGCTCCAATAGAAAATAAGGCAAAGTAACAGTGAATTTGTTTTCTCTCTCTTTTCCAGAGCTTGGATGCCCTTCTCCTTCTGCCCTTAGATGTCAGAACTCCAGGTTCTCTAGCTTTTGGACTGTGGGACTCACACCAGCATTCCCTGCCCCTACCACCTACACTACCCACCGGCTCTCAGGCCTTTGGCCTCACACTGAGAATTACACCATCAGCCTCCTTGGTTCTGAGGCCTTTAGACCTAGACCGAGCCGTGCAACTGCCTTTTCTGGCTCTCCAGCTTGTAGATGGCCTGCTGTGACACCTCTCAGCCTCCATTACGAAGTGAGTCAATTCCCTTGATAAATACTTCCCCACCCATCTGTCTCTCTGTGTGTCTCTCTCTAGTTTGTTGATTCTCTCTCTCTAAAGAACTCTGACTGATTCAGTCATCTTCCTAAAAGATTTCAGCATTTAAGAAAATTCCTCTGATCCACTGGCCTAGATCTCTGCATTAAGGGGTAGAAAGTCTGGAAAAGACTTTCCAAGTGGGTTCTGGAACGAGTCAGTTGCATGTGTGAAACTGAAGTAAGCAGGAGAGGGGGCTGTACCCAAAGCTTCAGGATCCGCAGATGCTCAGAAATTGCTGTCAGCCTGGTCCTGGCACAGGAGAGAAGAACCGATGTCCTAGGTGAGGGGACCCTGAAACTGGACCCCTGAAACCAGACCCTGTACAACGGGAAGTCCAGGAAGCAGCCAGTATAACTTGGGAAGGGTGGGCAGGAGGCACAAAGTCAGACCAGCAAACACAGAGGGACTGTTGTGGAATAAGTGGGTGGGCCAGTTACTAGGGGTAGGAGGTGAGGGAGAATTGTTTGTGTCCCAAACTGCACAGTCTCTTTATATAGTTTTCCAGGAGTCCTTAGAGGAGGTACATGCAATGACAAGCAATAGCCACTAGGGGGAAGCATTTGCTCGTGAAACCAATGACCTGACCAACCAGTAACAGACTCAGATTCCTGTCATTACGTCCTTGAACTATCCCAAGAAGTGGGGATTGAAATTTTCTAATGAATTGTACACTAAGAGACACTACTGCTGACTCTTGCCAAGCCAGGATTCTAATTTAGCTGCAGGATGACCACAGCAGACAACCCTCGCATGCTATTTGCCCATGAGTGGTCACACCCTGGTGATTTGAGGTGCATCCCGGGCATGGTCTCAGAGGTCAGGGTCTCTGAGCCATCTTCTTTACTTATTGGCTAAGGGATTCTCTTCTTCCTTTTCATCCCGTGGGTCAGCAACATCCAGTTGCTGTTTGAGAGATCTGAAAGGAGACAGACACAGGCCCAATAGTCGTTGGGCCTTTTTGGACAGCGGTTTAATAAGTCTCAATGACAAACTTCCACTCTTTGATTTAGTCCTTATCTTGGCTCTTTGGGAGTAGCGTTCACATTTCCGCTTTGCTGTTTGCTAGCTGCATGAACTTGGATCCATCTCTTAACTTTCAGGCCTTTGGTGTACTCATTTAAAATATAAACCATGGAGCTGCTGTGAAGACAAAGTTAGAACCGTATATGTAAAGCATCAGCACATAAAAACAGCACCAATGTGAGTGCCCTTCATTCTTTGAATGATTTTCATAACCAATCAGCCTTCCCTTAATGGGCCCAGCCTGGTGCTGTTCCTTCTAGGTAGCGAAAGGATTATTAGGTGCTTGTGCACATGTCAGGTTTCCATGTGGATGAAGATCCTATCATTTGCATTAGACCGTCACCTCCCAAACTTCAGGCATTTTGATACCAACTTTGTAATTGTTGCTATGAGTGCTATCCATTTGTACTATTATTTGTTAAATATTTTAAAACAACTTAAAAAAAAGGGAAACTATATCATTTTTATAACTGGAAAATTAGTATCACATACAAAAAATAAAAGGTCAGCATAAAAATAACCATTAAAAGAAACGAAGTAAATAGTGTATTACATAAATAATGTATACACCAATATATTAAAATATTCCTGAGGATCTCCAGTAAGCTGTGTTAGCCCTTGGTAATTTTAATAAGTCATTTAATACATAGATACAATGATGAGTATATTTCAATAATCATAAGCCACAGACATATTTAGAATTAAAATGAAATAAATTCAAAAAATGTATTTACTATTTTTTGTTAACTGATTTCATCTCTTGTATATGCCCTTCTCTGGTCAATTCTGTTCATTTGCATAATTAAATTCTTCAAATAACTCTGTTTTTGGTCAATTATCCAAATAAACTGTCAGCTTTTGGATGTTTTCTTTCTTCCTCTGTTTTTCTCCAAGCTGGCAGCTGAGTTTATGGCAGAGCTATGTCTTTGTGATCTTGTGTCGATGGCTATGGGAGCAGGGTATTTGTGAGGTGTGGTATTGACCCTCTGTTCTTCTGATTGTAAAGTAGTTGCTTTGCTGGAGTCTGGGTCCGAACTGCTTGCCTCAAGTCTCAAAGGCCTGACGCTAGCCTTTTCTCTGACCCCAGATCGTTGCTGTACACCAGCCCTCTCTGGATGTGTCTATGTCCTTCTTCAGAACATCCAGCACTTGATCACTTTGCTCTTCTTCCGTCTCTTCTTTTTGCCCAATAATTACTGGCCACAAAGGGCAGGCTCTCGCATCTTCTTCTAGGCCAATCAGTCCCCTTGTGTAAAACTCTATATTGGCCAGGCATAGTGGATCATGCCTGTAATCCTAGCACTTTGAGAGGCCCAGGCAGGCAGATCAATTGAGGTCAGGAGTTTGAGACCAGAGTGGCCAACACAGCAAAACCCTGTCTCGACTAAAAATACAAAATTTGGCTGTATGTGGTGGCACGTGCCTGTAGTCCCAGCTACTTGGGAGGCTGAGGCAGGAAAATAGCAGAGGTTGCAGTGAGCCAGGATTGTGCCACTGTACTCCAGCCTGGGCAACAAAGTGAGACTCCATCTAAAACAAACAAACAAACAAAAAAAACTGTATATTTAAGTTACCCAGGCCAAGTTAAAGATGGAGTTTGCCATTAAATTGCAGTTTTGAGATAGAATCAGAAGTTACCTTTTCCTTTCACTTCATATTTTTGCTATAATGGTTATAAATAGCTTTGAGGCAAATAGATACCCTTGGCAGATTGAAGGTTGATCAGTTCAAGAAACTGTTACCCAAGTGAGACTGGAGAAAAGACCACTTTTATTAACTGTACATCGAGATCTGTCCAACTTTTAAGGAGCAGATCTCAAAGATCCAAATAAAAGAATATGCTAAATTATATGCACATTAAGACTTACATGTGTTGCTGGGTTTCTTTTGTTGTTGTTGTTTTACTTGTGTTTGGGATGATTCAGAACATTGGATGTTCATCAACACATTAAAAGGAATACAACCTTTTCTGCTTGTCCTGTGACACACAAGTGTAAAGGATCTTTGCAAAGCGTTTTGAAAATGGATGATAAATGAAGAAACAAAACTATGATCATGAAAGAAGAACCAGAAGATTTAGATACTCAACCACGAATCAGCAGAACTGTGCAGAAGCCGGGGAGCATCTCTCTGGAGGCCCCACTTCGTGTCAGTCAGACTTGTAGGAAGGGCCTTTATTTCATGTAGTTATATGGGAAAGATTTGGTTTTCAATCCATCTTAATTTCATCAAAAAACGGCCTTTCAGGAAAGGCCATAACTCAGTTTGTGCTAAAACCAACTAATAGTTGACTCTGAGAGGAAAATAGAAGCTGTATAGAATGTGTTATCCTAAATCAAAATTTATTCTTCATCTCAAGCCTGCAGATTGTAAATCAGGAATTAAACTCATGTCAGTAAATCCAAGCAAATGCACACAAACCTGAGAGTTAGCACATCTGAAACAGAAGCTTGAAAGGCAAACCTGCATAAATCAAATCTCTAAATCAAAGCGGGAAACAATGATTTTTCTTGTCCTACAGAGCAGGAGAAATGAACTCTCTAAACCCCTGTATGCAGATAAAAGTTCTGGTTTTTATATAGCTTGATGTATTTATGTACAGAGGAAGCACAGCCTGAAATTAAGCAAGAAGAATGAAATATTGTAATGACCACTCCAGAGAAGCGGCCCAGCAAGTAATTCCACAGTTGGGTCATTAACAAGCACTTTGAGAAAATATGCCTTAAACATTCAGCTGTGCTTTGCCAAGAGATGGGAGGGGGTGAAATGTTCTCACAATCCCTAAAAGGTGTTTGTCAAAGAAGCTGCCCAGTGGTCGAAAAGGAAAAGGGCTCCTGCAGGTTTGGCATGAAGCTACTAGGCCTGAGGGGTTTGACCATACACATCTCAACGGTGATCTAAGAATTTGCCGTGCTCTGTATAGATCACTACCTGACTCAGGGACTCTTCATTCTTAAGGTTCTGCTGCCTTGGGATGTTAACTTCACCTTTATAATGTAATTTTCTCTCATTTTAGAAATTTTCTTTAATTTACTGCCCAGGGTTTCCAAAGTCGCCTTATTGAGGGATCCAGATGCTCAGGTCACTCTGGCTTATTGATTAAATGTTAAAAACTATGTGCACAGAGAACCCTGTTTTGGTTAGGGGGCAGTGGAATAAGCCAATAACATTGCATAATTTATTCGCTTTAATTAAATTGACATTAAAGAAAAGTCTTCATATTTTCATGTAATACATGGTAGGAAGCTGGATCCCCACCAGTACTTCCCGTGTTGCATTTAATTTCTGATTTTGAGCTGATCTATGCACACAGGTGTTTCTAACTTAAAATAAGAAACCTTGTGTAACAGAGTATGAGTGAACACATAAACTACAGAGAGCATTTCTGTGGACGCAGGTTGCTTATGTGACTTTGCAAAGGAGAGAGTTGGACATGGGCCTCTTGCGTACCCACCACAGACAAAAACCCTTTGCAGTACCTGAAAACCAATTGCAGCTTGTTAATGATTCTTCCTTGTGAAGTGGCTTGTTTTGAAGCAAAGTATTCATCAAGTGCTACAGGAACTCGCCCCAATTGCCTGCACTTAACACCCCTCCAAGAGACCGCTAAATTACCTAGAGTATATGAAGACAGTGCTTGTTTAATTCATCCATTAATTTAGTCAAAAAATATCTAATGAATACTTTCTAGTGACAGCTACTTTTCCAGAAGCTGGAGCTACACGAATGAAAAAACAGACAAGTTTAACACCAGGTCAACTTGATTTCCTGACTTAATCACTTTGGGCTAAATATCTACTTAATATGCAGATCAAGAAACGTGATTCATCACATAACAGAACTAAAGACAAAAATCACATGATCATTTCAATAGATACAGAAAAGAATTTCGATAAAATTCAATCTCTTCATGTTAAAAACTCTCAACAAACTAGGTATTAGAAAAACAAACCTCAAAACAATAAGATCTGTGACAAATTCACAGCCAACACCATACTGAATGGGCAAAAGCTGGAAACATTCCCCTTGAAAATCAGCACAAGACAAGGATGTCCTCTCTTACCACTACTATTCAACATAGTATTGGAAACCCTGAGCAGCACAATCAGGATAGAGAAAGAAATAAAATGCATCCAAATAGGAACAGAGGAAGTCAAACTGTCTCTGCAGGTAACATGATTCTGTATCTAGAAAATACCATGGCCTCAGCCCCAAAGCTCCTTAAGCTGATAAGCAACTTCAGCAAAGTTTCAGGATACAAAATCAACATACAAAAGTTACTAGCATTCCTATATACCAACAACTATCAAGCTGAGAGCCAAATTAGGAACACAAGCCCATTCACAATAACCACAAAAAGAATTAAATACCTAGGAATACAGCTAACTGAGAAGGTGAAAGCTCTCTACAATGAGAATTACAAACCACTGCTTAAAGAAATCAGAGATGACACAAATAAAAAAAATATGATGCTTATAGATAGGAAGAATGAATATCATTAAAATGGCCATATTGCCCAAAGCAACTTGTAGATTCAGTGTTATTCCTATCAAACTACCAATGATGTTCTTCACAGAATTATAAAAAGACTACTTCAAAATTCATACGAAACAAAAAAGAACCCAAATAACCCATGCTATCCTAAGCAAAAAGAACAAAGCAGGAGACATTATGCTACCCAACTTCAAACTATACTACAGGACTACAGTAACCAAAGCAGCATGGTACTAGTACAAAAAAAGACAAATAAATCAATGAAACAGAATAGAGATCCAAGAAATAAAGCCACACAACTACAATGATCTGATCTTAGATTAAAGCTGACAAAAACAAGCAATGGGGAAAAGACTCCCTATTTAATAAATGCTGCTGGGTTAACTGGCTAGCCATGTGCAGAAGATTGAAACTGGACCTCTTCCTTGTACCATATACAAAATCAACTCAAGAAGGATTGAATACTTATATGTAAAACCAAAACATATAAAAACTCTGGAAGACTAGCGAATATCATTCTTGACATAGGAACTAGCAAAGATTTCATTGTGAAGATGCTAAAAGCAATTGCAACAAAAGCAAAAATTGATAAATGGAGATATAATTAAACTAAAGAGCTTCTGCACAGCAAAAGAAGCTATCAAAAGAGTAAACATAAAACCTACAGAATGGGAGAAAATTTTCGCAAACTGTGCACCTGACAAAGGTCCAATATACAGCATCTATAAGGAAATTAAACAAATTTTAAAGGGAAAAAAAAAACATTAAAAAGTGGGCAAAGGACATGAACAGACTCTTCTCAATAGAAGATATACATGTGGCCAAAAATCATATGACTAAAATCTCAACATCACTGATCGTTAGAGAAATGCAAATCAAAACCACAATGAGCTATATCATCTTACATCAGTCAGAACGATTATTATTGAAAAAGCCAAAAAAATAACAGACGCTAAAGAGGTTGTGGAGAAAACACTTATACATTGTTGGCAGAAGTGTAAATTAGTCCAACCATTGTGAAAAGCAGTATTTTGATTCCTTAAAGACCCCAAAACAGAACTACCATTCAACTCAGCATTCTCTTTGGAATATAAATCATTCTACTATAAAGACCCATGCACACATATGTTATTGCAGCACTATTCACAATAGCAAAGATATGGGATCAACCTAAATGCCCATCAATGGCAGGTTGGATAAAGAAAGCATGCTTCATATACAACATGAAATATGATGCAGTCATAAAAAAGAATGCAATCATGTCCTTTGCAGAAACATGGATGGAGCTAGAGGCCATTATTCTTAGCAAACTAATGCAGAAACAGAAAACCAAATACTGCATGTTCTCATAAGTGGGAGCTAAGTGATGAGACCACATGGACACACAGAGGGGAGCAACAGACACTGTTGCCTACCTGAAGATGAAGGATGGGCGGAGAAAAAGGAGCAGAAAAAAATAACTATTGGATAGTAGGCTTATTATTTGGGTGACAAAATAATTTGTACATCAAGCCCCATGACATAAGTTTACCTATGTAACAAAACCTGCACCTGCACCCTTCCTGAACCTAAAAGTTAAAATCTTTTTAATAATATTCCAGTCTTGTAGAAGAGTTAAATAATTCTTATTGTGTCTCTTAGGACATCTTCTTATCCCAAAACTCCAACAGGTCCTTTTAGTTGGTGACGGGGGTAGACTATAATTCAGAAAAAGAATTAAAATGCACAAATGTCATATATTAGGATAATAACTATGGAAACTGATGACATGCAGGCAAATGCTTGGGAAAAAAAATCTTAAGTAAAAGTGTTAGGATAGGGCAGTGATTTTCAAAGTGTAAGCAGCAGCATTCTCATTGCCTGGAAACTCTTTAGAAATACAAATTATCAGGCCTCGTCTCAGAAACACTGAGTCCAAAACTGGAGAGGGGGATGAACACCAGTGCTTTAACAAGTCCTCCAGGTTGTTCAGATTCACCCTGGAGTTTGAAAACCACTGTTTTGAAAAAATTCTGATAATTCTTTAACTTTTTATGATTATATAGTTATAAGTACAGTTTTTTAAAACAATGCTTGCAAAATTATAGACATTTTTTTTAAAAGACCCATCTGTTATTTAAGGCAGATCTATACATGCAAAATGGAGTTGGTGGTGAAGCTAGTAATTTGAAGTGTTTTTGGTTTGGAGAGTTATTCTTTCTGCATCAGAAATGCCTGATTCAGGGAGTCATTGGTCAGCATTGACCTAGGAGTTCAGACACAGCTGTTCCTATATCATGTTATTGGGCTGGTAAACCATAGTCTCATCTTAGGCTGATCAAGACTTAAACTATGAAAGCTGGTCCTCTGCCAGTTTGCTGATGGAATTAGAGAAAGTCACTGAAAGAATCAATCAGCTAATGAGATTTTATACAACAACTTCCATGTGCTGGGCACCCAGCCTGGTGTGGTTGGCCAGGAGGGGATGGATAGGATATGGTTCCTCTGACCCAGAAGTCACAGACAATTTAAGACTTTCATCTATGAACAAAAGTACTCTCCATCCCAGGCTTTGTGCAACTGGTGCAGGGTGAACCCCCAAAGGACACACTGCAGTGGCCTGGGACGGTCAGAGAGAGCTTCCCAGAGAAGGTCTCAGAGTTGGGCAAGGGGTTGGCAGGAATAAACCATTTGAATATGGTGTGAAAGTAGAAAAATCCATGGCATGTTTAAGAGAGTGCTGTCTGCACAGTTTAGTAGTGGGAGAGAAGGTTGGAATTGTCTAAGCCAGATGGAAATGAGCGTTAGATCAGATCTCAAGCATGAGAAAGAATCATTGTAGGTTTTGTCACAAGGGCATGATAAGATGAAGATGGAGGTTTAAGATGTCAAGTTAAAAATAATTGTCTTCATTTTCCTCCTATGCCACACTGGGTTAACCTAGACTTCCTAAAGCAGTCATGAGTCACTAAGGCTGTGAAATGGGTCCATTTGTCAGGAAAGAGGGAAGGTGACAACAGCTAAGAAAATGTAGAACTGCAGGCATCTCAGCCAGAACCTGGCCCCAGAGCGAAAATGCACACGTGTACTGCTTGAGGATGAAAAATGCTTTCCTTGGCCCATCCATCATCATCATCAGCCTCGGAGACAGTTCTCCCGTCCAGGACACATTTCTCTTAAAGGGAGAGGCTGGCCCCTGGGGAGGCTGTGGTGCCCAGCCCTAGCCTCTGGGTGATGGATGGCCCTGGGCTTCCCTAGGATGAGCGTGCAGAATGGCTGGAGGAGCGGAGGGCAGAGTCCTCGTTTCTCAGCCAGCAGCAGAGAAATGCAGGCACAGCCTCCAAGTCACAATGAACATGTTTGCCTCATTCCACTGGGAGCTCCTGGAAGGTGGAATCAGCTTCCTAACCTTGTTAACGGTACTGTCTACAAGCCCAGCACACATTTGGCTCTCAGTTAATGTTTGTTGGATGAACGTATGATTCTAAGAGCTGGAACACAGAATGATTCCCCCTCTCAACCCCTGTGCTTAAACCGGAAACTTTAAGAGCCAGAAGTGTCCTCAGACATCATCTAGGCCAAACACTTATGCAAAGATGGGGAAACTATCAGAGAATTCATACAGTCCCCAGCAAACTAATGAAATTGCAAGTTAGTATTATATGAGTAATACCTTGTTTCCTGTAACACCTGGACTTCTAAAAGGCTTTTATTTTTTGTAATGAGGCTCCAACAAGAATTGCCTCTTCTAGATCTCTGTGTAATTATCACTTTATCAGCGAAGCCTTCTATGACCCTGCTATTTAAATAATACAGCCCTCCTATACTCCCAACTCCTGTCTCCCAACATGGCGTTTCTTAGCTCCCTTCCTGACCTGCCTTCTTCCATTTTTCTCCATAACACTTATCACTTTTTTATATTCTGAATATTTTATATGTTTATCTTTCTGTTTTCTGCTCCAGACCCCAAGAACGTGAGCTCCATGAGGACAGAGCTTTTGGCCATTTTTATCACTGTTCTGTCTCACTTATAACATGCTTGGTATATAGCTGGCATTCCATGCACATTTGCTGAATGAATGAAGAAAGTAATTTTCCAAAATGCAAACCATCCCCTGATAATCATGGTTAATGATTATTTATTTATTTAATGTGGTGATTGTACCGTTACATTGATTCCTAGAGCCTCTGGCCAAAAGCCCCAGGCTGCAGGCTACTCTCATGATAATGAGTGAGTTCTCAAGACACCTGGCTGTTTAAAAGTGTGTAGCACCTTCCCCTTCACCCATTCCTCCTTCTGTAGCCATGTAGGATGCGTCTGCTTCCTCTTTGCCTTCTGCTATGACTGTAAGTTTTCTGAGGCCTCCCCAGCCAGGCTTCTTGTACGGCCTGTGTAACTGTGAGACAATTAAACCTCTTTTCTTTATAAATTATCCAGTCTCAGGTAGGTCTTTATAGCAATGTGAGAATGGGCTAATACAGTCTTCTATGTTCTTCTGGATTATGATTCTCCTGAGTGCTGAGTGCCGCACTTTTAAAATATATCACATTTATTTAATCATGTCATTGCATGTTGTTAGGTGTATATATTGATTTCAGAGTTTTTTGCTAATTAAAACAAGAGTGTAATAAATGCCCTTTTGTTACACTCTTTGCGTATACCTCTGGTTTATTATTTGGGCTTAAATGATACAAGCGTAGCAAAGGATATGTATGTTATTAAACTTTCGAAAATTCCCAACATCCTCTCCAACTTTCCTTGAAGAAATTATAAAACAAGGTTTTCATGGAAAGCCGTTAGTTGCTGGCTCCTGTGTTCATTGGTTCTTTAAGGCTCTTGCAGGAAACCCTCTTACCACTGTCCCTTCAGGATTTGCAGATGCTCTTTATCCTATGCCTAGGTTGGATTAATGAGAGGATAAGTTAGGGTACAGACAAGAAACACAAGTTTCAAGAAAAAGTTACAAGAAAATCTAAAACTACGGGGATTTAAATAAGAGAGAGAGATCTTTCCTTTTCAAGTAAAAATCTGAAAATGAAAAGGAGGTATTACCATTCTGTAAATGTGGCTTCTAAGAATGCCCTAACTGCTACAAAATTGTAGATCATAGAAAAGGCTAGAGAACCCAGGGCAGAAATCCATGAAAGATGAACTGAAGTTGCACACATTGTATCTGCTTTCTTTTCACTGGCCTGAAATTAATTCATGGCTGCATCTGGAAACATGGAAAGGAATTATCAAATCCTTTTAATCAGATGTACTGAGTACTGTTATACCTGAAATCCATCCACTTACCTGTATTCCAATTGCTATTTCTCCCCTGAGACCCTCTTAGCTCTCGCTTAGATGAGTGTAATTACTTTTTTTTTTTTTTTGAGACGGAGCTTCACTCATGTTACCCAGGCTGGAGTGCAATGGCGCGATCTTGGCTCACCGCAACCTCCACCTCCTGGGTTCAGGCAATGGCGGGTGGATCACGAGGTCAAGAGTGTAATTACTTTCTAGTCGGCCCCCTTATTGTCACTCTTATCTTCCTCCAATCCATCCTCCACAAATAGAGCCTGAATAACCCTTTCGAAATACAGACCTGATCACATCTCTTCTGCTTTAAATTTTAAATGGCAGACTGCTGACTTCACAGAAAAGAAATTCAAAATGCCAAACACCTTCTATTGACATTCAGGGCTTTTCTTTTTGACCCTAATTCTCCAGCCCTATATTGCTCAAATGTTTGGGGTGCAGCCAGGGTGGCACATGTTTGGTCTTTTAAAGTGGAAGAAATGGAAACTAAAAGCTAAGTCTTAGACAGCTAGCTTCCCTGGAACATGAAACAAGACAACACATGTGTTTTCAATCACTCTGATGAAGTTCAGCATTTGTCCTCTCTTGACAGAAACATGGAATCTACCTATTTTGAGCCCTGTGGTTTCCCAGGGCTTCCAGAAGCCTGGCTTTTTATTGTTTAGGCCTTTTTGGAATTTTAGAGATTAACAATTAGGAGACATCAGAGTTCATTGCTGAGGCCAGGGTGTAGACCTGACCTGTCCCATGAGGCACTCTCACGGAAAATGGAATAGGGTTTATGTATATGGTTGTTTTACATGCAGGGCTCTGGTATTATTTCAAATAAAGAGGGTTCTAATGGCATCAGTGAGAAGGATCCTCCTTACTGCTAACAAGTGATTCTGAGTAAACAACTATTCCTCTTTAGGCCTCAGTTTCCTCATCTGTCAAATGAGGTTGTGGGGCTGAGTTGATCTCAAATGTCCATTCTAGCAACATAAGAAGATCAGTTGGTCCATTAAATACTTATTTCTGGGTCCCCGCTGTGTACCCAGAACTATTCTATATGTTGAAGATACATTGTTTTAAAAAGATGGACAAAAAACCTAGGTGAGAGTTGGGTGGTCAGATAAACATAAATACAGGCAAATAACATGAAACTAATCAGATAGCAATGGCTGCCATGTAGAGAATTATTAGAGGATGATGTGATCAACACAATGGGTTGTCTCTGAGTGACATCTAGGCTAAGAGGTAGCCATGTCAAGATCAGACATGCAGAAAAACCAGAAATACTGAGCTTTGTATGTTTCATGAAATTAAAGAGACTTAGAGTATGAAGTAAGGGTATAAATGGTCCTAAAGGAGGGAAGAGTTGGTCCAGGGCCAGATGAAGTAGGATATTTACACCAGGGTAAGAGATCATCATAAGTGCTATTAGAGTCTCTAAAGCATTTTAAGGTTGGGATAGACGGAGCTTATTTAAGTTTTCAAAATATCATTCTTGGAATTGAATGGAGTATGGATTATGAGGGAGTGTGAATAGAAGGAAAGGCTATTTAGGAGGTTATTACAGTGGCCCAGGGGAGAGATGGAGGGACATGAACTAGAATGGCATCTGTTGATGGAGAAGAAAATGAACAAATATGAAACCTGCTCATGGAATCTTTGCAGAGATGAGTAAAAGAATGGCCAAGGATGTCAACTAGATATGGAGGAGTGAGTTACTGAAATAATAAGGTCTGGGTTGAAGAGAACGGAATAAAGAGTTCTTTCTTTTTTAACGTGTAAATTTTGAGATACCCATTACACCTGTAAGTACAAATGTGAGTAGGCAATTAAGAGATTTCATTGCTAGAGAGATAAGTGTAGAAGCCATCTGCAAAGGGATAGTTTTGCAAACTATTTATTGAATGATATTACCCAGAATTTAAATACAACTGTAGGCTGGATATAATCACTAGAACTCAAATGGAGAAGAGAACCAGTTTATTTGCATTGGGTACTTGTTCATTTAAAGATTTGGCAGAGGAGAATAATCTGGCAAAGGTCACTGACAAGGAGCAAGGTATGGGGTGGGGGCAAAATCAGAGAAGAGTGGCTTTACGAAAGCAAGAATGTAAAAAAGAGTTTCAAAGGTTTATTTATTCTGAATGCTTCTGAGAAGTCAAGGTGAAAACTGTGAAGAAGCCATTGGATTTGACAGCTGAGAGGGCATTGGTGACTGAAAAACACCATGTTAGTGGTAGGGCAAGACAGGATCCCAGCTAGACTAGATGAAGGACAGAAAGTGAGATGAGAAGAAATGTGGAGAAAGCAGTTAAGAAAAACTTTCAAGAATTACAGGAAATAGGAAGTGTTAGCTCCACGGGGATTTAAAGATGAAAGACAGTTTTGGCTTTTTTTTTTTAAAGATAAAACTATTACAGTGGGACTGTGGGATGATGGAAATGATGCTGTCGAGGAAGAAAAGGTGATGGTGCAAGAAAGAAAGTAGGTACAGGACTCTCACGTAGTCAGTGGAGATGAGATCCAGTGCACAAGTCAGGATGTTGCCCTCAGGCAGAGACAAGCACACTTCTTCCCCGGTGATGGGATGAAGATGGGGAGGACGGGCACTGATACAGGAGGCTGGGTGGTTTGGGTTGTGGGAAGATAAATGAGTTCTGCTGTAATAATTTTCATATTTTAGATCAGGAAACAAGTCATTAGCTGTGGAGAAGTAGGTGGGAAAGAAGAGCTACTAGAAGAAGAGAGTTGAGGAGAGCCCATCTCAGAAACTGAGACATTAAAGGGATTGACCATCTCTTCTCATTGTTTATTTACAAATAAAATCCACAATGTATTCAAGATCTAAAAACCTGCCTTGTCCTTTTCATGTATTACATCTAATCCTTCAATCATGATGCAAAACAGCAGGATCAAATAACAGCCAGATCTTGTCTCTTTTCAAGGTCCTTTCTTTTCTGAAGCCTCATTATTAAGTGAGAATGCCAGAGAATGTTACCGATTCACTTCAGCAGGCATTTCCAAACACCAGTTATGTGCACAGCCTACCTCCGTTCCTCCTGTGATCTCTGCCTCTCCTGTTGCTAATTGCTCTTGAAGACTCTAAGCTCCAGAAACAAAGCAGCCGCTAAGACATAGCTCCTCCCTTCAAAGAGCTCAAATTAAATGAATAGGCAGAAGTGTGTGCTATAATCATGGAGAGCTCCGGGAATGGTGGACAGAGCCCTGAGGGAGAGTCAGTGGGGGTGGCCAGAGGAAAATACTGCTAAGCTCTAAGTCCTATGGATGCTTGGGCCTCACCAACTTTCTACTAACTTTGTAGCTCATATGTAGATTCCCTGGGATTCCCCGCTGATGTTCCTACCCCATCCTATAAGGAGAGACTTTCCTGAAAGCTAATTCAATCAACATACTCCCCTGCCAAAGACTTTTCAAAAGAATTTCAAACCCAAATTCCTTTTTTTTTTTTTTTGAGATGGAGTCTTGCTCTGTCACCAGGCATAATCTTAGCTCACTGCAACCTCCGCCTCCTGAGTTCACGCGAGCCTTCTGCCTCAACCTCCCCAGTAGCTGAGACTATAGGCACACACCACCATGTGTAGCTAAGTTTTGTATTTTTTTTAGTAGAGACAGGGTTGCACCATGTTAACCAGTATGGTCTCCATCTCCTGACCTTGTGCTCTGCCCGCCTCGGCCTCCCAAAGTGCTGGGATTACAGGTGTGAGCCACTGCGCCCAGCCTCAAACCCAAATTATGTAACTGAGCATGGCATTCAAGGCCCTTTGTGAGATTTCACCGCTTCTCACCTGTCTCTTCTATTTGCTTTATCTTCACATTTCTTCCCTCATCTACTGCCTCCACCATCATCCCTTCCCACATAATTCAACCTCCAACCAGGACTCCTTGTAATTTTTGCATCCCACCAAATTTTCTCTACCTTTGGGCCATTTCCTCATACTGAGTCTCTATCTGGAAGACCCTTTCCTCCCAGTTTCCACAAAGCTACATTTTCTTTGTCCTTTGGGATGCAGTTCAGGTGCTACATTTTCCTGGGAAGTGTTTTCTTGCTGATACCACTCCCTTCCCTCTCTCTTTTTTTTTTCTCCACCGGTGAGCCCTCACAGGACTTATTCTTTTCTCTGTCTGAATCTTAAGCTACTATATTCAAATTATTTGTATGTTCTTCTCTCCTGCTATATTGACAGTTGCTTGATACCAGTTATGTGTTATATGAATCACCTGATATGGTACCCGGCATGTAGAAGGAGCTCAATATATGCATGAGGAATAAAGAATAAGTGAGCAAATAAATAAATCAACAAATTAATGCTTACAGTTCTTCCAAACTAGCTCTCTGTTCAGAGCCTCTGTGTCTTTGAATATGCTAGTCCATCTAATAAATTACTCTTTTCCCTTCTCCATCTTTTTCCAAGTTCACCTGGCAAACTTCTGCTGTACTTCTTGAGACCCCCAAAATTTGTAATACACCAAAACAAAGTCTGCTTAAAAAAAAAAAGTCCCTTAAAAAACTATTGCCTTATTAAAAACTAATTATCCCTGGATCATTTGATTTGGGATCCTTGGAGAGACCTGGCTTTATTAAAAGTGGTTTTTAAAGACTGAGTTTCAGTCCTTTTGGGCTACTGTTGCAGAAGTTTTTAGATGTGCATTCCAGAACGTCAAGGATCTTTTAAGTGTCAGTACATACTTCCCTCTCCCCACCAGTTACTCCCTTGAGAATATTCTATTTTATGAAGCATTTTTTTTTAAAGAAAACCTACACTTCTGGACCAATTCATCTGCAATTTGCTATACTTCATAGGGCTCAAAGTCCCCGCGTGCCTAAACTACTAGGAAAGATTTCTGGACACGTCAATAAAAGTATCCTAATGAACAACAGCTGCCAAGAACATGTCTTTAAATAAATTGATTCCAAATTTTCCTGCATGTTTCTGTGATTTTGCATCTTAAACGGGCATCACTGATTTTAAACTTGGCTATATGAAGGAAAATAATCATACATTGTTGCAAAAAAGAATCCATTGTCTTCCATTTCTTGCCATTCTTTGAGGAGGCTAATGTGCATTCACACCAATTACTTCGACTCTGCTTGTAATAGGTTTTTGGAGCAGACTTAATATATCTTTCCTATTTTGCATTTGAGGAAATTTCATGGTGTACAGAGAGTTACAGACTCATTCAGATTTGGGATTGGGATTAGAACGTGGGTCTCCTGATTTTGAGAATTACATTTAGAGTGTGGGCTCTCTTCTCTTTGGAAACAAAACCAAAAATACCTCCTTCACCAGCAGAGAACATTTATGAAGAGAATGTCTGTGTTATACCCTGTTAGTCTCCATCAACTTTGTGTTTAACATATATTAATAGTATTTGGTTCAAAGTTTGTGTTCAACTATAAAATGAAATGAGATCTGATTTTTTTCAACAAAAAGTACAAACCTACCAATTTATTTTAATACATAAAAATTTTATATAAGTTACTTACCATCTGAAATCAAATGGAAACTTTCAGTGATATTTAAACTTCATAAGGAATAAGCTTGTTTTACTAGTCATCGGAAAATAAGGAAGTAGCACTTGGAAGGGAATTGTGAGAGATGCTCCCATATTGGGTTTTAATAGCCTCACAGATGGTCTTTTTTTTTTTTTTTTCTTACACAGGAGGCTAGAAATCAAAATTTGGCTCTACAGGCCCATGATATTCCCTCTCTGATCTACTTCTCTGGACATCTGGGTTTCCTGTGGATTGTGTTCAATCAGCAATGTTGAGGTAATAAATATTTCACCTTCCAGTTCTACTTTTTGATTCTCAGTATATAAAAGGAGAGAGAGCACGGTAGAGTCCTGTCTCTAAAATCTTCCTTCCATCACCTCGTGCATATTGTCCTTAGAAGAAGGGGCTTGTGACATTGTTTTGCTTTTGCCAATTCATGGCAGTGGGAGGTAGGATGGAGGGAGGAAAGGGTTGAATTAGGACCCAGAAATTGTTGAACAGAACAAAATGAAAAGCTGTTCCCAATTTGAAAAGTGAGTTGACGTCTGCTACTCTGGTATGCAGTAAAACATGTTTCTCATCTAAGACATAATAAAAGCTGCAAGCATTTTACACTGTGCCTTAAGAGCAGCATCTTTACGGGAACATCTTTTCATATACAGCACGTACAGAGTTCTCTATTTGATGATACTTTTAAACATTTTATCATTATGGTAGAAGGAATACCCTACAATCATGGCAAGTCCCAAATGAACTGACAAAGCACCTTTGTGGAAATGACTGTTGGGTATACTGGCATTTCATTTTTCAACTGTTTCCATAAACATAGCATTTCTGTACAAACTGTATGCAGAACTGGGCTGCATCATCTGGATAGCATTAATAGGGTAGTTGGCCACCATGATGTGCAGAGGACCTAAAGAAACCTCTTTAAAGGGGATGAAGAGTTTGAGGTGATAGTGGGAAGGAAGTGGGAGCAGAAAGCATGTTCTTAATGCCTGTAAATTAAGACAAATGCTTGTTCATGAACATGAAGTCGAGTGGTAAAGGGGTTGGGGGAAACATACCATCACAGAGCTGCCCAACTCCCTGAAGGGCCATTTACATTTCATTCCATGTAAATGGCATCCCCTAGTGGTGTACAAATGTAGTGTCCCTGTTGAGAAGAAGGCAAACAATTCTAAACATCTGTTGAGAGGAATAAGAAAGCTGTAGGCAGAGGAAGACATCTTTTTCTTTCTTCTGCCACCATTTGTTTTTAAGTTTTTTACTTAGTTTCTTTCTGTGACAGTTCTTTCTTTGCCAGTTCCTTAAATATTGTTGTTCTCTTGGATCCCTTACCAGACTCACTTTTCTTTGGTCCTTCAGACTTGTTCTGCATAATCTCATCCACCTGTACAGTTTTAACTACTAACTATTGATGACTTCAAACCTTTATTTCAGGCTTACCTCTCCAACAAAGTTCAGCTCTACAAGCATCAAGGATATATAGGGCTACCTGGAAATTCCTTGAGTCCTATCCTCGGTATTTCCTAAATTAAACCAATGTTCAATCCCTTTAACCCTGCTTTTCACCTGTACTTCATCATCAGTTTAGTTTAGTCTAGAGACCCAGACTAAAAACTTGGGAGTTTTCCTAAGCTGTTTTCTCCCCTGTACTCTGACCCTCTGATCAGTCATTAGGCCTAGGAAATTCTTCATGTCTATGTTTTCTTCTCTACCCTACTGGCCATTGCCTTAGTTGAGGCCTGCATTGTGTTTTGCCTAGCTTGGAAAACTACCTGGAATTCTCCAATCCTCTTATGACTTATACATAGCAGTGTCTGTGCTTAATGGCTGGCACATCACTGGAATTCAATTATTGTTGTCTGAACCAGCAACTAAATGAATGCTGTTTGCATTGACGGTTGTGCCCTTAATGATTACACAACCCAGAATATTCACCAATAATTAGATAATATTCATTAAACACTTGTTTATTGAGCACCTGAGTAAATACATGCCCTCTCACCTGCCCCCTGTGTTATATGCTTCCTTGTAGAAGATGTAGAGCATTTCATACAGTGTCTAGTCCTGTACACATTTAAATATATGACCCATGTTAAGAATATATAATGGAAAAAAGTAGAATAATGACTAATATAAGCAGTAATTTGAATCACAAATTAAATTTTGGGTAAAATAAAACCAAGGCAGTCCGGAGATAAGAGTTTCTTTTAGTTTAATGTATTCAAGGAAGGTTCTGTGGAGGAGGCAGGCTGTAGAGGAAAGATACGCCTTGGTGAAGAGTGGTAGGAACAAGGGGTCCTCTGAGGAGATTGGCTTCAGCCAGAGCATGAGGACAGAGGATTTATTGGGGCACCATTAGTAAGATGGAGCAGTAAAAACATGTATGTTGAGTGTTGGGACAGGAAGATTAAGGAAAAAAGAGGCAAGAAGGTGGCTTTGCAGTTGAGACAGGTTTATTGAGAATAAACCTGAGAAGGGCTTCTGGCCCGCAGGGTCAGGAGAAAACTTTTATTACAACCTGAGACTTTTTTAAAGGGCCAGGTGGAGAAGTGTGCTTTGAAGCAAGATTCTGTTACGGAGGGACTGGGAAAGTACTGGCTCTTCTGTTACAGTTAGGGTCCTTATGCTCTGTTGAAGCTATGGTCAGGGCTGACATTTGCGGTCTGACCAAGTGTCAATGGACAGTTCTGAGAAATGGAAACTTGGTAGTTTAAGGTGGTGCAGTCTTCTTAAGATGCTAATACTCTTGTCCTATCATTGAGAATATTATTAAAATAATAATGATGCTGTTGTGTTTGGGAAATGCCCAATGGTAAAGCAAAAGGGTTCTGGTATTGGATGAATTTGGCTTCTAATCCAAGCCCAGTACGTATGAACTGTATGACTGAAAAATCTTCCTAAACTCTCTGAATTTTCATTTTCTTATCTGTTTTTACAATTGATCATAAATGGCATTTAAAAATTGCTTATTAATTGCACTCCATCCTGGGAAACAGGGTGAGACTCTGTCTCAAAACAAACAAACAAAAACAAACAAAAATTGCTTACTAGCTTGTACTCTTCAAATTAATAAAGTGGTTTTATGCACAAAGATGCATATATATAAGGGTATTCATAAAACTACGCTAATCAAAGTTGTGCCAACAATAGCGTTTTCAACATACTAACAGATTTGGTTATTTAAGGAAAACCTTCGTATTCTGTAAAGCTAAGAATCTGTTTTAAAATTAAACAATGATCAGAATTTTGGCGTACTTTTAAAAAATTTAAGTTTTTTTTTTTTCCCATTTATTTATTTTTTTGCATTTTAGGTTTTGGGGTACATGTGAAGAACATGCAAAATTGTTGCATAGGAACACACATGGCAGTGTGATTTGCTGCCTTCCTCCCCATCACCTATATCTGGCATTTCTCCCCTTGCTATCTCTCCCCAGCTTCCCACCCCCCACCCTCCCTCCCCTATTTCCCCCCAACTGACCCCAGTGTGTAGTGCTCCCCTCCCTGTGTCCATGTGTTCTCATTGTTCAACACCCGCCTATGAGTGAGAACATGTGGTGTTTGATCTTCTGCTCTCCTGTCAGTTTGCTGAGAATGATGGTTTCCAGGTTCATCCATGTCCCTACAAAGGACCCTAACTCATCGTTTTTGATGGCTGCATAATATTCCATGGTGTATATGTGCCACATTTTCCCTATCCAGTCTATCGTCGATGGGCATTTGGGTTGGTTCCAGGTCTTTGCTATTGTAAACAGTGCTGCAATGAACATTCGTGTGCACGTGTCCTTATAGTAGAACGATTTGTAATCCTTTGGATATATACCCAGCAATGGGATTGCTGGGTCAAATGGAATTTCTATTTCTAGGTCCTTGAGGAATCGCCACACTGTCTTCCACAATGGTTGAACTAATTTACACTCCCACCAACAGTGTAAAAGTGTTCCTATTTCTCCACATCCTCTCCAGCATCTGTTGTCTCCAGATTTTTTAATGATCACCATTCTAACTGGCGTGAGATGGTATCTCAATGTAGTTTTGATTTGCATTTCTCTGATGACCAGTGATGATGAGCATTTTTTCATATGTTTGTTGGCCTCACGTATGTCTTCTTTTGTAAAGTGTCTGTTCATATCCTTTGCCCACTTTTGAATGGGCTTGTTAGTTTTTTTCTTGTAAATCTGTTTTAGTTCTTTGTAAATTTTGGATATCAGCCCTTTGTCAGATGGGTAAACTGCAAAAATTTTTTCCCAATCTGTTGGTTGCCGATTCACTCTAATGATTGTTTCTTTTGCTGTGCAGAAGCTGTGGAGTTTGATTAGGTCCCATTTGTCTATTTTGGCTTTTGTTGTCAATGCTTTTGGTGTTTTGGTCATGAAGTCCTTGCCTACACCTACGTCCTGAATGGTTTTACCTAGATTTTCTTCTAGGGTTTTTATGGTGTTAGGTCTTATGTTTAAGTCTTTAATCCATCTGGAGTTAATTTTAGTGTAAGGTGTCAGGAAGGGGTCCAGTTTCTGCTTTCTGCACATGGCTAGCCAGCTTTCCCAACACCATTTATTGAACAGGGAATCCTTTCCCCATTGCTTGTTTTTGACTGGTTTGTCAAAGATCAGATGGTTGTAAATATGTTGTGTTGCCTCCGAGACCTCTGTTCTGTTCCATTGGTCTATATCTCTGTTTTGGTACCAGTACCATGCTGTTTTGATTACTGTAGCCTTGTAGTATAGTTTGAAGTCTGGTAGTGTGATGCCCCCCGCTTTGTTCTTTTTGCTTAGAATTGACTTGGCTATGCGGGCTCTCTTTTGGTTCCATATGAAGTTTAAGGTGGTTTTTTCCAGTTCTGCGAAGAAGGCCATTGGTAGCTTGATGGGGATAGCATTGAATCTGTAAATTACTTTGGGCAGTATGGCCATTTTCACGATATTGATTCTTCCTAACCATGAACATGGAATGTTTCTCCATCTGTTTGTGTCCTCTCTTATTTCGTTGAGCAGTGGCTTGTAGTTCTCCTTGAAAAGGTCCTTTACATTCCTTGTTAGTTGTATTCCTAGGTATTTTATTCTCTTTGTGGCAATTGTGAATGGAAGTTTGTTCTTGATTTGGCTCTCTTTAAGTCTGTTATTGGTGTATAGGAATGCATGTGATTTTTGCACATTGATTTTGTATCCTGAGACTTTGCTGAACTTGCTTATCAGTATTTTGTGTTTCTCTAAATTATCTATTAAGGAAAAACTCTTTGCATATTAAAGTATACTTCCACCTACACTATACTTCCATCTACACAGAAATGTATAACTTTTTTTCACAATTGCTTGGTCAAAGGAAATTTTGCATCTCTTTTCTTTGGAATTAATTTTCTTAATTGATTTTTTTTAGCTTTAGAGAATGGAAGAGTAGTATGGTATAAAGAGAACGGGCCTTACAGCTAACAAAATTGCATTGAAATCCCTGCTCAATACTTTTAAGTTCTGCAACCATGGGATGTATTATTTTTTTCTCATCTCAGTCTTTCATTTATAAGATAGCAATAATACTATTATTCACATAAGACCGTTATGAGGAATGATTTACACTACACATGGGATGGTGTCTGCTGCAGGCACTCCTTTAAGTTCCATCCTCTCCTCTTTTAAACACTCGTGGACTCTGCAGAAACCCAGATGTGGGGAAGAACCTCAGTGCAGCTTACCCCAAAGCAGGCTGGATGTTCATTTAACATTCACACACCCCTTCTGAAGAATCCACTGACAGCCTACATGAATGATGTGATGTTGGTGGAAAAGAGAAAGGATCAATAGGGTATATTTGTAAGTTTATTTATTTTCTTAAATACAAGGCAAATCACAAACTTTACTAGATGAAAGGTGATTTTTATTGAATGATTATACAACAAAAATTATGTGGTTTTCTCTTTAGGGTTATCTTTGGCTCCCAAAAATATAAAATAAAATCTACCAATGCAGGTCATTTCAAATACAAAAGTGCAAATAGATAAGAGTGTTCTATTTAACATAACAATACCAGCATTTGAACATTTTGAAAATCATATTTTATAAAAAAATTAATTCAAACAGATAATTTCCTATGTTAAACCCATGGAAAAACAGAAAAATTTGTAAGAAGATCTACTATCTGACCAGGGCCTGTGCACTAATAGAGAGGATGTAATGCCTTATAGATGAAGCTTGTTTATCCTTGAGCAATTTTTAATACCAGAAGGAAGGATAAACCAAAGAAGAAATTCTAAAGGCTAATCTAGGAAGACAGCAAAGTGTAGGCTAATCGTTTCCTTATTTTCTTAAGATTTTAGAGTCTTCATTTATTTGATTTGCCTTATAGGTAATTTTTGGCATATTTTCAGGAGAAATATACATGAGAAATATATATGAGAAAACGACATTCTATGTGTTCTGAGGAGCCAGAATATATTGCACAGAATTTGAATTTTCTCTTTCACTTTCTTTTGTAATATTATTACTTATATGGAAAAACAAGCAAACAAACATAAAACAACAGCAGCAAACCAAATTAGGAATTCAGGTTACAAGACAAAGACTTCAATTTTTGGTAAGTACAAAAAAAAAAAGAAACCTATATTCTATCAGTTATTACTGGCTTAAGATTTATTTTAATATTTAACTTACATAACAACTCTGCAACATGCATTGCTATTTATTGAGTCCCATATTAGTCAGGAAATGCTTACTTCAAGTATGGTATCCTGGAGTTGGCGCTTACCAGCTCATGAGGACTGATTATGCACATCTTTCTGCAACTCCACATTCAGTAATGTCACATTGGTAACTTGAAATTGGCCATGGTGGGAGTATTTACACCATGGAAATTGGCAAACACTGCAAATCAGGAATCATTTTTGAGAATGCTGCCTCCTAAATATTTTCCAGAATGTTATTGATTATTGCTCTAAGAAACCAAAGTAGCTTAATACAGTAGAGTTTTATGTACTCACTCAAATGATTTTCAATATGGGGATTTGGCAGGCAGCCTTCATGCAGTGATTCAGAACCCAGCATCTTTCCATCTGTATATCTACCAATCCCAGGTTTTGGAGTCCTCTGCTGGATGTCTACATTCAGCTAGCAGATGGAGGAAGAGAATGGAAAATTACACAAGAGGTTTTCACAACTCACGGTTGGATGTGCTATATGTTACTTCTGTTAATTTTGTATGCTCAGCCCTTGGCCACACATAAAGGAAGACTGGAAAGGTAGTTTAGACTTATGTTCCAGAGGAGGAAAATAGTTTGTGAAATAACAACTGGCCTCTATCATGAGTACTTTACGATGGTCTAGGCACAGTTGCAAATATCTGTGAATGTAAATAGTTTATAAATCCTTGTCCACAAAACCCTTTAAGGTAGTTACTATTATTATTCATATATTATGAACAAATGAAGCTCAAAGGGATTAAGTAACCCCTTTGGCTAGACACCTGCTAAGTGGCAGAGATAGGACACGTCTTTATGAGTTACTCTACTAAACTTAGAGCTTCAGTAGTGAAGAAAACTTACTGGAACCAACCATTTTGAAAGCTGATCATATTGACATTATAGGATAATTCCTGCCAAAGGCAGATCCGAGAAGTTTGCTTAACCCTCCTGCCAGTAATAAACTTTCAAACTAAAAACCTCACCTTATTCGTATAGGGTAATAAAGAAAGAAGGAGATAAATATGGCCAAAGTTTTGAACTGTCTCACTGTTACTGGAAAAGCAGTGGGCTTGTCAGAACATTTTTTTTTTTAGTATAGGTTCTGATTCCACTGTGCCTGTCTCCAAGATAAGCTCATATGCTTGGCTCTTACCAGTCATGAGACCCACAGCCTTACAAGAGCCTGAGAGCTGATTTAAAGGTGGAGAGCATGTATTGGAGATGAGAGGAGAGAATAGGGATATATTAGAATACAAACTTCATTGACATCACAATTTCTTATGATGTCTATTTCTGAAATGCTTATCCTAGTAGATTTAAGGCAGTTTTCTCATAACATCCATCCACTGAGTCCTTTATGTGCTTCAGACCTCTGGAATTACAGCTATATTCTGTAGAAACTGATGGTGTGAAAAAGGAAAAGAAAAGGTTAGCAGTAATGCATGAGAAAAGGATGATGAGCTTCAGAAGTCTACAAATCTGGGCCCAAATACTATTGCAACTTATGTCACCACTACCATTAATACTACTACTTCTTTATGTTTATTGAACTCCTATAATGTGCAATGCATGGTTTTAAGGACTTTGTACCATTATCTAATTTAATCCTTACAACAATTGTATGAGGTCAGTGTTATCCTTATCCCTACTATACAAACAAGGAAACTGAGGCATCAAAGGCTTAAGTAGATTTCCAAAACTTACATAGTTTCTAAGTCAGTAATTAAGTTTATATAAAATATTAAGCATGTAGTAATCTGGACCATGTTAATTAACTTCTATTAAATGCGATGAAATACCTACGTTCTTTAAAGATTAACTGAAACAAGGTAGAGAAGTACCTTTGAGAGTACCTGACACATAATAGAAGCATGATACATGTACACCGTTTCTCCCTCAATTAATATAAATCCAGAGAGAATAGAGATTTTTTTTTACAGTGGTAGACATTGAACACATTATTCCTGATAGAGGTTCCAGCATTTATGCAAAAGGGAAAAAGGAGAAGCCTAGGAACATAAGAATAACTCAGTGGCACATGGGGAAGAGGAGAGTCACAGAGCATCAACTATTGAGGCTGCATCCAGGATATATAAAGGATCTCATGCCCATGGTGACGGTAACCTGGCTCTCAGCATAACATCAGAAGGTGCTTTCTCTCTGAAGTTCTTTGTCAGTTACCAATTTATTACCTGTCAGCTCCAAATTTACCCTTTGTTATCTGTTTTGCAAAAATATGAATAGGTCCCTTAAATAACTATTCTCCCTGCTGTCTGGCATGATGTTAAGTTTTGTCAGTAGGAGACACAGAAAAGTCCTTCCAGGAGGAAGAAATACTCCTATCTGCTTCTATCACGCTCTCTCGGCAGATGCCTGCAGCATGCCTAGGTCATGTAGTATACACAGCTTCCTTAATGCTTGGCTTCTGCAGTGCATGGATTCTCCAGCAACAGGCTCCTGGAGTATGCACAGTTTCCCCAGCACCAGGCTCTTGCCGTGCGCCTTCCCCAGCATTAGGGTCCTGGAGCATGTACAGCTTGCCCAGCACTGGGGTCCTGAAGTGCACAGCTTGCCCAGCACCTGGCTCCTGGACTATGACAACTTCCCCCGCACTTGCATGCTATCATCATTACTCAGCACCAAGTGATTCTGTGGCACAGTGTCTCAGGCAACCCACCTTTTCCCAGAACCCTACAGGATGGAAGAGTATGCCTGGTAGAACTTCTCTGCCATACTTTGAGCCATCCATAACAGTGTCCTCCACTGAGGTCTGGACTTCAGCCCTGGGGCAATGAGTGTGAAGCTCTTTCTAGGGTTCTCTATTTCAGCCCTGGAGATAGTGGTTGCTCCTTAGCCCTTCTACACCTGTGTTCTGTAGCACACACTGTACCTCTTATTAGCCAATTCCTCACTACTCCAATGCCCTGTTATAGCTAATAATTTGTGTATTAAACTTTCTCTGTTCAAATTTCTATGTGGTTCCTGTCTTGTGATTGGACCTTGACTGATGCAGATGCTCACTGTCGTCCTTACCTAGGTAGTGGTTAAAGGTAAGGACTGACTCTTGTGCCAATAGCAAAGACTTTAGGCTCAAAGCAAAGCCACAAAGCAAACTAATCCATGACATCACCGGAAGCTTCTATGACTCTGAGTCCAAACACTGACATTCCATCTTCCCCAGGAGAAGGAGTGAATTTAGTTCTCTTTCTCAGGGTGATTGAAATGTTCTTTGTCTAATATATGTGTCAATACTTAGATTCATCTATTTTTTTGTTAGAAGGAAGGTCCTGAGGAAGCTAACTTTATAGATGAAGAAACTTTCTAAACAAAATCTCTGTGGCCCAATGGTATTAAAGTGTCCTCTATAGGCTCCATAATTCCAGCTGGCCATGTCTTTTGGCCACTGAGAAAATCTGGCTTTGTATTTCAGTAAAATGTTGAAATTAGGTTACTTTTAACTAAGCTTGAATTGGAAAATATTAGCATACTGAGTAAGTAAATCACTCTAAATAATGCACTAAATATCTTCTAGTTTTTCATTTCTATGGCACTGGAATAATCCATATAGGATTCCTTGGCTTTTGCAGTAGTGAATATGCCAATGTACTCCGATTAAATCATTGGAAAATGTAGAGAAAATTTCTTTTTATGGAAATAATTATATTGGGTCAGATTCTCATCATAAGAAATTTCTTGCTAAGAAATTTAGAAAAGCAAAACAGAAAAACGGAAAAGTTGTTTTGCTCTCTCTTTAAAATCTAAGTAGATCATTCTATGTCATCTTTAGGAATGGTTATATAGAAAACACTAGAAAATATTTTTCAGGTAGAAACAGGGATAAATAGAATAAGAACTTAATTATTGCTCATAAACATGCATATTAATGTAAAATATTGTCACTTTTGGGGGAATATATATGGTAACTCAATTAGGGAAATTACCATTTGCTTAAAATCTTTCTCTAAATTGAAATATTTGAGTGTAGTTTAAACTTTGGAAGCTTTAAATTCCAGCTGTTCTGTCATTACATAACTTGCTTTTCCCCAAAGTATTTTCAATTAGAACATTTTAAAAAATTTCATCATATAATAATAACTAGGCTTTTCCCTATGCCCACTCCATTCTCTCAAAGAAAGATTGTCTGCTTTAGGAATAAAAATAGCTCTTTCAGGTCTCATTACCACTAATAAAAACTTTTAAAAAATAACGTAAAGCAAACACAATGCTACATTTCAACGTAATGTTATTAGTGTGAGAGCAAGGCCTTGCTAACCTCAGAAGAGCCTAGAAAATAGCAGAATCTAAAATTCTACATTATTAAGAAAATACTAGATTATAATGAATCAGATTATTCTAATGAAGGGCCAAACATATATAAAGCAGTTTTAGAAAGATTTATATTTGAAATAATGATTTTTTTAAGTTTGAATCTTATAACACAACTCATTCTCTAATGGGTTTCTGGTACCTGAGATTTTTCCAATTAGCTTAATACATGACATTTTTAACTGTCAGTATAAGTCAAAATAGTTACTGCTTATTGAGTATTTGCTACACAATAAGTTATTTATTCTAGCTTCTTGGTTTGGAAGTTGAGGCACAGAAAGGTTAAAAAATTTCCCTAAAAGTGCATAGTTGGTAAGTGATAAAAATGGAATTTGACATAGAAATATATAAAATATGCACATTTTTGCTATCCCACATTGCTTTTTCCTGATTCTATGGTTAATATGAGTCATTATGGAACATAGTGAGTAACTTGGTACTATAAAGGAATTTGCTTGTTTTGGGGAAAAAAAAGATATTTAAATTTCAAAGCAATGAAATTAGAATAGATTTTTTAAACTTATTTTTAAAGGAGAATTTTCAGTTCATTATTTAAGAAACTTAATGCATGTTTTCATTTCAAGACAAAAAATGTTCTTATTTCAAGATGTATTACCTTGTCTAATGTAGCTATGAGCCCTTCTCGAAACAGTCAATCTGGAAACCTAAGAAATTGCAATGCAGCTTCCAAAAGTATCTAACCCTACTAGGGAGTAGCTTTGGCAGTAGGAGAATTTGGCTCCGAAGATTTCAGCCAAGTCCCAGCCTAAGAAGTCAATTAGCTCGGAAAGATTAAACATCTGAAAATGTAAAGTATGAGTTCAGTTGCAACTCTATGTGTTACATGTGTAGAAATGCAAAAGCACATTTGTTCAAAGGATTTATAATTAACTGCCACATTGGACGGTATGAATACTAAGATATGCTTGCATAAACACATGAGTCACCTTTTATAAAATACAATTTTCCATGTAAGCAAACTATTGATGAATGTGGAGTCTAAGACATTTTCTCTTTGGCTGTTATAAAATTTCCTATGAACGATAAGAAAGAACATCTTTAAATGCAATAACTTCAAGAGGATAGCTTGTCACCGAGGGGAAGGGAAGCCAAGGGGTCCCAAATCTCTCACTCCCATGTTCTAATGCAAGTGTGTTTGCCAGGAAGCTTTCACTGTGAGATGAGTCATGGGTCTTGTGAGTTTCCTCCAGTTTAGGAAAAGGGAGACAGCTTCCTCCTGATGTCTTCTGAGGTTGACACTGTTTAAATGTCTTCTATCATAGAATTTTGAGGGTTTTCTTTTCTAAATTAGCACATAGAATGAAATGCAAAGGGGTATTGAGGGTATGTCCACTCTGGATCTTATTCCAGGTCACTCATGTTTCTGTATCTCTTTCAAAATAAGTGCTGAGCTGCATTAGTGGAATTAAGAAAGATGAGAAAATTCTGTTGTTTTTCAAACTCTTTATTTTGAGGTCCAGTTCTGGAAATAATGACTGTCCAACAAATACCACCCAAACACCTATATCAATTGCAGCTTTAACAAAAAGCAGCTTCCAGTTCCATCCTAACTTCAGGCCCCTGAAAGTAATTATTTAACATCTCTTCTCCCCTCAAAATTTCCCTGCGCTGCCTTTGTTGCCTCTCTAGTTAGGATATATTTGCGTTTGATCATACTAGGTGGTAGTCATTTTTCAATTTGTCTGTCCCTCTCCTCTGAACTATGAGACTTCTAAAGATGTAGACTATTTCATGCATATTAAAAAAAAAATCCTTAGTACTACTGGGACTGCCACAGAGACAGCGGTTAATATTGGAGCAATATTGAAAACCTGAATTCATTAATTGGATACTTATTAATAAAGAAAGGATACTTTATGATATTTGATTCTAGACTTTTAGTGTTGAATTCTGAATTTTGTTAGGATAGACAATTTCTTATTAACGTTATCTTTGGGTTAAATGCTATTTACCTTTTAAAATACTATAATTTATCTATTCTAATAAAATATGACTTGTTATAAATGCTATGGCAACATATAATAAGATTTTTAAATAGAGAAAACATACATAATGGAACATCTTAATAGCATTTATACCACTATTCTTATGAGGTATATTCCTGCATTTTTTTGTAAAAATATTTATGTTAAGTAACTACAGACACAAACAATTGTAACCATAGTTAAAGGGATGATGAGAAAATTGCTGAGCAGTAATTGGTAACACTGCAAAAATAAATATTCTGTACCATATGGATAGCAACAGTGAAATGTACAACTTAACCTGTGTATGTGCACACATGATACATATTATTTAGATCCTCTTAGATTTTTTTAACTGTTACTTTTTTAATTATAAAAGAAGTTCATTATTAAAAATGTAAAATATGAAAAACTAGTTTAGAAGAAATGAAAACAAAAACCAAACAGAAATGAATAAACATACAGACATAGAGAAAATTACTATTAATATTGAATATATTTTCTTCCATATTTTGTTTTACATGTTAAATTAAAATTAGTGTTATATCGTATATAAAACTCCATCCTTGGCCAGGCACGGTGGCTCACATGTGTAATCTCAGCACTTTGGGAGGCCAAGGCAGGGGAATCACAAGGTCAGGAGTTTGAGCCTATCCTGGCCAACATGCTGAAACCCTGTCTCTATAAAGACACAAAAAATTAGCCAGGCGTGGTGGCACATGCCTATAGTTTCAGCTACTCGGGAGGCTGAAGCAGACTCGCTTGAACACGGGAGGTGGAGGTTGCAGTGTGCCAAGATGGTGTCATTGCACTCCAGCCTGGGCAATGGGGCGAGACTCCATCTCAAAAACAAACAAACAAACAAACAAACTTCATCCTGGATATTTTGTCAGTTAGTGGTAAATACTGAATGTTTTACCATGTCATTAAAGGGTATCAGAATTTCATACTGTGCTATTATTTAGAGATAGCATTGTTAATTTAACCACTTTCCTAGTTTAGACTTTTTGGTCAGATCTGACTTTTATTATATATAATTAACTAAAATACATATTTCATTTGACATTATATTTGTATGAATTTATGACTATTTCCATTAATTAGATACTTAGGAACACTGTTAATGTTCTTACTATGTATCACCAAATTGAACTTCAGGGAAATGGATAAAAGTCTTTATTTCTACCAGCAGAGAGAGCACCTCTACCAATATTAAATATTATAATATATGAATTATTTTTTTTTAATTTTAAGCTTAAAGTTATGAAAATATATAGTACTTTCTTGTAATTAGAAGAAAACCTTTCACAACTATGGTTATAAATAGACTTTTGGTTCCCATGTTGTTTATTTGTATTTTTTTCTTAAAAATTAGTTGAGTAAAAATGCAAAAGATAGCATCAAACAAAATTTATGCACACTAGAAAATGTATATAAAAAAGAAAATATCTCCCTTTTATCATTCACTCATCACTATTTCTTCTTCCCCATGGTAATCACTATGAACAGTTTCTTAAATATCCTTCAGAAAAAAAGAACATAGCTGCATATATATGGAGATCCCTTTTCAAAACTTATACAAATGTTCTTATGATACAAACTTCTCTGTACTTTGCTCTATTCATATAATATCTTGGACATCTTTTCATATCATTGTATATATAAGTCTTCCCCACCATTTTTAATAACCACTAGAAATGTTTAGCTTTTAAAAATGTATTAGCTTAATAGACAAAGGAGTATTTCATTGTTTTACTATTTATATTACTCATAATACTTATATTATTTTGATTTTTAGTTTGTTTTTTTAGATATTTATTTCTCCTTTGTGTTTTATTACTTCATGATCTTTATCCATTATATCTTGTATAAGTGACTTTAAAAGCCATTTAGACAAATTATTATATTTCAGAGATTCTGGAAGGATGCTTTGCCTCTATTCTAATCCCAACTCCAGCCCAATCTTTTCTTCTTTACTAAATAGATCTTCGAGTGGTAACCAGGAAGATAAACAGCTGTAGCAATATTTCTTTGCAGTTCACAGGATTAAGCACTCCAATCACATCCATGGGCACTTCTTTTGGAATTAAAACTCAATTTACACATCTGCCTGTATCCTAGTAAATGAAAATAAATAAAAAAGCAAATGCCTTGTATTCAACATGGGACAAGACAAACCATAGCTACCAAGGAAAGTATTAAAATTTTCAGATACAAAAAGTAAATAACTATGTATAAAATATTGACAAGTGAAGGAGTCATAAAGATGGCTAGCTATCAAAAGACTAACAAAATGTTAGATATATCTGAAAATGAACTAATTCAGATTTGAAGACATAATGCTTATTAATAAACATTACATGATACATATGTATATATATGTAATGTAATAAATATATGCAATGAATATCTACCTCTCTCTATGATCAAAGTTAAAAATGTGGTGAGTTAATCAGAGATTATAAATAACTAAAGAAAGAATTAGTGAAATGAAGACAATCTGATGATATTAATCTGATGTAGCTAGATTAGGAATTGGAAAATATAAATAGGATATTTTAAAAATTAAAATAACCTACTGTGAGTCCCAGAAGAATAGGTTGAGATATCAAATAATATAATTTTTGAATGTTTAACAGCTAAGAATTATCCATAAGTGATAAAGTATATGGATTCATAGATGTAGGAAATATTATATGGCAAGCAACATATATTTTAAAATTTACATAAGACACATTTTGGTAAAACTTCAAAACCTAAAAGACAAAGAGAACATCTTAAAAACAGTAAGAAAGATAAAACAAATCAACTACAATTCTCAGCAATGAGAACATCATACTCAATATTGAAAGATTGGAAGCTTTCCTCTACAATAGGAAACAAGACACTTGGGCTCACTTTCACTACCTCTAGTTAATGTAGCACTGGAAGTCCCAGCCAGAGCAATTAGGCCATAAAAAGAAATAAAATATATCTAGCTTGGAAAGAAAGCAATAAAATTATTTCCCTTCACAAATAATATAATCTCGTATGTGAAAAATCCTAAAGATCTCACACACACACCCATACACACACAAATGCATACACAATACTGTTAAGACTCATAAGTGAATTTGGCAATGTGCAGCATACAAAGCCAATAAACAAAAATTAACTTCTTTCTATACAGTAATACCGAAAAATCCAAAAAGAAAATTAAGAAAACAATTTCATTTACAAAAACATCAAAAAGTGTAAAATACTTAGCAATTAAATTAACCAAGAGGTGAATAACTTTTACAATGAAGACTATAAAACGTTTTGGAAAGAAATTAAACATAAGTAAATGGAAAGAAAGCCCACGGTCATGGATTGGAAGACATAATTAATATTGGCAAGATGTCAATACTACCCAAAGTGATTTGCAGGTTTAGTTTTCTACCAAAATTCCAATGATTTTTTTTTTTTTTCAGAAATAGAATAACCCATTTTAAATAGGATGAAATGATATCTCATTATAGCTTTGATTTGCAGTTCTCTGATGATTTACTGATGTTAAGCATTTTTTCAGGTATTCTATGGTCTTTGTATGTTTTCTTTTAAGAAACGTCTGTTCAGATCTTTGGCCCATCTTTAAATTAGATTATTTTTCCTGTAGAGTTGTTTAAATGCCTTATATATCCTGGTTATTAATCCCTTGTCATAAGGGTAGTTTGCAAATCTTTTCTCTCATTCTGTGGGTGGTCTCTTCATCTTGTTGATTGTTTCCTTTGCTATGCAGAAGCTTTTCAACTTGTGATCCCATTTGTCCATATTTGCTTTGGTTGCTGTGAAGTCTTACTAAAAAAAAAAAAAAAAAATTGTTGCCCATACAAATGTCCTGGAGAGTTTGCCAATGTTTTCTTCTAGTAGTTTTACATCTAGTTTTATAATTTCTGGTTTTAGATTTAAGTCTTTAGTCCATTTTGATTTTATTTGTTTGTATAAGGTAAGAGAAAGGGTCAAATTTTATTTGCATGTGGCTATCCAGTTTTTCCAGCAGCATTTATTAGAGAGATTGCCTTTTCCCCAGTGTTTATTATTGGTGCCTTTGTCGAAAAGGAGATGACTGTAAATGCATGAATTTATTTCTGGATTATCTATTCTGTTCCCTCGGTCTATGTGTTTGTTTTTTTATGCCAGTACATGCTATTTTGGTTACTCTAGCTTTGTAGTATCATTTGTAAGACTGATAGTGTAATACCTACAGCTTTGTTCAGTTTTCTCAGGATTGCTTTTTCAGTCATTATAAAGAATAGTATAGAGGTTCCTCAAAAACTAAAAATATAACTACCATATGATCCAGCCATCCCACTGCTGGGCATGTATCCCAAAGAAAGAAAATCTATATTGAAGAGACATCTACACTACCATGTTTATTGAAGCACTATTCACAATAGGCAAAATATGGAATCAATCTCAGTGTCCATCATAAAGAAAATGTGGCACATATACACAGGAATATTATTCAACCTGGAAAAGAATGAAATCCTGTCATTTTCAACAACATATATGGAACTGAGGGACATTATGTTAAGTGAAATGAGCCAGGCACAAGAAGACATATGTGACAGCTAAATAAAGAACTCATGGAAATAGAGACTAAAATAATGTTTATCAGCAGCTAGAAAAAGCAGTCGGGGGTGGGATATAGAATGGATAATTAGCACAAAAATACAATTAGATGGAGGGAATAAGATCTAGTATTTGTAGCACAATAGGACAACTACGGTTAACAATAATTTATTGTATATTTCAAAATAAGGAAAAGAGTGGACCTGGGATGATCCTTACACAAAGAAATTATATATGCTTGAGGTGATGGATATCCCAATTACTCTGATTTGATCATTACACATTATATGCTTGTATCAAAACATCACATATACCTCATGAGTATGTACTATCATGTATTCATGACAATTAAAAAATTTAAAATATCTAAAAATAGCTGATAGTAAATTTAATGTTATATATATTTTACCACAACAAAAATAGAAATAAAATGAACAAAAAAACCCAGCATGTATATGATACCATTTATATAAAATGTATGTATAAGTATAAAACTTTATAAAGAAGTCACAGTTTTATGATACAAACTTACAGGAATATCTGTGATATATTTCCAAGTATAAAAAGTAATTTATAGGCTAATATGTATGGTAAAATTATATTTTAATAAAAAGTAACTGGGAATATTCCAATACATCTGTAAATATAAAGGTGGTAAAAGGGATAATTTATGTTGAATATTCTTATATATTATAGCAGTTGTTTTAACAACCATACATTACTATCATAATTTTTAAAATTAAATAGAGAAAATGTAAAAAAAAGAATGATTTTGGTAAGGCAATATTATATAGTACTTTGTAAACCATTGTCTTTCACATTTGGGGAATGTATATTCCAAGTTTGAGGTATGCCTTTTACTTGTGTAATGGTACATAAGGTATTCTCTGTCATCTGTTTATTCAACCCTGTTTAGGGAAGTTTTGCCATGGTACATCAAGAGTATAAATATGGCAGACAAGCTTTGCATAATCAGGATCAGCAGCTTTTTATTTAGCCACAAAAGTGTATTTGAGTAAGGAATTGTGTGTGTGTGTGTGTGTGTGTGTGTATACACACACACACACACGGCACAAAGTAATTCATTTAATCTATGATATTCAGGGTTGGGGCTTTTTTTTTTTTTTTTTTTCTAAAAAGAAACAAAAAATTAAAGACACTTGTTAAGCCACTCAAGTGAAGAACTATTTGGTTGTCCTTTGTTGGTGGGCAGCTTGTAGTTATTACCAAAGTTGGTTCTCATTTCTCAATACTCATGCAGTTTGGTAGTCCTCTCTCATACTGACAACAAGCCTAGATCATATGATTTTCTTTGGTTAATTATGCAATTAGCAGCAAACATCATGTTGATAGACGTGAAATGCACTAGTGGATTAGAGCTTCCATTCTTGCTGTTCTTAGAACTCTGAAGCCTCTCATGTGAAAGCTTGGGCTATCCTGTGGAGGATCAAAGATCATGTGGAGAGAGACCACATGATCTCAGCCAACCCACCAGCTTATTGTAGACATGTTAGCAAGCCTGCCCACCTAAGATCAGCCAAACCTGACCCAGAAATTATTGCTGCTTAGCACAGCCCAAATTATTGACTTGCAGAATAATCAAGAAAATAGTTATTGTTTTAAGCCATAACTATTTTTGTTGGTTAGTTACTAAGAAAAAGAGGACTGATACACCTGTCCCACTCACACAATCTTTTAAATTTGTATTGCCCATAGTCCATTTAACTGAAATTTATTTTCAGTAGCTTGCCTTTATCTAGTTTTTATTTAAACAATAATTATTTTCATTCATATTTTATCACTTAGATAACTTTCAATCTTACTCTATAAATATAATGGCAAATTAAACTATCATAAGCAAATTTGAGAATAAAAACAACTGATTCCAGGTAATCTTATAACTCATTAATGGAGAACAGAAGTGTATGGGTGACCTACAATCATGAGCATATATCACGTTGTTGGCATCAGTGAGAGAATGTAGCAAGGGCTACGACAACACTTCAGGAGCTCTATTACACGAAGATCGCATTGCCTGTCTGATCTTACTATGCTACTAACAGTTACAAAATCCTAGCATTGCTGCATCACCTGTTCCAACCAGTAAATGAGTTTTCTTAATAATTTTAAAATAATCAGGATCCCATTCATGTTTAATCTAAAATTTCATATGCATTTATAAATATAAAAAATATTTAAAATATTAAATTTTTGAGAGTACATACTTTTATTCTAAGACATTTATCATCACCATTTAGTATGCTACTATTACTCATGATAGGAAGACACTTGCATTGGAACTTCCCACTGATTCTTAATACAGACTGAAATAAAAACATCCATAATTCCTGACATTAAATGGAATCAACCTAAGCAATTCTGTTAAGCCCATTGTATTAGTAAAAACAAGTATCGCAAAGTTGATATAACAAATAACACTAAAATATCAGAGGCTTAAAATGCTTTGTTCTCTTGCTGGTGTGTCACAGTCCAAGGCTTGTAGGCTGTAATTTCTGTTCCCTCAAATGGGGACCAAGACCCATTCTATCTGATAGAACTACCATCATTGACACTTGGCCTCTATGATCCACATAGAAAAAGAAGTAAGAAAGAGAATATTGTGAAGCTCTTGTCTTAGTTGAGAAGTGACACATGACAGTTCTAATCATATTTTTTGCTCAAAAACTATCATATGACCTAATCATCTTTAGACTACAGCTAGAAAATATGATTTAGCTGCGTGTCCAGAAAAGGGAAACAGGATTGGCAATCATCTATCTAGTCTCTGCCATAGCCATTAAACCTACTTTTTTATACCACAAACCTGAGTATATCAAGATTGTATCTAAATATAAAAGAGGTTTAAATGAACAAAAGATTGACGCTAGTAGCAACTAAGTGAGTCTCATAGAAGTTACAGTGGCTGAGGGATATGGATACAGTCAAGACGTTGGCCATGTGTTCTTGTGTTCATGGTGCTTTAAGACATGTGAACATAATGATGGCCTTCTCTAGAGTTCAGATTCCTTTTTTATTTTAGAAATAAGGAATTAATCAATTTCCAATTTTAAAGAGAGATTGGCAAATTGTTGTAGGAATATTCTGAGATGATGCTGGTGACTAGGGAAAGGCTGAGACAGGCTCCCTGACCTTCCAGATCACTTCCTCACTCCACATCTACTGACACTCTGGGCAAAAATTCAATATTGTGGTTTATTAAGAACAGATTTTTCCTTTCTGTACATATTTCTTTCTGACTTCAAAGCCTAAAAGGAAGAGACTTATAAGCATGCCATATATATGTGTGTGTATATATATATGTACATAAAACATCTTCATTCATTCAACATTTAAGCAGTGTTTTTAGTGACTTCATTTAATTTATGTTGCTTTTATTGAGAACTTATTTTGTGACAGGTTTTATGTTGGGAAATGGGAGTACAAAGATAAATAAGCTGTAAATATGCCTTTGAGGAACTTAAAGCCCAATCCAGGAAAATTCATTTAGTCATTCAACAAAGATTCAATGAGCTCCTACGTAGGAGTCAGGCACTGCTCTTGTAAAACTGCTCAGGGGAGAGAGTAAAGCAAATAAACACAACAGTCACATTGGTGGGTGACAAGCGCTAGGAAGAAAATCAAGCTTAAAATAGTGGTGGGATGCTGACTGATTGAGGACGGGCAGGTAGACCCTCCAGTACTTGAGTTAAAAGAGAAAGACACCTATGCCAAGCTGTGTAGCCAGGATGACCATCCAGTGTAAAGACAGGCAGAAGTGGATTAAGTTCAAGAAAAGAATGTAGGCCAGGAAGGCAGGACATTCACGGCTGAGGGAAGGGCTATGCCAGGGAGGGTTCTCATCCCCATCATTGCTCCCACTCTTAGACCAGGTCTCCATTGAGATCTGAGCACTCCTGGTAGAAGCTGGGTTAACAGTTTTTAACACTATCTTAGTTTGCAAGGGCTGCCATAACAAAGTACCATAGATGAAGTGGCTTAAACAATAGAAGGTTATTGTCTCACAGTTCTGGGGACTAGAAGTTCAACATCAAAGTGTCAGCAGAATTGGTTTCTTCTGTGGCCTCTCTTCTTGGTTTGCCGATGGCTTCCTTCTCCCTGTGTCTCCACACAACCATTCCTCTATGTTTTCTGTATCCTCATTTCCTCTTCCTATAAGAAAACCAGTCTTATTGGGCTAGGGAATACCAACATGACCATATTTTGCTTTCATTGCCCCATTAAAAGCCTTATTTCCAATTAGTGTTACATGCTAAGGCACTGAGGGTTAGGACTTGAACATGAATTTTAAGGAGGAGCAATTCAGCCCATAACACATACCTTAAGTTAAATGTGCAAAGTGAGAGCAGGAGAATTACTTCTTATCATAAAATGATACATTTAGCCAAGGGCTGGGTCATAAGGGTATGATAGGCTATGCGAAAATAAAGATTTTAAGAGAAATGAGAAGCTATTGGGTTTTTGTCATGGTATGTTTTTTTTAAAGATGAGTCTGGTTGCTGTGTGGAGAATGAATTCTCTGAATAACCAATAAATGTAGGTAATTTGAATTAGGGTGATAGAGAAGATGGCAAGAATTGCTCAGATGCAGGATCTATTTTGAGAGTCAGCAGAATTAGCTAAATGAATTAGATGAGATTAGTAGGAAGAAAGGAATTAAGAAGGTTACAAATGATTTTTAGCTACAGGGTCAGTGGGTTTCGTCAGTGGATTTCAGCATAGACTCTTTCTAGTTATGAACTCCAGCAAGTAACTAAATCTCTATGAGTCTCTCACATGTAAGGTGGAGCTAATAATATTTTCTTACCAAGTTAGTTGTAAGGATCAACCAAAATAATGCCTGTAAAATGTCTTGCAGAGTGCTTGGCAAAATAAGTTGTCAGTGGACATATTAAATGCCAGTCCATATCTAGATAAAGATATGTTTATGAAGCAGCTAGGTAGCATCTGACTAAATATTCAAATGTGAGCTGCCCACCTCATGTTAGAAATAAGCAAAAGCAACATAGACAAGAAGGATAAACTCCCTCTGTGGGATGAATATTGGACTGATTGTGGAATACTCCAATACGACTTCATTTCACCAAAGAACAAGAAGCCCTGAGGTTTTAACTGGTTCGTCCAAGTCAAAAAGTAGTTTGTCCTAAAATAAAGAATCCCAACCCTGCTACCCCCAGAAGACCATGGACTTCTGAAGTCTAGTTAGTTTCTTCTAAGTAAAATAGATCTGTAACCTGGAGCTATATCTTCAATTTATTTTTAAAATCTTAGAAAAATTCAATCTTACTTCATAAGATTAAAAAATATAGGTTAATGATCCTAAGAGGAATCACACTTTTAAAATATGTATTTCTTAGAGCATTGTTAATGATTCATTTACATTTTTGAAGACTATTAAACATGACCTAGAGAAAGATTGCCATATGAATACCCCCAATACATCACATCAATGTGTCTGATGGACTTTATAATTTTAACTCTTGTATAATTATCTACTCACCTGGAAACCACTGTTGGGGAATGGTGTAATATTGATGATGAGTATCTACAAAATGAATTCATTGAATGAGGATCCAGAATTATTAAAGATGTTAACTTTCCTACTGCACACATCAATTAGCCAGATCTCTTGTTACTTTGTCCTTTTGAAAAAATGATATAATTCTAGTTTCTCCAATAACTGTCAAAGGTGGGGATCTATAAGTGCTGGTCTACTGCCTTCAAGGACTAATCCTGACCAACCGGCCCATGGTCTGGTGATAACATCAGCCTCTAGAGGCAGCACTGCAGGTCTCTAAACTCCAAGTCCGCAGAGGATCTGCCCCTCACTCAATCCCCCTTGGTTCCAGGCCAAGTGTGAGCTGAAACTTCTGGGCACCAGCGTGAGGCAGAAACATGCAATATGAACAAGACTGGAGGTCAAGTATTGTTTTCCTTTGACTACATGCTTGCTGCTCCCCTGGAAACTGCTGCAGGGAGTATTCTCTCCCTCACCTAATCATTGCCCTCCACCTCCTTAGCCCATATCCCCATGGAGACCTGAATGCTCTTGGCTGAAGCTGGGAAAGCATTTTTCACACCTTAAATAAAATGTGCAGATTGAGGGTAGAAGGATTATTTTCCATTACAGTATGAAACATCCTGGCCTTTTTCCCAGAGCTTATAATAACCCTTGGAAAAGCTTTTTCCCCTGAAGTATAGTCCTAGAAACCAGCTAGAAATAAACTGGGAAGTCTGGACCACAGATTTGCTAGTGAGGGAGAGCCCATACTGATGGAAAGATCGGATCACTGGCCCTGCTACTTGGCTTGATCAGAATTATAAATACCGAAGCCCCTCCATACCTTTGTCCCCACTCTCAGAGAATACAGAACTAAATATATTAACTGAGGTTTAACTGTAGGAAACTGGAGATCTCAAAGATAGCTAAACACAATGAAAAAGTTTTAATCATTGATCCTATCCCTTTAATTATCTTTGATAGCATTTGAAATTAACTGGTATCCCTTACTGATTAACTAATGCAGGAAACAACTTAAATCCCAGTGGATAAATGCTCCAAATGTTTATTTCTTGCTCATACTACGGTAAGATGATTGCGTAATGGGCATGCTTCCACCAAGAGGTTTAGGAACCCAGGATCCTTCCATTTCCAGGGCCATGAAATCTTCCACCACATCCTCTTCATTTGGTCTGAAGGAACTTGTACAGGAGGTGAGGAGCCAGGCAGAAACATAGTGCACCTTACTATAACAAAATAACATTGTCTATAACTCAATCACATGCCCGCCCCACCCCCTAACTTAGGAAAATCTACAAAATTTACTATACTGAATGCCAGATAGGAAACTCAAGGAGGTTGATGAGCACATTCTCTGCTATATCTCACAAGGAATAAAAGGGTCAGTTTGAGTCATTAGTCCTTGCCTATGAGTGGGAATGAAGAATTTAAGAGAAGGTTGAGATAAGAAGAAACGAGACTTCAGGGACTGGGGAGAGAAGAAGGACGTACTGGTAGAAAACTTTCTCATGTCATCTTCCCTGTCCACTGACACAAACTTTTACACAAATTCTTATACAATTTGTTACTGTGCATTGTAACTATGTTATGATTACCTATTTGTGTCTTCTGCCTCCAACTTGAAGGTAAGGGAAATTTGCTATTGAGTTTTGAATCTTTAGGACCCACCCCAGGACCTGAGTTATAATAGATGTTATGTTATTTTTCCATGCTGAGTAACAAGTTACCACACACATAGCATTTTACAACAGTGCCCATTTACTCTCTCAATTGGGGTAGGTCAAGTCAAGACACAGTTTAACTGGGCTTTCTGCTACAAGCTTAATTTAATACGCAGGTCAGGCGGTGTTGCCATGTGAAGGCTCAACTGGAGAAGAATCTGCTTTTCAGCTTGCCCAAGTTGTTAGTAGCGTTCATCTTGTATGGTTGTGGGAGTCTGGCCTAGGCCTCTTGCTGGCTGTTGCCCAGGGACCACTCTCATCTCTGAGAAGCCACCTGCAGTTTCTTGTCATGTAGCCTTCTTCACAGACCCTCTACAACAGACAGTTTACTTATTTAAGTCAGTAAGGAAAACGTTTCTAGAGCCAGTCTTCTAGCAAGACAGTCGTATAATGTGACATAATCACATCACGACTGAGTGATATCCCATCACTTTGACCATATTCTACTGGTTACAAGCAAGTCAAAGATCCCATCCATATTCAGTGAAGGGAAATATCCAAGCTGTGAATATCAGAGGCCAGGAACCACAGGGGTCACCTTAAAGTCTGTCTCCTACAGAAGATGTTTTAATTTAATGAATAGATGAACTGATGAGGAAAGGACCACATATAGGGGACTAAAAATGAGGCAACATACTACTTGGCAAAATTTTCAAACCTGGAATCTTATTACTGAATATCACCTATAACACAACAGTAACTATATGCACCTCAAAAGACTATCAGGAGATTTGAATGGAAAATGCAGATAAAATATCTAATAAAATGCTAGCAAAAGGAGGTATGCAACAAATCTGTCTTTTCTCTAATTTGTTGATGGCCTTGACAGGTTTTTTTCTTCATGCTGGGGCTCAGCTGGCTCATCTGTAAATGAGAGTGTAAGCTCCAGAAGGTATTCCGTTGGTCACTACCAACTTGAAAACTCACATCACTGGACAGCAATGACTTGACCCAACAGTGACTTGTACAGTCTCCTCATGAAAAAAAAAAAAAAAAAAAAACTTAAAAAAATAAACTGAAGGCAAAAGATAAGGGTCTTTCCTCCTGCCACATAATCATGGACTTAAGGGCAAAAAAATGTAATTCTCCTTGGTCAGCCAGTTGGAGATATTTTGAAAGTTGATATGAAAAGATTAGCCGTTCAAAACTTTGTATGGAACACTTAGAGATTAGGTCATCTGGCTCATTTTATATAGTGCTGTCTTCCTAACTGGTTGGAATCTTCAGGGAGAGGAGTTTGGCTTTCTTTTTCTTTGAGTAACTGTTTACAAAACATAACTTCGATTTAAACAACAACTCCAACTCCACTGCAATAAAGAGAGAGGAATTTCTAACACTTTAAAATCTAGCAATAGAAATTTACATTTCTGGTTAATTGGCTTAAGATGGGAGTCAGTTACTATATGTCATCAAGGAGCAGACAGGGGAGAAAAACAAAGGAGGATCAAGTCACTACTTGGACTGATAACCGCACTGGCTGAGGATGCACTCAACTTCCTGGACTTGAGCTGTGATTTTTCTCTCTATCCAACTCTTTTCTGGATTTCCATTTCTCACATTCACATGCTTTCTCTCCTACTCTCTTCCTTGCCATCTATGTCTGGCACACCCAGAAGAATGAGGGGGTAATAGTAATAGAATTACCCTTCAGGCTGAGACTGTTTCTTCTTTCTTCTCAAAATGAGGTAACCGAGTGTTTGAAAAAGTTAGCTAACTGTCTGGATAGACACTCTTGCAGTTTATTGTCCCTTATGAGGCCACTATGAACATCTCTGAGGCATTCTGACGTACTCTGACTGCAATCAGAATGTCTTATGTCTATCAGCTTGAAAATAGACATGTAGGTGCAACTTGACCTTGGAATTCAAGAGAAAGTTAACCTAGAGATGTATTTTCTTTGTCTTGATTTCTTCAAGCCTGCATAGATGATCATGGATACTGCAGGAGTCAGAGACATGCATGGGCTTGATTGAGTACCTCATGAAATGTTTCACCCCAGGTGCCTCACCCGTTTTTCCCCCATCTTCCTCTTGCTAAATAGGGCAGGAAGCTCCTCACTGAGACCTATAATGAGCTGGGCATGAAGATTGTATATTAGCTTCCAAGGGCTGCCATAACAAATTCCTACAAATTTGGAGGCTTCAACAACAGAAATTCATTGTCCAGTTGTTCTGGAGGCTAGAAGTTCAAAATCAAGGTGTTGGCAGGACCATGCTTTGTTAAAAGACTCTCAGTCAGAATTTTTCCTTGCCCATCTCAGCATCAGGTGGTCCCAGGCGTCCTTTGCTTTGTGACAGTGTAAACCCAACATCTGCCTCAGACTTCAAATGAACTTCTCTGTCTGTATCTTCTCCTTGTCTCATAAGGACAACGTGGTATTAGGTTGGTGCAAAATAATTGCAGTTTTGCCATTACTTTCAATGGCAAAGACCACAATTACTTTTGCCCAAGACAATATTTAGGGCCCATCCAGGTAATTCAGAATGATCTCATCTCAAGATCCTGAATTACATCTGCAAGGCCCTTTTTACAGAGCAGGTCACACAGACTTCAGGTGAACACAGCTTTTGGGGACTCACCATTCACCTCAAGACAGATTAGAACCAAAAGATTGAAATCCAGAACTTCAGACCATGGGATGACATGTGCAAGGTTATTTCTTCAACACGTCTTTGTCCAGTGCTAGTTTTGTCCCAAATACTATGGTCTTGCTACAGTAGGTAGCTAGTCAAACATGAACAGGGCAGGAGAGGCCTCCCCTTACCTACCCCCCCCCCCCCCGCCCCTCCACACACACTAGGAATATTAGGCAACCATCAAGTGATGGTCGGGGATTACCGCCTCTCCAAAATAATAATTGGTAGCAGTTGGTGCCAGGGAAAGGCAGTCTTTCAATAGATAGGAAACACCTGAAACCGGCAATCAGCAGCTTCCCAATAAGATCTTAGGAGTTGGGTGAGCAGGCTCACACATATGTGCCAAAAGGCAAAATGACAGAGTTTAACCGGTATATCACCTCCTAAAAACATTTGACTTGTCAGGAAAGAACACTTCAAAGGAGCATGTGTACAACTCCAGTAAGCACACTGAGCACGCTCCCCTCCCAAATGCTAGCAGGCCACTGCAAGTGCAGAGAGCCCACCCCAACCAAAGACCTCAGAAGTATGCCAACGTGTAAAACCCCAAGTCAAAGATCAAACAGCGCACTTTCCTTCCTGATCTAAAACTTTTTAATAAACTTTCATTCTTGCTCTGAAACTGGCCCCAGACTCTGCCTTATCCCCCTCTGTTCAATTCTTTCTTCTGAGGAGGCAAGAATTGAGATTCCTGCAGGGCCCCTGGATCCACTGGCAGTAACAGCCCCCAGGTAAAACAAGGTTGAAGATGGCAGTGATGAAACTGACATGATTTTGTCTCCCATCTCCTTAAAACAATACCAAAACAAAACAAAAAGGTTTTAGTCATATTCTCTCAAGGAACTTACAATCTTTTGGGAGAAAAAGACAAAGACAAGTCACCAGAACATTTGATTCCGGGTGGTGAGTGTCAACAAAGGCACACTGCATTGGTTTTAAGAATGGGGTGTGGCTGCTGGTGTTTAAATAACTCAACGCAGAGTTCAAGGAGCTCCAGCCCAATCAGTCCCTTGGTACGATTTGTATTTTTAAAAATATATTATTTAAGAACAAAAAGAAGAGGATTCAATTTTTAAAAATATGTTAAATACATCTGATGTGGCAAAATAAATCACTAGTAACTGAAGTTGGTAAAGTAATGAAGCAACAAATTTTAGTCACACTAAAATCAATCTCAGCAACACATCACTAAGTATTCAAATTCCACCCATTCTTACAGGTCAGATTCAGGTTTACCTTCTAGAAACTCTTCCAAACAGCCAGAACCTGTAAGAGTCACACAATTCTGATATCATAAAACCCCCAAAACCATATTGGCATTGCTAAGCCAGTTTCTGCCTGGACCTCTTGCCTCAGTATAAGGCACCGCTATTCAATTCCGCAGCAAGTTCTACAGGCCTGACCGCCAAACATACCTGGATTCTCTCCACATCACGAGTATCACCTTGTCCAAAACACCATGATTTATTGCCTGAAGAATTGTGATGTCTCTTAACTAGTCCCCCTCCTTCTACCCCCTTCCTTCCACCATCTATTTTCTGCAGAACAGTAATTATGATGTCTTGCAAACATCAACTATGTTAATCATCTGCTTGAAACTCTCCAGTGGCTTACCATTGCATTTGAAACAAAATTGAGGCTCCTTACCTTGACCTAAAATGCTTTACACAACCAAGTCCCTATAGACCTCTCCGAAAATTTCTTCTGTCCTTCTCCTCCTTGCGATATAAGCCCCAGCCACAGTGGCTTTCTTTGTGGTTTCTGAACAAATAAAGTTGGTTTTAGCCTTCGGGCTCTTGCATATGGTTTTCCTGCCTGTAAACATTCTCATGTTTCTTAACAGGTCTATCTTTGTAGTCTCCACTCATGCATCTCATTTTCAGTGAGAATTCCTCCAACACTTTAGTCTAAATTACTCCATCCCCACTCATCCTCTACCATTCACCCACAATCATGACTCTCTGCTCCATTTTCTTTATTGCTCTTAACAACTAAAATCATCTTCACTTATTGTTAATTGTTTATTGTGTATCTCTTCCTCATACAGATAATAGAATATAAATATCATGAGAACTGGGATCTTGTCCGTGTTTTCACCATGGTGTCCCAGTGTCGAAATCAATATGAAGCACACAATACATGCCTAACAAATATTTGTTCAATGATTGAATAACAAAAACAGTGTTGTCTCTTTTTTTTTGGAAACAGCATGTCACTCCCTGTCACCTAGTCTAAGGGCAGTGGTGTGATCATAGCTCACTAGAACCTTGAACTCCTGGACTCAAGTGATCCTCCAGCCTCAGCCTCTTGAGCAGCTAGAACTACAGGCACATGTCACAATTCCTGGGTAATTTTCATGTATATGTATATGTATATATTTGTAGAGAAAGGATCTCAGTTTCTTGCCCAACTTGGCCTTGAACTCCAGCTTCAAGCGGTCTTCCTGCTTTGGCCTCTTAAAGGGCTGGGATTACAGATGTGAGTCACCTTACCCAGATTCAGTGTTGTCTCTTGTTCTTAGTTGCTTAAATATATTAATTGTGGTCTTTTAACACCATAAGCTCTATGAAAGAAGATACCATTTTATTGTTCTCCACACATGTAGTTGCCTTCAACAAATAAACATTTAGCTCTTTTGGAAAGGGGAACAAGGAATGGTGTTCTAGGATTTCTGCTGAATACCATTTGGGAGCCTCTTGTGTTTTAGGGACTGTCCTTGGTCAGCTTTCCTTTGTTGTTTTTTTGATGAGACTAAGGCCATTTCTTGTGAGTGGTTTTCTGTTTTTCCTTTGGTAAACTCATATTGGACCATCTGAGAAATCTAGCATGAGCAGGTCTCCCTCTTCTTTTGTCTCTCTGGTCCTCTGGCTCTACTTCCACTTCTACGTGTCTTAGAAGTTACCACAGGAAACTCCATACCACAATAGCTTCTAAGCTCTTATCTATAGAAATAAGAAACAAACAAGTAAAAAAAACATGTAACAGCAATGACTAGTATCTGCAAGAGTGTACCGTGCTTTACCAAGACTTCAACTTCGAACTTCTAGAATAACTTGCCAACTTTCCTTAGTAGCCTTCCTCATTGCATTTATGGCACTTTGGTCCTGTCTCCTTATGACCAAAGGAAGTTCTCTCTGTATCTCTTTTACCATCAGTGTATCCCTGACACCAGCACGATTTGTGAGTGATGTGCCTCGGGAGATTGTGTCAGGGTAGCCTGGGTCAGACAGACTCTGCTCTCTGTGTGAAGTAATCCTATCTCTGTGTGCTCTGGTTTTAAAGTTGACCCTCATTAATCATGGCCTTGCTTCCCTTAGACGTTCCAGAGCTGATCTATTCTCATTTTCCCGCGAGCAACAATCTATATAGACCCCCAAATACATTATTTATTCCTTAAATGACTTAGTCTGGCATCACCCAGCCCTTCTATAACCTCCTGTGCATGAAAGAGAAATGAATGACTTGGGCAACATCAAAGTGTTGTTTTACTTTCCATATAGTCATTAACTTTAAATGTTCCCAAACTAATAGTCCAAGACATTGTAAAGAGGTAATAAGTTCAAAGGAATATGAAACATAAAGCAGAACTCCAGAGTCATTTGAAAGTATTTTCTCTAAATGTGTGCAAGCTTTCAAGGCTGCTCGGCAAAGGAGCCTGGGTCGGATGTTGGCTAGTGCTGAAAAGAATTTTCCCCAAGTGGAGTGTGTAAATGAGTTGCCAGGCCAATCTTGTTGAGAGCGGAGCCATGTCCTTAGAGGATCCGCTGTTCCAGAGAATGCGGCACTGAGTTGGCTCATTCCTCCTTCTATTAAAGGCTAATTTGTCTCTTTCTTTAAATCTCTTTCCTTGTTTGGATCTGGATGCCCTGGGTCACTTAGGGAGGGGTTTGTCCATTGCTCTCCAAAATAGGGTGTCTCTGTATAAGAGAAAATTACAAAGGGATTAAGTTATACAAACTGAAGATCCAAGTTCCTGCTATCAAATCTCTAGTCACTGAGCCAATTCAGGTGTAGAATAAAGGTTAGAGCCCTATATATTGTTCTGTGACATCAGAGTCAAAAACAGTTTGTTTGAGCAGACAAATCTCATCCTTTGATAAACCCACCAGAGAATAGAGTTTTTCCTTGAGCAGACTTGTCTAGGAAGCTGTCGTGGGCACAGAGTTTCTGCTATGGCTTGAACCTTCAGATTCTCATAATTTTTCATAGCACTGGGTAACTGTGGATTTTCATTCTAACCACTCATTTGGGGCAGGGATTTAGAACCAAAAAAGAGCATAAGTGACTTCCATTTCAAGAAACAATGAAATTCAAGACGATTTCGATTGCTGTGTCTCCTCTTTACATATTTTTGTCTCCTCTGTCTTTGCATGCAGACTTATTTTTATGTACTCATAATGGGAAGAAGCCGACTGCATTTTGTTCTGCTTATTTTTCACTTAACATTATGCCATGGGCATTTAATTAGTACTTCAGTTTCCACTGAATGCATATCTTAAAATTTCCTTAAACATTTACCTAGTACTGGATATTTAGATTGTGTCCAAATTTTTCACTTTTAATAATAACTCCGCAATACATATTTTTTAGCATGGATATTTGCCTCCTCTCAAGGTAATTATGTCAGAATGGAATCCCCTTGTAATAGAATTATGAAGTGGAAACAAATAGCTATTTTTCAGGCTCTATATACAAGCATGTATGTTGCTTTACAGTGTTTACTTGCCATTGTTCAGGTATCATTTCACCACGTTCACACCAACATTGAATGTGGTGAAGAAGGAAGTATTAGGTATCCCAGAGACTTTGAGCTGTAGTAGGCACTGATCAAAACCAAAAATCTTGACAAGTAGAATTCAGTCAAATGGACTAGTATGCACAGATATGACCTAATGGATATCTTGCTTTTATTGGGTTTTTATTATCATTTTCTTTCTTAAAACTAGTATGATGATTATAAAAGAAATATATAACAATATAAAACATTTTAAAATTTGAGAAATAATAAAACGAAAATAATTTATACTGCTACCACCTGAATAAGACACTGCTGATCTTGTGAAGTAATTCTGAATATTGTTCTATGCACACATTTTAAAAAGAAAAATAGAGTCAAACAGAATATGTTGGATTTTAATCTATTTTTATTTAATAGCCTAATATGAGCAATAGACATGTAATAGACACTTTTGCCATAATAACAAGTTTAATGACTATTTAAATTTATCAAATGAACATATTAAATCTCATATGGTTAGGCATGCAACTTATTTCAACTTTTTCTCTGTAATAATTAATGTTGCAGTGATAATTATCATTCCAGTAGATATTTCTTAGTACAAAACTGTGATAATATCCTAAAGTTTTAAAATAGAATTTCAGGATTTTAATGTAAGCACAGTTCTCAGCTTGTGCTAAATATTTGCAAATTGCCCTTCAGCAATGCTGCGTTGCAAAAGTTGATGAGGTTGCTTATTTCCTGGGGCCTTACCAACATGGAGTCTTCATCAGTATGAAAAGAATCTTTTCAAGTTTGATGGACAAACATAAGATTGCTTGAATTTACCATGTATTTTTGATCACCTGTGAATTTAGCCATCTGTTTCCTTAAGATTAGTTTTATTATGTACATTGTGTGTATACTTATGTCCTTTAATCTGTTTTTCTATGGTTAACTTTGCTTGTATTTAAACTTCTAAATAGCCACAGAGAAGAGTTATCTTCAGGTTGTTGTGAGCACTGAGGGGCCTGCATAATGTAGATATGGGGATATCCCATACCTGCTGGGCATTTTCCTCCTGGGACTCTGGCCCAGAAACCCCTAAACTCTGGCTTACTGCATTGAATTAATGCTGGGTTTGAGCATTAGAATGCAGAAAATTCTGAACTTATTCTGGGGAGTGGCACAGATTACCCATGTAGCGTGTCAGTAGATGAGACCTGAGCATAAACTTGTGCTAGATTATAAAAGGCCTTGAATGCTAAGATTTTAGGCTTTTCTGTCAACTATAGGGAACCACTGAGGAATTTTGAAGAGAAAAATATTAAGAAAATATGTGTTTTGGAGAGTATCCAGAAGGTGGCGCCATTGTAACATGTCTTCTGCCTAAAGTTTCAAGAATTTGAGGTTTGTAGGTAAAGCCCGCGTGTGAAAACACATCTATTTAGAAGTATTCACTGTGGACTGGACTGGGATGGTTCCTCCTCAAAGCTAAAGGATCTCTAACACAGCAGCTCTGTCCTTTGTTATATTATTCACTTCTCCTTATAGCCTGTTTTTATTTATGTATGTCTCTGGTGCCTCCTGGAAGACCTGGCATTTGGAGGGGAAGTTTGCACAAATGCGTATGCCAAGGCTGAAATCTATAGAGGCTGGAATAAGAACAAGTTTTCTGAGTTCCAGTTTAGTGCCTTCATACATGTTAGGCTATTTCTCCTTATATTAAAAACCACTTCTAGCAAATTATTTTTGGCCTATTTAATGAAGGCTAGAGTAGTAACTTTCAACTCTGCAAAGTTGTGAAATTATCAGTGCAGGAGAACTGGGTAGAGCGTAACACACTAAATTATGGTTGACTTCTTCCTTGTTACCGTAAGTAACAATGATAAGTTCAAATGAGTAATCATTTTCTTAACAGTTAATGTCTTCTTTCCAATTAAATGACAGAATAGTAACTATTGGATATCTTAGGATATATGAGCAAATGTAAGAATCCCTGCATTATTCTAAAAGGCATTTAAACATTTTATTATGTTTTATAATTTGACTTAATTTGTTTGAAACTTCTCCATTGACATAAAAATGAAAATTCAGGACAAAATATGAGTTCAAATGTTTTCACCGAAACCCTCGATAGATCCACTCAGGAAGACAGAGAGGCACATGTTTGTAGTTGGGAATCTGGCAGGAAGGAACTTGAGTTCTGATGGTCAAGATGTTTTGGTTCAGAAGTTAGAAAATAAATAATTCCTGAGAGGAAGGATTCTTCAGCTCTGGGCAGCTGATACGGCAGTAAAATAAATAGGCAGTAAAGCACACTTCCTGTTTTGAGAGTTCACATTTCATATTGGCAAAGAGCATCTCTTAAATTCAATCTCATGCTTCCATAAATAAACCTGGCACCTTTTTAAACGCTTTTCCATCTGCTTCAGAATGAGGAGTGCATTATTGAATACACCTCAGGGAGTCCCAGAAATGGGAAAAGACTACTTGTGAGGAACACACCATTGCAGTTGGCCTTGGCCCAGAGAAGCCATCATGAGATTTCTTGAGTTCAAACAATTGTAACAAGACCCTGATGGCGTTTCCCCACCCCCGTTTTCTTCTGCTTGAAGTTGTCATAGTTGGAGCTTTGCGCAGGGAGCCAGGAATGATCTGGGGTTGAGTCAGAGTTAGGCATCTTTGCAGATTCTTTGCTTTAATACCTGGGTAATTCTCATACAGCTTCTGAGATTTTCCTCCAATATATTAATCCAGTTTCCTAGGATGGCTAGAAAAGTCTACTATCCGTAAATAGCAGAGAATCCAGAGAAAAAGGCCTGCTATAGTAACTATAGAAGAATTCCTGGAGTTTTCAGGGCTTGCGGTAATCAACTTGTGCTCGTCTAGTTAATAGTGAAAAGCATGAATTTGGTGTCATGAAGAAACAATTCAAGATTGAGTGCTCCTATTAACTGTGTGATCTTAGACAGGTAAGCAGATAATTATACCCTAAGAGGTTTGTGAAGACAAAGTGAAATAAAGTCCATAGTCAGTTGGCACACTGCCTGGCAACAAATAAGCAATCGTAAATAGTAGCTATTTTTATTATTCTACTTTCCCAGGTAATCCTTGTGAGCCAAGAACTGGGGACAATCCTGCCTGGGTCAGGTGACAAGGAGGGGGTTATCATTCAATGTCTACATTTACCATCTGAGGTGATTCTTATATATCTGATACATTTCTAAGTTTTAAAAAATGTCATCTAATGTAACCTTTGCAGTAAACTTCTGAGCAGGTTTCTATATGTCCATCTAAACAAATATCATACATACCAATAATGTTGCCAAACTTAAAATGCCATTGGTTGTATTAATAGAAAAGCTTTCGCAAATGAAATTCCTTTTTTGTTGTTGTTGTTTGTGACAGAGTTTTACTCTATCACTTAGGATGGAGTGGAGTGCCATGATGATGGCTTACTGCAGCTTCGACCTCCCAGGCTCAAACAGTTCTCCCCACACGTCACCACTTCTGCCTAATTCTTGTATTATTTGTAGAGATGGGGTCTCCCCGTGTTGCCCAGGCTGCTCTCAAACTCCTGACCTCAAATAATCCTCTTGCCTCGGCCTTCCAAAGTAGGAGGATTACAGGTGTGAATCACTGCACCCAGCTAACAAATTACATTTAGCAGTCATATTATTTGAGCAAAGAATGATTTGTGAATTGTGCAGCACTCAGAACTAAAAGAGGTTCAGGGAGCTTTGCCCAGCAATGTGAACAGGGAAGTTTTATAGGTTAGCCACAGAACCCAAGTAGAGAAATCACTTGATTGGCTAATACTAGGTATCTGCCTTATTCGGGCATGATGTGATGAGCTCGCTGCCGGTGATTGGCTGAAACTGAACTGTTGGTTTTACTCCCAAATAACTTTCCAGTTTGTTATGTAGGGACCAAGTTATGGAGGCAGCCTCAGGCTAAACTTCAGTGGATTTAACAGTTGTAAGGCATGTGCTATGAACTGAATGTTTGTGTTCTCACAAATACATACGTTGAAATTCCAATCCCAAGCTGATGGGAGGTGGGAATCTCCAGCAGGTAATTGGATCAAAAGGGTGTAGCACTAATGAATGGGATTACTGCCCTTATAAGAAGAGGCCAGAGAGCTAGCTAGTGCTCTTCCTATCATGTGAGGGTACAAGCAGAAGGCAGCCACGTGCAATCTGGAATAGAGCCCTCACCAGAATCCAACCAGATTGACACCCTGATCTCAGATTTCCGGCCTCCAGAACTGTGAAAAGTAAATTCCTATTGTTTATAAGCCTTCCAGTTTATGACATTTTGTTATGGTGATTTGAGTTGACTAAGATAGTGTCGTCTTATGTACCGCCACCTAAGGAAATAAAAAAACCTGCCAATTATAACTAAGATGCCACTGTTTATAAGGCATATCAGAATTTCAGAGATTTTAAAATATAGGGAAAAGAATGCTCCCTTAAAGTCAATGAAATAGAGTAAGGAATTTCCTTGACCTCATATGGAGTTAGTGGCAGAACCAGAATTTTAATTCGGGGAACTCTGTTTCAAAGTCAGTGCACATTAGTTCTATCAGCCTCTGTCAAACACCAAGTTCTAGTCTCTGGAACAGCTCTGAGCTTCTCTGTAAGTTCCGATGTTCAGCCTCTGTCAAACACCAAGTTCCAGTCTCTGGAGCAGCTCTGAGCTTCTCTGTAAGTTCCAATGTTCTACCTGGGGCAGCCCTTGTAGTCTTCTAATTTGTATCACAGCTCACGCCACTCCCATCACCTCCAGCTCTGTGCTTCTGGACATGGAAAGCCAGACAGACTCAAGCTTAGCTCACCAGCACTGGTGCCCCACTCAGCTCTTGCACCTAGTGGCTGGTCATCTCAGAGGAGAGTAGCAGGCAGAGGCTGTTGAGTGTTAGAGCTGACTGGAGTCCTTGAAGGATGGTGAGTATTCAACAAATGCCATCATGATAACGGTGGTGGTATCATCAGTTCACATGCCTGCAATGAGATTGGATTTTGATTTAAGTTGATTTTTAGCATGATAAGATCCCCTTTTCCTCTGGCAGACATAGGCCTGTCTTTCCCTTTTTTCCCTGAGTATCTGGAGTTTTCAGTCTTCTCAGATTCAACATGACTCTCAGTCTTCTGTCTCCGATAGTGGTTTTCTTTCTTGACTTTTGTTCTTCTGTGAAACAAGTTGCTCAATTCTCTCTTTGTTTTTGATAAAATGACCCAAAGATAGTTAGAACTTGGGTTGCAAGTTCCAAAACAGAATGTCTGAAGATCTAAAAAAATTAACATTTTATTACTCCAAAATTATGTGCTTGCAGTAGCAGAACAAGTTGTACAGTTGCATTTTCATCTAACATGTACAAATTTTACTGAAGTTGAAAAGTAAATATAAAATTATACTGCCTCTCAGAGAAAATAAAACTAGATTACATTTAACTTCCCATTCTACCACTGGCCGGCACCATGACCTTGGTAAGCTGGTTCTCCTTGCTGAGTCTCAGTTTGTAATCAAGAGAGCTGAATTGAATATTCTTTCTGATCTTTCTTGGCCAAGCATTCTGATTCTCAGACATTTTTAACCTTGCCGGTATGGATATTGTTGTTATGTATTTACATATTTTAACCATGAGGTTTACCTAGCACTCTTGCCTCCAGGTTTCTATGAGTCCATGTAGTGACCACTCTAGAATTCATTACCCTTTGTCGTGTTTATGTTACTATTCAATGTTTGCCTGTTATTTTAGTAAGTACTGACAGTATTTACTGGGAAGGAATTCTGAGTCTCTTTGAGAAGTTGCAGCAATGTTTCCTTTATTTGTACCCCATGGATTCCCTTTTATTGCCTGTCAATTTGCTTCTGGAAGGAAGCTTCAGTTATCTTAGTATCTCTCTAGACCCTCTGAGCTTGCCTTTGCTTAATTTTCCTTTTAGGTTTTCTCTGAGGATAAGGAAGGACTTCACTTTTTAATTATCTTCTTTAGAACACTTTTCTTGATGGACTTGGTTATTTCAGTATTTGAGTCATCTTGGCAATTGCCAAGATGACTTACCATCTATCCATGTTGTAAGTCCCTTTGATTTATTACGAGGCTTCATCAGGCATATTTTCCCTTGGTCCCTACCTCAGTAGATTAATCCAAATTCATCTGCAAGGCTTGTTCGAGAGGCCAAATCATTCCCATTATTTTGCTCCTCTTTAGGGCTGTAGAGATAAAGCGCTGGCCCCGTGCCAGCCATGTCTAACAGGGTCAATCAGCCTATTTTAGCCTTTCTCAAAAGTTCATCCTGCCAGATGTGAGATTTGGGAAGGGTGGAAAAAGTCAGTCTTCTGGAGAGCATTCGTCTTCTCCTAGGACCCAAGTTCGGGCAAGTCTGGGGGGTCAGAGGCACATCTCAGGCCATTGGATGCAACGCATGTATTAGAAAAGCATCTGCCCCATTCTCAAAGCAACCTCTGCCCGCAGCCTGTAACATGCAGAGAGCATCAGTCCTTTTGATCCAAGAACTGCATCAAATCATTTTGACCCTTTGAGAAGATATCTAACCTGGGCAGAGTGGAGCCAGATGACTTTTTTTTTTTTTATTTATTACAGCAGCATAAAGTAATATTAAATGATTTCATGAGTTGTAGCCAGAACATCTGTTATTAAACATTAGAAATCTGATTTATTCAATTTATTCAGAAACTGGCATTCAGCCCTCTCCAAAGTAATGCCTCGCCTTTGGGGCAAGAAGGTGTTACTGACCAGTTTTCCTTTGAGCTTACAATCCTTTCCACGTGTCACCTGACTATGCTTCTGCTCTCTGAGAGATGTTGTCCTTATAGCAGACAAGGAAGGACTTTCCTGAACAGAGAACTGGTTGGAATGTGTCACATGCTCTGCTATCCCCAGTGCAGTCCACTGACCCAGAGCCACATGTCTCTGGAAGGGCAGATGGAGTGTCATGAGTGGGGAGCAGGACATCAAGAGGGAAAGGTTTATATGTATACCTCCGAGAGCAGGGGGTCCATGTGTCAATGACCAACTCCCCGCAATTGGCCTGTTTTTTCCTTAAGCTACCACTTCTGCAGCCATATGTGGCATGTGGTCTATCCCACATGCAACTTTAAGAAAAATATCCCTTTTCTGACTATTTATCATAGATGATAGAGCATTTCTTTTAGAAAAGTAGGCCACTGATCCTTGTGTCTTCAACATTTTACAAAACTTAAAGTAATAAATTGAAACCGTGACATTCTACTGGTGGGATTCCTCCTCTGGGTATGTGTTGGTGGCATTAGAATAAACAACAGAGATAAAATGATAAGATCTTTTGGAAAATGGAGATCTCCCCAAAGACTCAAGTTATCCACTCATTGTATTCTTCTGCTCCATCATTCTTTTATTTACACATTTATTCACTAATTATTTTTCAAATATTTACCTATGCCAGTCATTGTTCTAAGTATTGAGAAATGCAAGATAAAAATATAAAGAAGAGGCAATCCATTAACTCTATGACAGTTTGATAAGGAAAGTAAGACACTGGCACTAACTATAAAGAAGAAAATTATGAGTCATAAGAGAGTCACAGAGAAAGGTCTGTGGAAAGTTAAAGGAATAAAATGTTCACTGGAAGTTTCCAGGAAGGGTGTAACGAAGGATGTAGCATTTGGGCTGTGCCTTAAAGGATCGGATGTTGAAGAAAGAAAGGAGCGGCAATGGTGATTGTTAAAGGAAGTTGGGGCTGGAGACAAGGCATGACTATAGAACAGCATGGGGCATGTCTGAGTGTTGGCGAAGTTTTGGCTTCCCTGAAAGGCACAGTTCATGTAGAGAAGTAATGGGAGAAGGTGAAAGACAGGCTGAGGCCACGTCCTGCAGGTTCCCGTGCAAGGCAAGGCCCTAGGATTCAGGAGGCTGAAGGATTCTGAGTAGGAGAACATAACCGTAATTTAGGAATATTAGTCGGAGACCATGAGTAGAATAAATTGACAGTGGAGACTCCTGTAAAAAATGCAGGTGAGAAATGATAAAACTTCAACTGGAGTAGTTGTTTTAGAGAAGGGGTGTGTGTAGAGGAGATGTACGACAGAGGCATTGATCAGGCTTCAGAAGTTATGTGTTGTTATAAGAGGAGTATGGCTTTCGGTGTCAAGAGAGACTCTAAGATGAGCTTTATTTTTTCCCTCATTCTTAGAACTACCTGGAGTAAGTCACAATTACTCCAGGCCTCTCTCTCCACCTCGTTGCCAAGGTTTGTGTGCGTGTAATATTGAAAGCATGGTGGGAGGGGAGGGTTGTGGTAATATATGTGAAAACACTTCATAAACTCTGAAAAATCCTAAGAAGTTTGTTGCGGTTAAGTTACTACCTGGATCTGGGACAAACAGAAGGGATGGATCTCAGATGGACCTTAGGTTTTGAGCCAACATGACTCTGAAGGTGGAGAATCACAGTGCTGAGAAATGAAAGGAAGAAGTAAAGGAAGAGAGTCAGCACTCACCCAGTGCCTCAAATTAAACTCTAGGTGGATCAAAGGCTTAACTATAAACTTGAAACCATAGAAACACTGAAGATATTTTATCATGTAGCAGTGGAGAAATTATAATTCCAAGAAAGCTAGAAACCAAAAAGGGAAATATTGATCAATTTGGCTGCATTGGAAGTTACAATTTATATATGACAAATGATAGTAAGTTTGAAAGAAAAATGACAGATGGGGAAATGTCTGTCAATCATATGATTGACATAGTTAATTTCTGAGTACATTAAGACTTTTATAGGACAAGTAAACATAAAAATAAATAGTCTAATAGAAAAATAATGTCAATTAGCAATTTATAGAAGAAGAAATAGAAATGATCAATATGCAAAGTAAAACCTATTAAAACTTAAGAAATTTAAATAAAATGAGGTATTTTTAACCAACTATATTTGGTAATTTAAGAAGATTGAAAATGCCATTTTTATGAAGGGTTGGGAAACAATTGCTTGAATGTACCATTGAAGTGGGGATGAAATACAAAATATAATAATCTTTCAGGTTCAGTTTTATGGTATATATCAGTATGTAAAAGGAATATACCCTTTGACCTGTCGAGTTCACTATGGGAAGTTTACTCTAAGAAGATAAATGTACACGTGAAAATAGAAATGAATGAATATGTTTATTGAATTATTGCTTAAGTTAATGAAAAATAAAAACAATAAAATATAGAATAATTTAGGTAAATACATTTTGGTATACCTAAAATCTTCTTTAGCTTCTAAAATTAGTGAAGTAGACTTCAATTTATTGAAATGTAAAGCTATAAACCACATGTTTTTGAGAAATGTGTGGCATTATCCCTTTTATTAGAAATATACATACATATGTACATATATGCAGTGTGTATATGTGTGTATATATATGTATATGTGTGTATGTGTATATATGTATGTGTGTGTGTGTGTATGTGTGTGTGTGTGTGTGTGTGTGTATATATATATAAAGAGAGATGTCTAGAGGCATTTTCACCAGAATATTATCAGTGTTTTTCTCTGGATCATAAACCTTCTGGTGCATGTAAAAATATTCTGTTTTCTATATTATTTCAATTTTGAAATATAATTTTAAAAGTTTTTTTTTTTTGCAAAAACAATCACATTTTCAAATGAAATATATAAAACAAATTAACAGAAAGAACTGAAGAGGGTGAGAGAAATGAAGAGAGAGAAAGAAAAAGAGAGGGAAAGAGGAGGGAGGGAGGTACGTTAAGATGCACCCACAAGGCTGTAGCCTATGGAGACAACTGAGTGATGACATAGAGACGTCATTGCTACTGAAAGAAAAGTTTGTTACTTAATGTTTTCAAGAGAAGAGAGCAGGCCACACCACACAGGGCAATGGTTCCCATACCAGGTTTGGTCAGGAAGCAAAGGCAGGACTGTAGGGGAAAGCTTGGCTCAAGTGTTTTTATTGTGTTTTCTGTGGGAATGGCAAGCAGGGTAGGAAAACAGCTTAGGACTGGCTCTTTGGAATAATGTTGGCAGGCTCTAGGCTATAGGATGGTTGGTTCCTGGGTTGATTTAGGGCAGGGGAAATATTGGGTTGGTATTTGAAAGCCAGATAAAGAAGGAGGTTAAGGCCTGGACTCTCAGGACTAGTTGGTTTGCATGGGAAAGGTGTGTTGGCAAGCAAGTTGCTTATCATCTCCGGAGATTAGGTAGCCCTGGGAGGGGCAGTCTCTCCCTGTCCAGTTAGGCCCCCCAAAATGTCAAAGCATCATAAATATTTTTAGAAATTTGGATTAATACAGGACAGAGGAATAAGGAAAAAGAAGGGGAATCGTTGTTGGGTGAGGCCCCTGAGGAAGTAGAAATGATGGGATTCTGAGGATAAATGAGATGTGTCACCATGGTCTGGAGGGGGAGTACTTTCTCTAAGGTTGAAGAGAAGGTGCGAGAAGGCAGAAAAACTTCTCTTCTGCTATGTGGAGAGGAAAAGGACCTCACCCTCAGATGGCCTCAATCTTAGCAAAAAAAGTAATCTAAAATACTTCTGGGAAATGATCAGGACAGAGTTTGGTAAAGAATTTGGAAAGAATGGAGATACTTTTAAGTAGCTGTTGGGGGAAATTCAGTGAGTAATTTTCTAGGTGTGAGTAAAAGAACAGCCATTAAGGTCCAGCTGAGGTTATATTCAGACACAGAGATGGGAATAAGTTTGACTCAGGGTTAAGCTTGAATAGTTAATAATAACGGACATCGTCCTTTACACCTTTGCAGCCTTGTTCTTAAACTTCAAGTCCTTGGACAAACAAGTCCTTTGCACCAATAATTGTCAAGATGATACAACAATTGATGTTGGCTGCCATACAGATCCCATCATGCTTGGCTCTTGACTTATGTTGGAAGCATCCTGGGGTGCTCCTTCCTCCTCTTTTGTTAGCTAGAAGACCTACCCATCTACCTGCCAACTCCCGTCCCAACATATTCACATTAGGAGTTAGTTAACAAGGACTCCCTCCTAATCCCTGCCTTGACATGAGAAAGGGATACAGGAAAAATTTTATTATCATTTTTTCCAATATGTGATAGCCTGAACGTTTTCACAGATCAGTTTAAATCTTTGTCTTTAATGAAATTAGGAGCAACCTCTGCAGTGAGCCCCCACCTAAGACTCACACTGACAGGACATGAATTTGTTAATGGATTCATTAGTTATTCCATTATTTATTTGAATAGAGCTTTACCAAGTGCACTGCACTCTAGAGGATGACCTAATTAGCATTGCTTTCTTCATGCTTGGTTTAGCAACTGATGTCTCCAAATGCTTGAGTGAGGGCAGATGAAGAAGAGAAACATGAAACAGCCCCCAGATGTCAACTGATTCCACATGACAAAGGCTGGCTGTGTGAGGCAATAAATATGTTCTGCCGACATCTGGCTGTGCAGTGCCAACATGGACATCTTCAGAAAAAATAACGAGCCAACGTGGCCATTTCTCTGGGCCTTGTCTTCTCTCCTTCCAACTGAGCTGCATTTTTTACTCCCGATTTGGAAGCGATATACAATACATCTCAGGGAGCCCATCCATGGGGTTGGCTCTATTTTCTTTTGGAAATATTAGAATTTGTCCCCTGGGGGGAGTCAGGACAATTGTTTGTTAGTTTAAAATAGATCATACGTTTGATCATGATTGTGCAAGAATCTCTCCTTCTCCGTGAAGTCTCCATCTCAGGACTGGTGGAAAGGGAGGTGTCCGCTGGCAGGCTGAAGGCAGCACCATAGTCTATGGGGGAAGACTGTCTCTTATCTGGAGATAAGACAGCCAAGAAAAGAAGCAAAATAACACTGCAGGGGTTGCCTGAAGTGTAACTGATGCCTTTTACCAAGAAATGAAATCAAAGGGGGAAACAATTAACCAGCAGTGGGAGAGGCTGGGGGAGTGATGCTCAAGCCAATTTTTCCCATAGCTCTCTCCAGTGGATCCTGTAAAGTAACTAAGGGCAGGCAAAGCAGGCAGGAGTTGTGCAAAACCCACAGGCATCCCAAACAGAGATTTCAGCAGCACCAGCCCAGCTCAGTGATTGTTGCATTGTGTCCCTTTGTCTGGGAATCAGCCACCTTTTCTCTGATCATATGAAAAACATATCTTGTCTGAATCACACAAATAATTCCTTTTTTCCTCTCCAGTCACACAGTCTCTCAGGACAATCTCATTCATCTGTGAAGCCCAACATCACATATTGGAGGATGAAACCTCATTTGTACATTGTAGACTCAACCTCCTTTCTGGGTACTAATATTTCTATAAAGCCATGCCCAATGATCTCAAAAATAACTTAAACACAGTGGATTCTAAACCAAACCCATCATTTCACCCAAAGCCAGCATCTCCTCCTGATATCTTGGTCAATGGTTACCATGTGTGCAGCCTTTCAAACTCAAAAAAAAGTCTACATTACTACAGAATTATTGTTCTAATGCCTTGATCATAGCATGCCTTATTGAAAAAGGACAAAATATACATCTCAGCTTGGAGTGATCAGCATCCCAAAGTTCAGAGCTATGCAGATTGTCGTTATTATCTTATTTGCACTCTCCGAGGCATTCAATGCCTTTGACCGCTATCCCCTTCTTGGAACGTCTTCTTTAATTCCTGTAACCTTCTATTTCTTTATTCCCTTTGAAAGTTTCTTGCTTTGGCTCTTTCTCCTTATTCCCATTAGTAATATTCTTCCCTAATGAAGGTATTATCTAATCTCCCTTGTCACTCTATTTAGCGTGCCTAAGAAACATACTCGGAGCTTCTTATTTAGTAGATCTGAGATTTGCATTTTTACCAAGCTCTGGGATTCTAATTCAAGTAGTGTGCAACACTATTTTATATACAATTTGTGAGATAAACAATTGCAAGATAGTAGTATATTTATAAACAGTATGCAGACTATAATATGCCTGCAACCTATATTTCTCCTAACAGAGCTGAGAGACAGAGACTGCCTGGATGTTCAACAAACCTACTTCCTATTCTTATAAGACATGCAGCTCCTATGTAGTCCCTGTGGCCATGTAACTGAGTTCTAGCCTCTAAGTGGAAGTAATACACCCATAGAATCCTTACATATATGTGTCTCCAGGCTCTTTTTCTCTTCTAGCTGCCTGGAATGGAGTCCATATCCATGGAAAACTGCGAAGTAATATATTGAAAATGACAGAAGCTGTGTCACCTTGAATCATTAAAATACTGCATGGGGACTAGTTCCCTGCTGCCCTGTTCACTTCTCCTAGCATTATTCTATGGCAAAGAAACAAACATAGTATTCTAAACCATTGAAATTTTGGTATTATTTGCTATAGCAGTTGATATTTCACTAATACAGTTAGATGAAAGGTAACAGTAAATCTGCCATTCCCTTGGTGTATTTCAAGAATATCAGACTACTTTCTGATCTTCCCTGCTCTGATGGTTAATGTTGAGTGTCAACTTGATTGGATTGAAGGATGCAAAGTATTGTTCCTGGGTGTATTTGTGAGGGTGTTGCCAAAGGAGATTAACACTTGAGTCAGCAGACTAGGAAAGGAAGACTCACCATCTTAATCAGCTGCCAGCACAGCTAGGATGAAAGCAGGTAGAGAAATGTGGAAGGACTGGACTTGTTAAGTCTTCCTGCCTCCATCTTTCTCCTGTGCTCTCAGGATGCTTCCCGTCCTCAAACATCAGACTCCAAGTTCTTCAGCCTTTGGACTCTTGGACCTACACCAGTGGTTTTCTAGGGTTTCTCGGGCCTTTGGCCACAGACTGACGGCTGCACTGTTGACCTCCCTACTTTTGAGGTTTTGGGACTCAGACTGGCTTTCTTGCTCCTCAGCTTACAGATGGCCTATTGTGGGACTTCACCTTGTAATCATGTGAGTCAATTCTCCTAATAAACTCCCTTTTATATATACATCTATCCCATTAGTTCTGTCCCTTTAGAGAACATTGAGTAACACACATGCCTCCTGGATTTTTAGTCATTATAAAATTGCTTTGCCTAAGCGTTATTAATTTATCTTGCCTCACAGATACCTATGGAAGCTTGGTGAAGCCAAGAAAAGAAGAGAAAATGTTTTTAAATGCTTAAACCATCTAGGATTGTAAAAAATCTAATTTGATTGAAATAGTTATCACAATCTTTAAAAGTTAAATTTATGAACAGCTATTAACATGTTAAGTAGAAAAACAATACATTTAAAGTATAAGCCAAGTTAGAAAGGGATCTTATTTTTTACCAACATTTCAATATGAAGACTGGCTAGTGTTCCTTGCATTGAATAAGAATACTCAACCATTAGATGGTCTTTGTCAAGGCAACACACATGTCATATTGGGCATTTAGTCAATGTTGAGGTTTTTTTGTTTTGTTTTGATGGCTGCAAGTGCAGAAATCCCAATTCACAAAGGTATATTGAGGCATTTGAAACAAAAGCTTCTATAGATGGTATTATAAGACAAGGAAAGGCGTCTCTCAAGAAATGCCAGAATTCTCCAAGGGTTTTTGAGTTGCACTCCAATGTAGTAAGATTTTAATGTTAAGATCAATGAGCTCATATTTGGCTACATTAATATCTGTCAGATACAGTTTGTATCGGAAACTGTTCAGCAACACATAATGAAAATGAATCATTTCCTTCCGTGTATTGATCAGAAACAATTTTAGAGAGAGAATGTATTGCAGATGTCTGGGTAACCAGTAGTTGGTAATTAAAAAATATCTGGCCTTGGATTGCTTGGAAGTTGGCTGGCTACCTTGCATATGAGACTATGATCAACTCTTAGGTTTAATAGCCACTGTAGTTTAAAAGAATTCTGAGATCTAGCTTCTTAACATGTTTTCTTTTGAAGCAGGGTCTCACTCCCTAGCTGGAGTACAATGGAGTGATTATGGCTCACTGCAGCCTCAACTTTCTGGGCTTAGATTATTCTCCCACCTCAGCCTTTTGAGTTACTGGGACTACAGGTACATGCCACTATGCCCAGCTAATTTTTTGTACTTTTAGTAGAGATGAGTTTTCACCATGTTTCCTGCGCTGGTCTAGAATTCCCAGGCTCAAACAATCTACCCATTTCAGCCTCCCAAAGTGCTGAGATTACAAATGAGAGCCACCACACTCAGCCTTCTTAATATATTTTAAAGTGCATAATACTATACTTTTAACTATAGGTACTATGGTGTACAGCGGATTTCTAGAACTTATCCATTTGTGTAACTAAAACTTCATACTTACTGAGCAACAATTCCTCATTTCCCCTACTCCTAGTTTCTGTAAACCACCATTCTATTTTCTACTTCTATGAGTTTAATTAATTGATTAGTTTTAATTAATTAATTGATTTTTTTCCCGTAGCTATGTGGGAAAGGTGATATTTGGTTACGTGAGTGAGTGTTTTAGTGGTGATTTGAATAATTTTAGTGCATCCATCACCCATGTATACACTGTACCATTTTTGTAGTCTTTTATCCCTCATCCCCCTCCCATTCTTCCCCCCAAATCCCCCAAGTCCAGTGTATCATTCTTATGCCTTTGCCTCCTCACAGCTTTGCTCTCACTTTTCAGTGAGAAAATATGATATTTGGTTTTCCATTCCTGAGTTACATCACTGAGAATAATATTCTCCAGTCTCATCCAGGTCACTGCAAATGCTGTTAATTTATTCTTTTTTATGGTTGCATAGTATCCCATCATGTATATGTGTATATGTGTGTGTGTGTATATACATATATATGTGTGTGTGTGTGTATACACACACACATATAAATACTCATATATGTGTGTGTATATATATATATTTTTTTTCACAGTTTCCTTATTCTTTTGTTGATTGATGGGCATTTAGATTGGTTCCACAATTTTGCAATTGTGAATTGTGCTGCTATAAACATGCGTGTGCAAGTATCTTTTTAAAATAATGACTTCTTTTCCTCTGGGTAGATATCCAGTAGTGGGATTGCTGGATTAAATGGCACTTCTACTTTTAGTTCTTTGAGGAATTACCACACTGTTTTCCATAGTAGCTGTACTAGTTTACATTCCCACCAGCAGTATAGACATGTTCCATGTTCATCACATCCACGCCAACGTCTACTGTTTTTTGGCTTTTTGATTGGGGCCATTCTTGCAGTAGTAAGGTGCTGTCGCGTTGTGGTTTTGATTTGAATTTCCCTGATTATTAGTGATGTTGAGCATTTTTTCATGTTTGTTGGCCATTTGTATATCTTCTTTTGAGAATTGTCTATTCATGTCCTTAGCCCACTTTTTGATAGGATTGTTTTTTCTAACTGATTTGTTTTTATTCACTGTAGATTCTGGATATCAGTCTTCTGTCAGATGTATAGACTGTGAAGATTTTCTCCCACTCTGTGGGTTGTCTGTTTACCCTGCTGATTGTTCCTTTTGCCATCCAAAAGCTCTTTCATTTATTTATTGCTTTATCACTTAACTTTCTTCATTTTTTTTCTGTTTATCAACTTCTATTTTAGGTTCAGGGGTTACATGTGTAGGTTTGTTACATGGGTAAATTGAGAGTAATGGGGGTTTGTGTGCAAATGATTTCAGCACCCAGATAAGGATCATAGTACCCAATAGGTAGTTTTTCTGACTCTCATTCTCCTCTCAGCTTCTACCCTCAAGTAGGTCACAGTGTCTATTGTTCCACTCTTTGTGTCCATGTGTACTCAATATTCAGCTCCCACTTATAAGTTAGAACATGCAGTGTTTGGATTTCTGTTTTTTCATTAATTTGCTTAGGATAATGGCCTCCAGCTGCATCCATGTTGCTGCAAAGAACATGATTTCATTTGTTTTTATGGCTGCATGTTATTCCATGATGTATGTACCACATTTTCTTCATCCGCTCCACTGCTGATGGACACCTGGGTTAATTCTGTGTCTTTGCTACTGTGAATAGTGTTGTGATGAACATATATGTGTATGTGTTTGTTTTTTTTAATAGAACAATTTATTTTCCTTTGGATATATACTCAGTAATGGAATTGCTGAGTCAAATGGTAGTTCTGTTTTAAAGTCTTTGAGAAATCTCTACTACCTGATTTCAAGTTATACTACAAGGCTACAGTAACCAAAATGATATGATACTGGTACAAAAACAGATATATAGGCCAATAGAACAAGTTAGAGAAATAAAGCTGTACATCTACAACCATCTGATCTGTGACAAAGTCAATAATAACAAACAAGAGAAAAGGACTCCCTATTCAATAAATGATGTTGAGATAAATGGCTAGCCATATACAGAAGGATGAAACTAGACCCCTACCTTTCACCATACACAAACATCAACTCGAGAGAGATTAAAGACGTAGACATAAGACCTAAGATTCTAAAAATCCTAAGAGACATAGGACATACCATTCTGGACATAGACCTTGGCAAAGATTTCATGACAAAGTCTCCAAAAGCAATTGCAACAAAAAAGAAATAGACAAGTGGAACCTAATCAAGTGAAAAGACTTCTGCAAACAAAAGAAACTATTAATGGAGTAAACAGACAACCTATAGAATGGGAGAAAATATTTGCAAACTATGCATCTGACAAAAGTCTAATATGCAGAATCTATAAGGAACTTAAACAAATCAACAAGCAAAAATATCAAACAGCCCCATTAAAAAATGGGCAAAGGACATGGACAATTCTAAAAAGAAGATATACACATGGCCACCAAATATACCAAAAATGCTTAACATTACTAATCATTAGAGAAATGAAAATCAAAACCACAATGGGATACCATCTCATACAAGTCAGAACAGCTATCATGAAAATGTTAAAAAACAACAGATGCAGGCAAAGCTGTAGAGAAAAGGGAATGCTTATATATGGTTTGTGGTAATATAAATTAGTTCAGCCACTGTAGAAAGCAGTTTAGAGATTTTGCAAAGAGTTTGACAATTTTAGAAAGCTCATATAAGTGGAGTCATGCAATATTTATCCTTCTGTGACTAGCTTATTTCATGTCACATAATGTCCTCTAGGTTCATCTGTGTGTCCCAAGTAGTATAGTTTTCTTACTTTTTTTTCAGCTGCAGAATATTACACTTTGTTTATATATCACATTTTCTTTGTTCATTCATCTTTCCGTGAGTAGCTTGGTTGTTTTCAAATCTTGGCCAGTGTGAATAATTCTTCAACTAACATGGGAGTGCAAAGGTATCTTTGAGATTCTGATTCTAATGCTTTTGGATATATACCTACAAGTGGGATTGGAGGATGGATCCCATGTTGTGTTCTCACCACAAGCCAAAACAACACAAGGACATTTTTGGAAATATGGATATGTTTAATACCTGGATCGTGGTTATGGCATCACAGGTGTAAAAATATGCCTAAACTCATCAAAATATATACATCAAATATGTGCAATTTTTGTATCAATTGCATCTCAATAAAACTAGAATATTTTGAAATATCTGCAACAATTGTAATGCAATAGGATAATATCTTCCATTGGTAAAGTCACAAGTACTGCTAATACTCCCATGGCTTGTTGTCTACATTTATAAGGAGAGGAAATGCTAAATTTTAGTTACAACTATAGAAAATAAAGGTATAATATTGTTTCTCTCCAAAGTCCAAGAACCCACTGAATTTTATTCATGGATCCCTTGGGGAGGAGTATGGGCTCATGATAGAAACCTTTGCTCTAGCCCTGGAAATAGCATTTTGCTGAGATGGGGAGCTCTTCTTGACCATGCTGCAGGCTGTGCATGGGATGTGGCTTTCATGTGGCCAGGCATGTGTCCTGAAATGTGGAAACACTTCACTCTTTCTCTTCTTCTAGCTCAAATGGCCTCTTCTACTTTTTTCCCTAATGTTTGTCCTATGGCAGAAGCCCCTACCAAAGGAATAAACTTCTAGGACCCAGGCCAGGCCACATACACTCTAGTCTTGCCAGCATCAGGCTTTCTCTTTCTCACTGTCTGTTCAATAATGGGAATGGAGACCCCCTTCAAGTTGCTTGCTATCCCATTTCTTACTTGAAAGTTTTTTTCTTCTTAAATTGTATTTGAATTCTATAGAAAATAAAGACTGCTATATAAAATGAAGTGGAATTAACTTATGCAGACATAAAAATGCAAACAAGTACAAATGTTTACCCTGTGTGTCCTTCTTAGTAAAAATAGTTAACTTAAGCATTAGCTTTAGTACACACACACACACACACACACACTCTCTCTCTCTCTCTCTAAGACAGAAACTTGGCATTATCAGCAAATCAGATTTCTCACGTGAGACATTCACAAGATCATGAGCTACAAGAAGAGTAGAATTGAATCTTACATATCTCTCAATCCCTGGTACCAGGCTCAATGAATGACACAGAGCATGTACTCAGTAAATGTTTCTTAAAGTGAACTATAGCCTGTAAGGTTAGGGATGATTTCAAAATATCTTGGTCTGACAAACATCTAAAATAACTGGCACAATTAGTTTGTAACTGAAATAAGGTTAGTTGAATATAATAGAGTCTTTCCGTAATCCTGTAACCTTGGAAAATTAGTTAAGCCATCTGTGCCTCACTTACCCCACTGGTGAAATGGGAATGATAGTGCCTGACCCTTAGAACTGTGAGGATTAAATGAGATAGCACAGGGAATGTTCAGAGAATGACGCTTGTCACATAGCGGGCACTCTGCAAGCTTTAGCTATTGTAATTATCACTAGAAGTAGTGGTATTCATAGTAGGTATTTCACAGTATTCACTTCATCACTATAAGAAGTGCCAAGGGGTACTGAACTGCTCAGGGCTAATTGTTCTTCAATAAATTGTAGACCAGAGTGCTTCTTAAACTCTTGTGTATGAGTTTGAGTTTACCTTGTCTTCCAACTTCTTTGTCTGTCAACCATCTATCACTAAGTTACTCTAATGTGTCCTGTTCCTAAAGATCCCCTTTAAATTGAAATTTCTGATTTGATTATGAACTTGGAATCAAGATAATGCAAGAAGGCCAGGCATGGTGGTCCACACCTGTAATCCCAGCACTTTGGGAGGCAAGGAGGGAGGACCACTTGAGATCCAGGAGTTCAAGATAAGCCTGGGCAGCATAGCAAGAGCCAATCTCTACAAATAAAAAACAAAAATAAGAAAAATTATCCAGATGTGATGGTGCGCACCTGTAGCATAGCTACTCAGGAGGCTGAGGCAGGAGGATCACTTGGGCGTAGGATCCAGGGTTACAATGAGCTGTGACTGTGCCATTGCACCCCAGCCTGGGCAACAGAGCGAGACTCTGTTTTTTTATTTTTTTTTAAACAAGCATCTATTTTCTGGACATCCTGGTATCTGGAAATAATTGTTTTCTGGATCAATGGTGATACCCCTGTAATATGCGTGTTATAGCTTTATGTTCGCGCGTGTACTAGCATCACTGCCCTTTTACTCTTGTTACCGTGACTGCGTTTCCCATCCTCACTCCTGGTCATCAGGCAGCAAACCCGCTCAAAGCACCGCAAGGCCATGATTGGAAAACAGAGAACTGAGTGATTTCAGGGTTCAGGAGCCACTTCAGTAGTTTATGATTTATGTATGTGAACAATTCCAGATCTCAGGTATATTTAGAGAGGAGGGACACTATCCAGACACTATGGTGGCATTTCTTCTTATACTTTGAATTCCAACTCATATAACAAAGAATGATGGTTTTCTTGTCAGCACATTGCCATGCTCAGTGTGACAGCTGGCTCCTGCTAGTGGGCAGAGGCAGGGCTATGGCTCAGCCCCATTGGTGGGTATGACTATGACTACACAGCCCCACCTGGTTCAGTGAAGGAGCAAATGCCAGGATGTTTAGCTCTGCAGGTGTGTGTGTGTCATTCTTCATGTATTTCCTGCTGTATAACCAGTTGGTAATATAAAGTTTATAAATTTAACTCCAAGGCGGAGACAAGTTGGATGGAAGATTGTGTGTTTAGGAAGAATATGCCTAAGGGACTTTTAAACAGAACAGAATTGAGTTGTTTGTGTCACTGTTTTATGGCTCTGGATAGCCTGTTCTAGCTGGACTAGATTTCAGGATTTATGGTGACATCCAGCTAAAGAATGGTATATTTTTAACATACTTGCATGTCACTTTCCAGCTGAGGGAGGCTTCTCATGGTTCCTACTGCTTTGGCTGGACTGGTTTCCCTTCTGGCCTCCTGAGCAGGGCTGTGTCTTAAGAATGTAAGCCTTCCTAGGATGAGACTTGATCTTGCTGCATACCAGCAGCATGGCCAGACAAGAAGCAGATCTCATGGAAGCAGGAGCATCTGCTTTGGGGAAGTATGGTACAGTGGAAAGTTTGTGGGACTAGAAGCTATAAATTCTGGCTTCAGGACTCAGCTGTATCACTGAGCTAACCATGTGATGTGCCTTAAGCATATGCCTGGGCCTCTTTGGGGATCAGTGTGGTAGCCATGGAAGCATGCCACTCAGATCTTCCTTAAGGAAGAAACTTGTGAGAATTGACAAGCTGATATCTCCAAGCTGCCACACCCCCGTGGCCACCACGGCATGCTTGCCAAGGCCACATCCTTTCTGAGATGCTCCCAACAACTGAGCACAGCAGGGGTATAGAGCCAAGCCTAGCAGTCCTGCCTGACACAGGGCTTCTCTAATGAGTAACATGTGCTCTTGGGCTCTCCGTCGTCTGGCTGGCACTCCAGTGCTGCACTGGAATCTGAAATTCTTCCTATACCACCCTCCTTCCTACTCCACCTTTTCAGGTATCAGACTTGCATGCCACTCGGCAAACTCCCCCTGCCTGTTCCTGCTCCTTTTCCTTTTTTTACTTTACAGGAGTTTTCCCCCATAAATCTCATGCACACAAAACTCCATTTTGGTATCTGCTTCTCAGAGCACCTGAACAGACACAGTGAGTGAATGTACATTATTTTTTGACTGCCTTGTACATTTTCCCCTTTCTTATTCAATTCCCTTAGAAATCCAATCACCTTAATGCTCTTTTCCAACTGCAAACATGAGCTAATGGTGAGGCCATCACATACACATCCTGCCACCTCATTTTGTTACTTACAGGTGGGCATGGGCACCAGGTCAGACTAATTACTGTGCTCATATTCCTGGTCAAAAGTGGCCATGGGACTAAAACCAGTTCATCAGAGTCTTTCCATGGGGCACAGCACACTGACATTTAGAGAAAGAGTTCTCTCCTTCCTGTTGAAGATGGGCTCAGGGTATGAACTGAGAACTTCTGGTAAACCAGACTTCTTACCACAGAGAAGAGACTGAGACAAGGAAGCCAATGGTCAGAGAGGAGGAGAAGCAATGGCTAGGGTACAGAATCCTGGCTAGGGGCTCACTGAGCTTCCCAGATTCCAGTAGTTTTTCCTTTGAGTCTAAAATCTACTCCAGAATTCTCCCACTATATCCCCTGCCTTTAATTAATTTTTTGACTTAAGTTGGTTGAATTTGGTTTCTGTTACTTCTACCTGAAATAATTTTCAATAATAGAATCTGTTTCTAATAGACTGATTTTATGTTAGTCCTGTAAACTGAGGTTGATTTTACCTTAGAATGGAATGAAATGTAGGATGATATGAAACAAACCCAAGCATGGAACAGGCAGTCAATCAATACTTTTTGAATGAAACTGTAGAAACAAGAAAGTGAGAGTGCCCAGGTCCAGAAATAAGGGTATGTTTTCAAAAAGGCATAATAGTACCTGGAACATTATAGACATGCAGTAAATGATTTGTTGACCACAACGAAGAATATGAAAATCACTAGTTTTACTACAAGCTTGTTAAGATTACCTGTGCTTCTTAATGACAGGTCGAAATGGCTGAGAATGGCAACCTTTTGGAAACTGCCAGCCACCACCTGCTTTCAAGTCAGAATTCAGCTGGAGAAGAACAGAGGGGAGAGGAGGGGAGAAAGGCAGCAAGGGGAGGGGTCTGGAGACAGTCAGAGGCAGTGAGAAGCAGCAAGAGAAATAACTATATAGGGGTAGAGAACAGGGTGTCTAGGAGAAGTCAGCCACCCATGGCCTTTTGTATCCTTTCAATCAAAGGAGCCTCAATCCAGGGCCAGATTGAGATGCATGGGTTCTATAGGCAGGCTAATAGGTTTGCTCATCATCAAACCAATGTTGTTTCCATATTTGTTCAACACTTATTGTGTGGGTGGCCTGGGTGGGTTGGTGTCCCCAGGGAATGTTGTTGCTCTTGATGACTTTCATAGCAGTCCACTGCTTGGTTTGACAATCAGAATCGATTTACTTGTGATGCACATGTCAGGAGTCCCATGGGGACACTGGGTTGCTGTCAGCCTGTCTTCTAGGTAGGAAATACGAGAATAATTTGTGGGTTAATCAGGTTGTCATACCCATGAGGAATAATTGGAGAGGAGACTTGGAGAACACTTTCCTCTGATTTTCTGCTAGGAGACAGCCCAGGACAGCAGACAGGATGGTTTGGGGAGGTCATGGCCAGGAGGACTAGCTTCTTCATACATATAATCCAGCTGCCTGTGTTTCTATCTCTGCTTATCCTTCATGCTCTCATGCATTTTACATTGAAATAGTCACAGTGAACTGCCTTTACTTCCAATGGAGGAGTAAACAGGTGCCATATGAAATGTAGCCCTGAACCCATAAATACCCTATGTATTTTTTTAAGTTTATAGAAGAACATAATTAAAATCTTTGGGTAGTCACCTTACCATCATCAATCACAACCAGGTATGAATGAGAGCAGCGCACCACAAGAAGGTCTGTATATGCGGAGATAAAGCAGAGTATGCTGACCTAAAAGAGCATGCTGGTGAAGTGCCCAGTGTGCCAGGTGCAGTCGGGGGAGGCTCTGCCTCACAGGCAGTAGGGAGCATCTCCTGGTGACAGCCCAGGGTGGCAACAGTGCACTGAACATGTCAAATGAGCGCTGATTAAGCATTTGGACATAGAAACATAGACCCCAGAGGGTGCTCTCCAAAGAAGCTCACATTCTAATGGAGTTAGACAGAGGTACACAAAGCAAGTTAAAAATAGAAGGCAGGCAGGCAAAGGGTCAGATAGTTCCGACTAGGAAAATGAAGGAAACTTTCATAGAAGAGGTGGCATTGAGTGGGACAATAAATGACAGGTGAGAGTTCAATACAGAGGACAGAGGGAAGGCAATTCATGCTTAGGTACTAGCATGTCCAGAATCAGGAGACATGAAATAAAAGCAAAGAAACTGATATCAACAGGCTGTGGCTTTGGAAATATAAATTGTACTAGCAAACTTTTCACTTACTCCTGCTTTATTTTCCCATGGTCCCTGGAGGCTGTATGTCTGCTTAGAGCTCTTCTCCCATTTGCCCCATGGAGCAAGAAGTTGGTGCCCCTCTCTACTACCTGGAGCAGAAATGGGCCCTTAGCTGGTGCTCGGTAAGGCCTGATCTGTGCGTGGATATTCAGAATCTGCAGAAGAAAAAGCAGAAATGACTTCAGCCAGCCTGGGACTGCTCTAAGCAAGATATTTTCCTAGGACAGTATCCCAGTCTCAAAAGGGATGGGTCACAATGTGGTACAAAAATCTAGGGGAAGGCGTCACAGGTGCCCTGTGTCTATTACAATATTAGTCCATTGATATTGATGCAGTGAGCCTCTACTTTTCAGTTTACTTTGGGTCTTGGACATGAAAGCAGAGTTCCAAGTCACCATACTTTCACACAGACTTTTCCCAGTCGGATGGTTACTGAGTAAAGCAAATCCAGACCTTTCCTAACATATTTACAATCCAAGTATTGAACCTGATTCTTTTGTTCTTTTTCCCCTGATAGATTCTTGAAGTCACTTTCCGAATGTTTAGGATGTGTGAGCTGCGAGCTTGGAAAGGAACTGCCTCATTTCTTTTCCCTAGAGAAATTTGCTGTTCTTTGAATAAATAATCAAGGAGGTCTTTGCAGACAATTCTATCCTCTGGTTGAAAATGGAATGTGATTCAGTCCGAAAACATCCTTACAACTTTACATCATGTTTTTCCACCCACTGATATTACTAATACTGACACATAACAGGTAATAAATACATGCCCATTAAGTGATTGCTCAACTGATGGGACAATGGAGTTGTCCCGGAGTTTGTTTTCCACTATTCTCAAAATCACTCCTGCATTCTAAGTGCCCCAGTCACCTACCTTGCTGACAGGGCCACTTCACTGCACTCTGAGGCCCCCCTGCCTGTCATCCACGTCACCTCCATTGCCAGGGAGTGAAGATATGGTATTCTTTGTTGTCCACTCTGATTAGAGTGGTATTTACTTTGTTTCTGCCAAAGAATTATATTTCAGCCGGCCCAGTTTTCTCAGTTTTGGCAAATCCTGGTTGATATATCTCAATTACAACCTAATGACTCATATTGAAGCATCTCCTGATTTAAAATTAGCACAACAGATTGGATTTGTTAAATTGAAGAGGATTGGGAAAGTAAAGCCAATCCTTCATGGTTAGTGACAGTCTCTGTAGTCTGTGGTGCCATAAGAAAATCTGAAAGGTGGAGGGACCTAGAAGAAAAGAGTTTAATCCACTGGGAGTTTTGACAGCTTAGCCTGAGCTGGGTGAGTAATTAGACTTTGAAAGATTCTGTGGAGTGGTAATTGTGCTTATAAAAATCATCTTAATTTGTGCAGTAGTAACAAATTAATCCAGAAGTCTCAGGAATTAATATATTTATCTGCTTACGCATCATGTCTAACACAAGTCAGAGATGGTTTCCAACCAGCCCAAGGACCCAGGCAGAACAAGTCTCCCTTCTCTAGTCTTTGTGGCAACAAAGGAGAGAGATTAAATAATTTCACAAGGACTTTTCACTGTTTCAGCTAAGAAATGACACTTGCTACTTCTCTTATTTTTTGGTCAGTCAGTCTCATGGGCCTCCTCAGTTATGAGAGTATAAATGTAATTCCCTGTGTACTGGAAAGGGAAAAAAAAAAGCTGGTGAATACTAGCAATGTCAACAACATCTGCCCTTTTGGTCACTGAATGACTGCTTCACTCTTCTTCCCACACGGAGAACACCTATCCTCCTGATCACAGTAGAAAATGCAAAGTTTCTTCCATTCATCACAAGAAGGTCAACATCCAGGACGTCAGGGGCATAAATGGTAGCCCATACATTAAGTTTGGGATATTTTTTCCTCTCATTCCAAAGACTCATATCCTAAAAAGGAAACCTGTGAGAATGAAATGAGCATATACTATAATGAAATAAGATCCTCATAATAAATATGCCATGCAGGTGAAGGGAGAATGGGAGCACTCATTAGTCACTGAACTGACAATTCTGAAATCTGGGAGATGCTATGGGTTTCCCATAGCCAGGAGTTCTGTTCCTTTATTAGAGGAAGGAGACTGTTCCTTTATTAGACCCTGATTCTGCTTTCTGGGATCAGCTCCCTAATTTGTTATTTTAAGCCCATGGATTTGACTTTAGGGTGGTACTTTTTTTCCCATTATTATCCTTCTTGACCACTTTTGATATAAGCACGGGGTGGCATACCCTCTTTAGGAGCTGAGTGCCTTTCTCAGACTTTTTTCCCCATTATTCTTGCATTTAAATCAGCCAATTCTTTCCTGACCTCATCTCTTTATTACAATACTTTGCTACATCCCACAACTGTTAGCACACTATTAACATCCTTATTTCTCACCCCATCTCCTAGAGCCATAACTTCATTAAATTTCTGATCTCCCTCCCACACCACTATTGGCAATTATTTTACCAAACATTTTTGCACCGCATGCCATGAATCTCCATTTTTACCCACCTTGAACATTATCCTCGAAAGCCTCTGCCTACCATCTGACATGTAAGCCAGTGCTACATCATTTATATTTTTGGGGCTGATCCTCACTCTTGGTAGCAATTTTGTGCTAACAATATTAGATTAAGTTGCTACAATGACAAATTAACTCTATAATTTTAGTAGCTTGATACACCAAATGCTTGTTTCTCTGCTCATGATAAATACTATTAACTAACTGGTAATTAAACATTGTATAGAACATGCAATTCAAGGCACACTGGATGAGTGTTTCTGGATTTAGGTGAGAATGAGGAAAAGCAAGGCTAACATTAACTAAGTTACCTGGTATGCTCCAGAAATTGATTAATGTTAATTTATATTAAAGAGGCTCAGTAACTTAAAGCCACTGAGCCAGAGCTTGAACCCAGTTCTTCCCAATTCCAAATCTCGAGTCTTTTATAGCAGACAGGGTACTCTAAAGAAGTAGTTCTAGAATTTTCATGTGCATATACATAACCCAGAGATCTTATTAAAATGCAAATTTTGATTTCTGGAGATAAGCCTGGGATGCTGTATTCCTAAGTAGACATCAATTGATGCTGATGCTCCTGGTCTTTACATCATTTTTTGAGTAGCAAGTTTCTAGAGCATTTTTATTACAATCAAAGACACTCTTGTAGAAAAGTTTGCAGTTGTAAAGTTATCTAAAGCAATGTCTTTACTGATCTAGAAAGAAATTGTTTTAAATAAAACATTGAATTAAAAAATAAATTTAAAAATAGATACAATTTTTACCAGTTGCCACTGGTAAGAAATTAAATATGTATTAACTCTCAATGTTAAATGCACTTCACATTAAAAATGACTAGATTGAAGGATATTAATGAGCTTGTTTTTAGGATTCTTTCAATAAGTATATGCCTTGAATTGAAGAAAACAGAGGTTCTTGACTAAAGTGTGCTGAGCTTTTGATAATTCATTGGGCCAAAACACGTGTTATTATAAGATATCTCTTTATTTTTGTTTCATTTAAAATTAGAAAATATGAGAGGAATATACTTATTAAAAATACACTTCTCAGAGAATATTGTTTATAAATTTAAGGACAAGAATGAAATCCATGCCCAGATAAAAAGGGCATTTTAACCTATGTGACAGAGCTGCAAAATGCTTCCAATTATTTGGCCTTCAAAAATCTTTAGGACCAGGTACAGTGACTCACACACCTGTAATACCAGAGTTTTGAGAGGTTAAGGCTGAAGGATTTCTTGAGGCCACGAGTTCAAGACTGGCCTGGGAAACATAGTGAGACCACATGTCTACAAATTTTTTTTTTAATTAGCCTGTTGTTACAGTAGCACACACCTGTAATCCCAGCTACTCAAGAGGCTGAGGCTGAAGGATGGCTTCAGCCCAGGAGTTCCAGGCTGCTGTGAGCCATGATCACACCACTACTGCATTCCAGCCTGGGCAACGGAGTGAAAGCCTGTCTCAAGCAAAACAAAACAAGGAATTTTCAGATGTGGGATTGTCTGGTCAAGGAGGCTACACTCCTACATTTATGTATAAGAAAGGAAAACTTTTAGATAAATAAATGTCATTCTTAATGTGTGAGCAAAAGGACATGAATCAGAAGTAAATATAAAATATTTACTCCAGAAAGCTTGAAGATCAATTGAGTCCATAGAATTAAATTACTCAATGATACACATCCTACCATATGTGTACCTGGTAGGATAGGACACAGTTATGTGACGTGTTATATGTGGATATGTATGTTACCTCATATATACATCACACACCAGACCCTTGCCACCTGCTCACAGATAACATAATGTATGTTGCACATGCATACACACTGAAAGTGGAATAAATTCTGATATTTTTGAGATACATTCTCAATAATTAAGAATGCAAATATAGACTGCTACTGTCAATGAACTTTTAAAACAGAAATATTGAAGCAGAATAAAATTAGCAAACCTCTCCTTTTGAACTTAATACTGATCTACTCTAAATCTTTACCATCCAACCCATGTTGCCTCCTCTTCATGCTTAAAAATGACTTGAACTCTCCCACCTGTTTTTTCATTCATATTGTTTATTCAAATGCCTTCCTTAATTCTATTCTAAATTCCTAACAAACAAATCCAAGCTTCAGCATCCTGACCAAAATACCCTGCCTAAATCCAGATCTTTCTGAGGCTCTCAGTCTCTTGAGAACTGAATTCTTATGGTGTAAATTAAATACTAATTTAAATGGCACATGATGTTCTCATGTTATAGCAATTTTATTATAAGACCTTAAGATTAGGATCTATGTCTTCTCTGTCTACACTTAGTGCTTAATGCGGGACTACACACAAGCTGGTTGCTCAGGCCATCTGTAAGGACAAGCCCTCTCTCTACGAGAGAGGAACCGGCAGCCTCCTCCCCCATCATGGTGTGTAATTTGCTGGCCCTCAGCCACAGGGCTTTCCTTCTTCAGACACCCTCTCGGAGAATCAGTTATTAAAGCCATAAACCCAAGATCATAAATAACTTTCCCAAGTCCCAATAAATCTGTATTTCATATGAAGCATGTTATTTTTGAGAAGAGGCCCAATTCCTTTGGAAATCACGTAGTAAGAAATAAGGGAGGTATCTTCCATGGAATCACATGATGGTTTCACATACGGCTCTCGTCAGGCCTCACTCAAAACATAACACATTGGCCAATCAGATACCACAATCTTGGTGGCTTCAGCCCTCAGCACAGAAATCTCATTTTCTTCCTCTCTCTTGGGACCTGAATTTCCACTGCCCAGAAGTCATTTTTCTTGAAGATTTCATTTCTAACATCAGTGTAGGAATAATAATTTCGAAAAAGCCATTTTGTTCCTGAACAAAATTGAGATAAATCAGGCTCTTCTGTGTGTGTGTGCTTGTTTTTTGCATCCTTGGACTTACCTGACCTTCCCTGCTGACCCTGGGGTGGTAGTCATGGAGGGAGGGCAACTATCAAAAGATGCTGGGTTTCCCATGAATGAGGAGCATAGATACATTTAATGAATGTATCTAGGATACAAGAACACTGATGTCTAAAGGAGAATTTAGCTAACACTGACAGAGTGCATGACTTTCTGAGCAGACCAATTGGTATCAATGTTGTCATTAAGTAACTCTGGGAGCAATTCACCAGACTGAGTCTAATTAGTGGAATGAGTTTTATACAGTTTTTCTTTGGAAAATGACTCTTAAATTATGCTAATTTCACAATAAGGGAAATACCAGAATCATCCTTCCATTTATTCTGAAGTATTCCCAGACCATTTAACCATTTATTAATTGATTTAAGAAGAATTTACTGAACAGATACTTGGTATGTGCAGATTGGAGATGCCCTTAGGTCTGCAGGCCTCTGGGGAAGTAATTTTCCATAAAAACTAAGTCACCAAAAATCGGTATGTCAGAAGCATCTGGAAACTAATTTTATGCCATTCCATGAAAGAAATGTTATGCTGCCAGCAGGAGCTGCCCTCTTCTCAAATCCCCTCCTAGAATCCTAAAACCAAGGTCTGATCCCAGAACAACTCCATTAACTCAAATGAAACTGCCACCCCAGAGTGGTCATTGGCACTAGATGGGAACTTAGAAAATTCCCAGGAATCTTCTGCAAAGTGTGAGGTTGCCTGATGTTTAGGGCCTGGGGCAGCTACCTCTTACCTGGCTCTGAGGTTGGTGTGGATATCAGTGACTAAATCATAATCTCTGCTCTCAGGGCATCTCCTATTCTGTGGAATGTTCTTCTAACTCTACCTGCCATGTAATACAGTGTGCTCAAGTGTTATAGATGCCATGATAAAGACACACGTATGGCGTAATAGAAAGTCAAAAGAAAAATTGGTCAGTATTTGATCAACCTAAAGATAAATAATAAACAAAAATATACTTACATGATTTTGAAGCGGGACATTTATGGTCCCTGGTTGTCATTTAAAAATGATCTGGGAAGTCCTTTTTTCGGACTTGTCGTGTGAACCAGGTGTCTGTAGAAATAACAGCACTCCAAACTGACAATCAGACATGGATCACAGTAGAAATAACAGGGGATTTAGATGAATACAAACTTGCATTTATATCCTAGTTCCATCTATCACTTAATTGCTGTATGGTGCTGGATAAAAGTCCTGTAAGTATCAGGTTTCTCATCTGTAAAGTGAGGATCATAATATTTATTTCACTGGGCTGTTCTGAGGTTTAAATTACAGGTTTGTCTATAAACTCATGCTCATTTCATATCAGTTTTATTTGTTCTTGAAGTGAGAACAATCTCAAAAAAAAAGAAAAAGTATTCTGTAAAATAAGATTGTCAGCTCACTCTAGTATAGGAGCCATTCCTATGAGTTTATTGCTCACAGGCATGGAGCCCATAATGTAAGATTCCAAAGCCTGGAATCTAACATCTTTGGTTCTATGCCTGTGAGCAATAATTGAAGGTCAGGCTACACCAACCAGGATGCATAGGCTTCTATGCCAAGCTATGCATTCCCTAAAAGCAACTTGGGTTAGATATATCTATCAGCCTCTAGGCTTCTTCAGTATCTTAACCAGTTGGGGCTGCTATCACAAAATGCCATAGACTGGGTGGCTTAAACAAGAGATGTTTATTTCTTACAGTTCTGAAGGCTGGGAAGTCTAAGGCCAAGGTGCTTAGAAATTAGTATCTAGTGAGGACCCTGGTCCTTGTTTGCAGATGGCACCTTCTCACTGTATCTTTACTTGGTGGAGAGAGAGGGGTCTCTGGCCTCTTTGTCTCCTTAGGAGAGAACAAATCCTATCATGGGGCTCTACCCTCATGACCTCGTCTAAATGGAATTACCTGCCAAATGCCCCACCTCTAAATATCCTCATATTGGTGATTAGGGCTTCATCATAAGAATCTGGGGAGGACACAAACATTTAGTTTCTAACACTCCGTTTCTAAGTAGAGGTTCGGACCTGCAGGAATGGAGGCTCCTGGAAACCAGAGGGGTCAGAGGAAGGCTGAATCCATCAAATTTCTTTTATCAGATGTCAGCAAATCTTCCTCAGTACCTGCCTGTGCTGGCAGAAAGCTCTTCCCCCCAGAAAATGCTCAAGGCTTCAGTCTGTCCAGATGATCCTATGATCCGCCCTTCTATTATCCCCAGTTGCAGAGCATAGCACAGCTTAAGCTTGGAGACATGGTCGGGGGTGGGGGTAGGAGCTACAGATAGGAAGCAGGGCTTTGTGTGGGTGTTGAGGTTGGGACCCCTGTTGCACAGAGGGAGGTTACCCTTGCATTAACAAAAAAAAATAGTAGTTTACTTAAATAGTGGCCAAAGAGTAGCTCAGCAGAAATTTCATTTACAAAGCCCTGATGGCATAGAGTCTCAATAAATAACTCATATAACCTCTTCCCTCATAGAGGAAGAAGAGAAGCATAGGATAACCTATGAGCACAAATCCATTCTCCCACCAGAGGATCTCTCCATGGCTTCTCCTAACCCCCAAAGTGAGAAGCAGCCAGCACATCAGCTATGGATATCAGGAATCAGGGAGCAAGTAACTCATGCCCTTTAGGAGGCCAAAGAAAGGACTGTGGTGTCTTCAAGGTGTGGGAGTATAGTTAGGCAGTCAGGAAGTCAGAGAAATTCAGATGAGAGCATTTGAATTGGACAGAAGACTTCGATAAAAAATGATGAGGAGAAAGAACAGAGAGAGACAAACCCAAGCCACACAGATGGGAAAGGAGGCCATGTTTAGGGAATATGGAGGAAGCTCCTGGCTGAAGCCAAGGATGTGCTCAGGGAAGGGTTGCCAGGATACTGGGAGTCTTGAACACTAAGGAAGGGCTCTCTAGGTCACATTTCTACTCCAGGCTTGTCGCTTAGCTCTGCTTTCTCCAGGGGCTGCTCCACAGCAAATAAATCAGGAAAAAGCCATCTTTTCAGCACATCTTGATTTTGCAGTTGGAAGCCCAAGAGCAAAACACTAGGAAATTTAAAGAAATATTTTGCACACTTGTATAGAAGGGGCCACTGTTTTGGAATGAAAACATCTCGTTATAATAAATCTGCACATAGAAACAGATGGAAGGAGATAAGTATCAGATCTTGCCTCCAATTCTGTCAGCCAAGAGAGAAGGAAATTTGAGCTGTTAGTTAGGGAGGCTTCCTCAAATCCAGGTCAGCACAGAGTTTTTGTAGTTGAGTTACTTCCTCTCTCCTTTTTTTAAAAAGAGACCCTCCGTTTCCTAGGATTGCCAATATTTTGGAAAAGAAAACTCCTTTAAAGAAAAGGAGGCCAGGTGCAGTGGCTCACGCCTGTAATCCCAGCAATTTGGGAGGCTGAGGCAGATGGATCTCCTGAGGTCAGAAGTTCGAGACCAGGCTGATCAATATGGTGAAACCTCGTCTCTACTAAAAATACAGAAATTAGCTGGGCGTGATGGTGGGCACCTGTAGTGCCAGCTACTCAGGAGGCTGAGACAGGAGAATTGCTTGAACCCAGGAAGCAGAGGTTACAGTGAGCTGAGATCATGACACTGTACTCCAGCCTCGGCAACAGAGTGAGACTCTGTCTCAAAAGAAAAAAAAAAAAAGGAAACTTTCATTTTTATTGAATTACTCTGCCAGATTTATTTGCATCTAATGTTCATAAAAACCTTCAGGCAGGTATTATTGCCATCTCCTTTTTTACAAGAAACAGGCTCAACATTGAAATGGCTTATCTCATATCTCACAACGTTTTAAGGGCCCTGCTCCCATTCCACTGGCTGCCTGGAGCCACGTTCAGTGCTTTCAGAATACCACCTTCCAGGCTGTGGGCTGCTTGTTCTTTCTAAGTAGAAAGACACAGTGGCAGGAAAATGAGAAAGGATATAAATCTATAGTTATAGCCTCAAGTGGAACCAGGTCGTCAAAGACCACGACTGCAGTCAGGTGTGGTGTCAACAGAGGTGGTTGGTGCCTGGAAGGTGCCAGGTGGCCCCACCCCAGTCCCTCCACCTCCTTAGAAGTAACTTCATACCCCACCAACCCATGTGTATGTGGAAGGCTGGATTTCCACATACTGCTAGTTGTAAACGAATGATGGTTAAAACAAAAATAAGCATGAAAGAACACACTTCTTAATTCCTAGGACTATCAAGTAGCATACAATCCATTGAGTGTGTTTTTTATGCTTATGTTATGATGTGGAGAGGTAATGGCGGGGGTTCTGTTAGCCATCTATAGCCATGAGGACAAAGGCCACTTTCTCATGTACTACAGGGTGACCTTTGGGATGGAGTCTGGTTCCTACAGGATTGTGGCACCTCGAGGGTCCCCTGCTAGATTGTCCAGGCTCTCCTCCCACCCACCACCCATCCTCCAACGTGGTTCAGTATAGCTCCACCAGCACTTGCCTCCATCACATCTTCCCTAACACCTACATTGAAATTGTCAGCTGTCTTGCCTGGATTTCTTACCAGGCTGTGCTCTTCAAAAAGGCTGGGACCTTCAAGGCTAGACACTTCTCATATCTAGCAAGGTGCCTGTTACACAATAATGTTTATTGAATATGTGAAGGAATATGGAAATATGTTTATTGCATCAGCGAATAACTGGCTGAAATAATGAACATTTTCTTATGAAAACGTTAAGGACGCAATAGCATAGGTGGTGTTCTAGCTAATAAAATCCTGTGAGTACAAAAAGCTGCAAAAAGAAGAGCATTTTGGGTGCTAACTACGCCAAATTCATGCTTTCGGAGGACTGCTATGCTCAAGTCATCTTCCCTCCCCTCCAGTCCCATGAACTCACAGCAGGAATCAATAATGACACTGAATCATTCAGGAATGTGAGGCTCAGAGGTGGCCAAGCAGGGGTCTGAGGATGAAGGATTGGTGAGGAAAAAACACCTGCCACACTGCTTACATTTTCCTTGTTCTTATGTCACTTCTGTCCAGAGACTGGCACATTGCAGCCTGTCTCCTACCCTCTCTGGCCCCGACTGATGGTCTAATAGGCACTTTCCTCCCCTCTTACCCCTGAAAGGCCTGGGTGAGAATCTGTTTGTGGCTCCCCTCCATGCTGCTGCCGTCTCAGAGGCCTTAGTCAGTCTGCGTGGGTGTTGTTTATCTTTTCATCCATTCCCCAGTCCAGGGCGCAGTTTGTTAAGTGAAACATGATGGTGCAGAGGCTGCGGCTACAGATGGAGTGTTTTCTTTCCTTCACACCTCTCTCCCCTTAACCTCTTGTCTCTTTGGCCTTTTTCTCCAAATTTCTTGCTGCGGACCTCTTGCCATGCGTCTCTTTTTTCCTGGCTGCTCCCTGAAAGTCCTGAGCCATGAAAGTCTGCGGTGAATCCCTAGACAAATGACTGTTGCCTCCCCTCCTTTCACTGTGACAACTGAGGGTGCAATACCCTTCTTTCCTCTTATTAGCTATGTGACTCCAGGGACTCCTAAACATTTCTGAGCCTCAACATACTAATTTATAAGATGAGATTGCAAAGGCTGCCTTTATAGCCTGCTCATTGTGGAGAACATGAGAAAGTACATTGAAAGCTCTTAGAAACTGCATCACGAGGAGAAGGTAATTAAGGTATCATCGTTATTTACAGGTACAGAGGAGAAGAGGCAGAGAGCTGTGAGGCAGGCAGAAGCCTGTTCTATCATCACTCTAGACACTAGTGCCAGCTCTTCTGCCTTTTCTTCCTTTATTCTTCTGCCTATTTGACGATTCCTTTTCATTTCTAGGCTTTATCCAGGTGTTCTTTGAGGATCTATCGCTGCATGCTCTGAACTGGGTACACTGTCCTCTCCTGTTCTCTTGTGTAAGCCAGGCTGGCCTGCAGTGGCCAGTGAGATCCAGAGACCTGGTGCAGCTTCTCACCCCCACTTCTCCTCTTTTCCCCTACACACTGCAATTACCCCAGGGATCAAAGTCACTCCTCCATGAATGGAAACAAACAAGAGGCGGTGGAATGAACTACTAACCTCAGCACTCTTCTAGCCATGGTAATTTGATCGTTCTATATTTCTTCCTAGATAATTCTCCCATCCGTTTTCTCCCTTTCCTTTGGTGGCTCAAAGAGGGGTCTCCTGACTTGTACTCCTTAGGGATTGAGGAAATGTCTGCGTACTCCACCCTGTGCTTCACACAGCCATGCCTCCTAGGACAGAGTAGATTTTGCAGCCTTTTCCAAATGGCAGACTCTGTGACCCCGTAGCATATCAGGAGATCCTAGATCATCAGATAATAGGGTAGGAAGCAGGAGGGGAACAAATCCACTGAGAACCAAGCATGAGCCTCAATTATGTGCTTTCTCTTTCCCAGCCTGGATTCAGATCTCAAGAATATCCAAGTACTCCACAGAGAAACATGTTTCTCTGTTACTCAGATAGGCCACGCACTTGGGAAAGTCATCAGCATTGCCTTTTAAGGACATTTCAAGTCAGGATGAACCTTTGACTACAACTTTCCTCACTTTTCTACCAATAAAAAGGTAACCTAGTACTGGAAATACACCTGTGCTATTCTGCAGCCAAGCCCCAAGGCATCTGTTTTCTGCAGCCCCAGATGCCCAGTCCCCTGCCATCTCAGCCTAAAAAAAGGTGGGAGATGGAGAGAGAAGAACTCTTTGATTGGGAAGTTTCTGGTGTATAGCTCCCCAAAATTCCAGAAGTATCCTTTATGTGGCTATCTTTTTTTTCTGCTTGGCATGTTTCCAATTCCTCAAGGTATTTTGTTCAAAAAATTGTGAAAAAAATTCACTTTGCAAGTTTTAACAAATACATATTGAATCCTCAGTATGCTTAACAGCAAGTGTTTTAAATCAAGACTTTGAGTGGATAATGGTTTATAGACTCACCTTTCCCCCACTTGTCTTTCACAAAACCATCTTCAATTTCCTATGTAAAACTGGGAAACTAAACATCAGCATATTCCTTTAATTTCTCTTTGGCTCACCAGGCCTTGTTTCGAGAAATAGCTTTGATTCCCTCTGACAACTCCACTATCTTTCTATTTCCCTAATCCTGACATCATTCCTGAACGTTCTCTCTTAGCCCTCTCTGCTTAAATCACTGTATTTCCGATTTGTCTCTACCAGTATCTTAACTCCTATTCTAATATCTTGTATGATGATGATGATGATGGTGGTGGTGGTGGTGTTGGTAGTGATGATGGTGGTGGGGGGGGCAGAAAGAGGGGAGGGGAGGGAAGGGGGAAGGGAGGGGAGGGGAGGGGAAAGGAGGGAAGGGGGAGGGGAGAGGAGAGGAGAGGAGAATGGAGGAGAGGTGAGGTGAGGCGAGGCGATGCGAAGTGAGGCGAAGAGAGGAGTTTTGCTCCTTTTAATACTCTGCCTTTAGCCCAGGAGTACACGTGGACCTATTTATTCACTTGGGATACTCACTCACTACTATGTAAATTTACATGACTCATAAGTAACTCTGTAAGTTGCTGTCTTTTGGACATCTATACAAGCTCTGGATTTTTCTTCAAGATCCTCTTCCTGCTACTTCATTTATCTTTTCAGAAAGTAGAGGTTTCTCACCTTCCCGGTAGGAGCAAGCCTGCTTTCTAGAAGCCTGTGCCATTTCTTGGAGCCAACTCTGGTTAGACATGGTGGTCTCTGAGGTCCTTTGCGTAAACCTGTGAAACTTTAATAGAGAATGTACCACATTAACTGAACTCATGTGAGGGAGGGCTAAAGAGAAGTCAAGCTCTGACAGACATGTTTTAGAGTTGTGGATGGCTTGGGAGGAAGCATTGGAGAACAAGGAAGAGGAGTTAGAATTTTAAGCAAGGCATTGAAATATTTCTCAAGATAACTGTCCCTCAATTTCTCAAAGCCCTTGAATGTGTCCTTGGAACTTATGACAAGCTCAGTCTGGTTTGGTTGTGTCCTTTGTTCTTAAATGTAAATTGTGCAGTGTAAACTGCTATGGCACCACTACTGTGGATCATCACATACACTGACAGCAGCCTCTGTTACTGGTCACAGTGGCAATTCCACTGAATTTGGCTTCCATGGCTTTTGAGGAGTTGGCCTCTCTGAGGAGGATAGATAATTACTGGTAAATGGCAGGATGCTGATTCTGCAACATGAGCAACTGTCCATCTGGGTGTGAGGAAAAACTGCACTCCCCTCTCTAATACCAACCTGCCTTCATTAAAAGATTTGGATTGCAAAACTTCAACATAAGACTCTGAATACTTACATTGGACCTGCCCTAAGCAAACACTGACCTTTCTATACCAGGTCATTAATTAAAGAATTGAGTAAATGCCACAGCTTGGGTCATTGGGTCTATTTGCATTCTAGACATAAGCCAGTACACTATCTTACAGCTTTTAGGTATCATGAAGCTATGGATTTTTTTCATCCTCAATGAATGTGAAAACTTAAAATATTAGCCATATTTAGAATATAGTAAATATAGGACTATACTTTAATCATTTCTGTGCCCCATGACAACTGGCACAGACCTTCGGAGGAAGCAGAGTCAGGAAATCATACGTTGGTTTGATCATGATGGTAATGATCATCATGGTACAAATGATAAAAAATAGTAAGGTGTTTTTGCAAATGGGTTCTATATTTACAAAGTTATATGAAGATAGCTATCTCGCTGTGTTTGAATCTCAGAACCATGATGCTCATAATCTGGCATTTCAGTGACAGACTATGAACCTATGGAGAGTGAAGGCTGTGTTTTATTCTTCTCTATATTTCTTGCCCTTATCAGAAAACCTGGCCAGCAATATATGCTTAATGTTACTGTGCACTCTGTGCACATAAAGACCAATTAAGCATCCATTGTGAAACAGCAGGGGTGCCACTTATATGACTGGAACGTTTGAGCATTGCACAATGTCAGGGGTGCTATAAACATTCAATGCAATGTGGCCAGTGTAACCCAGATTGTTACACTTTGAGGAAAAAAGATGAATAATAAACTCATTAACAAACAAATCACATAAATTTAGATAGGAAACACCTCTTCGAAACAGAAAATAGCATGGTGGCATCAAGAGTAATGGATGCTGACGGAGGGGAGATTCAGCTACTAAAGTTTGGAAAAGCCTCCCTTGATAGGGTAGACTTGGAGCTGAGACCCAAATTACTAGACAGAGACAAGGTTAGATTAGCTTATTTCAACCTCACAACAGCCCTATTAGGTATACATTAGCTCTGTTTTATATGTGAAGAGATCAAGGCCTTAAAGTAACAGAACTAGTAAGTGGCTTGAATCGGTTCAACTCCAAAATTTTGTGTGTAAACATCATGTCACACTGATACTTGTAGGAGAGAGTGAATAGAAAAAGTATTTATGCATATCATCATTTTTAATAAATATATTTCTGGATGTAGTGGTACTGATCTTTATACTGGGTACTTTGATACATTTTTATGAGATGTCTAGGCTGATACTCTTGACAGTACTGATGCCTGTCACAAAATTGTCCTAAGCAATTTAGATATTCTAACTTTTTATGTTTTCAAATAAGGTGATCACTAAAAGCATAAGGCATATATAATTTGATGAAGAGTCAGAAAATTCTGTCCCAGAAAATTCTGACCTGCCACCATCAGGTATCTATGAGACCTCAGGTAAATTTCTTTCTATCTGTACTTCAGTTTCTGTATCTGTAGATGGATATGATAACTATCCTTCCTATCTTCGGACAATTGTAAGACTCTAATGTCTTTTAAAATGTAATATTGTTTAAAATATATAAATATAAGTAATTTGGACTGTATTAATTATTCTGATGACCATATGCATGATGGAATACTATGCAGCCATAAAAAGGAATGAGATCATGTCCTTTGCAGGGACAGATGGAGCTGAAAGCCATTATCCTTAGCAAATTAATGCAGGAACAGAAAATCAAACACCACATGTTCTCACTTATAAGTGGGAGCTGAATGATGCGAACACATGGACACATGGTGGGGGAACAACACAAACTGAAGCTTTTCAGCAGAAGGTGTGGGGGAGGGAGAGCGTTGGGAAGAATAGCTAATGAATGCTGGGCTTAATACCTAGGTGATGGGATGATCTGTGCAGCAAACCACCATGGCACCTGTTTAGCTATGTAACAAACCTGCATATCCTGCACATGTACCCCTGAACTTAAAAATTGAAGAAAAAAACTATATTAAAGATACTGTTCCTGTGATTAAAAAAGAACAAAAAACAAAATGCCAGACTTCATATTCCTTTTCTTACTGAGACCAAGACGTTTTGGGGTGGAAACTGGAAAAGTTGGAATAACAGCATAGCTATGTCCACCTTCCAAAACTATGCAAAGTAACTTTGTAATTAAGCTATCATTCACACACAAGTAACACTGCTGTCTCAATTATCCAAGTAATTGATCCTGGAGTAGTTATCTGGCTCACAATTTTCACATTTATGGGCCCAGTATAGGTATGTTATGGGTCTTGCCTTGGAGATAAATATCTTATCTCCATCAAGATATTGTTCTAAAAGAGAGTTTTGTATTGGCTTTGTTGAGACCCTAGGGTTTGCTTTTCTCAAGCTTTTCCCCTGCAGAACTTGCTGCTCTATGAACCACTACAAATTTTCATGCTCCTTAGAAAATACTGTATTATTAATGATACAAATCATAATAATTGTATTCTTTATGTTCATAATGATTTTTCAGCATAAGAACAGCCTCCACAAGCCATTTTCTTCATTAATCTTTATCGCAAATCAAATATATAGATTTCAATACTTATTTTAGAGATTAAAAAAAGAGGCTCAAAAAGGCAAAATGAGGTAAGTGGCATGGCTAGGATGTGTAGGGCAAAGCCTCAGACTTAAGGCTACCCTGCCCTTTGAATCCAGCACTCCTGCTGCCACACATACTGACATTGAAAGAGATGGATTTTAAACAGATATTATCACATTAATATCTTTAACTATTTTAATTAAATCTTACAGAAAGAAAAACCAATTGGTCACCAAAACAGCCTGGAATACTCCAAATCGGAGTATTTCAATTTGAAAGAGTGAGTCTGTTTGAGATCATAGACAGGGTGGTGACTCTGTTCGGCCAGGAAACATCAGTATAGACCGTGAACCATGAGTAGCAGGGGGATGCTTGGATAAAGCCCCTGGCCTGTAAGAAAAGTGACTGTACATGGTATGTGCACCCAACACCTACGGCAAATACTCCTACGGCCACCGGTGTTGGAGTTGATTAAACATTAAATTCATCATCTTTAGCAAGGAAAGAGAACAGCAAACAGTTGCTCTCTCATGGTTAAACACTCCTTGGATTTGCTGGCCTTTGATTTATTGGAAGAAACCTGCTGGGAAGAACATACTGTGTAGCTGATTAATGTCAGCTTCTGTCATCAGTTTTCACTTAGATTCTTGGCCAGGCCTGACATCTCCTCCCTAAAGGATCCAGAAGTATTTGAGGGCTGATCCAAGAGCTTTACTGGCATGGGATTTGCAGAATGCAGTGTTTGCAAAATAAGGAAGATGAATGGAAGTGGAATCCCATGTTCTCCACTGGACTTGTTTCTTTAATTCATTTCTCCAGAGGCCCAGCTCCATGCCAGGACCACACCAGCAAGGGGACTGGGGAACGTGTTCCCAGGCTCCAGTACAGATGTCTTGCATTTCCTGTGCTGCTTTATGTGCTGCTTCCTTAGAGCTCATCATAATGGAAAGGGGTCCAAGGAGGAATGCAGCACGCAATCACCATCAGAGCCTTCATTGGGATCCCTGCCCAAAGCTTGTGGAAGAGCGGGCACCAGGAGCAGCAAGCCCAATCCGCTGCCTGGCTGAGAATGAGAAGAGTCACTGCTCCCCAGGTTGGGCATGCAAGCTTTATGTTTCACAGGATCACACGGCATATCTTTTCCCCCATGCTCAACTATAACGCAGTGACATTCAGTTTAAAGCAAGCAGAATTTTGTGTATGTATTCTCCTTGTTTTTTGGTGGAGGGAAAGCCCACTATTTGATTTCTTGTAAGATAAAATGACCTTTTTCCCTCCCATTAGTCTACAAAGGACCTAGGAAGAGGTGGCCATTTTAACCAGACTGAAACTTCTTCTCCTGAATTCACTCCTGGATAGAGACAGAAAAAAAAAAAAGAAAGAAATATTACAATTGAGAAATAAATATGTGTTCTGGTTATCTGTTGATGTTTAACAGATCATCACAAAACCTAGGGACATAAAATAATAACACTCATTTTGTTACATCTCACTATTTCTGAGTCATACCTCACAGTTCTGAGGAATTTGAGAAAAGAGGGACCAGAGACAATTCTGGCATAGGGTCTCCCATGCAGTTGCAGTCAGGATCTGGAAAAGAAGGGGCTGTTAGGAACATCAGTTGCGGTTTGCTGGGCCTCTGTTTATCTCTCTCTTCATATAGTTTCGGGGCCTTTCCATATTGTCTCTCCACCAGGACTAATTTGGGCCTTCTCAGAGAATGGCAGCCTCTGGAAAGTCTAACTGCTTACATGGTGACCACAGGTTTCAAGAGTGAGTATTCTCATGAGCCCAATTATTGTGCTCCTTTTAATACGCTGCATTTAAAGATCCACAAAGGCCTTTAAGATTATTTTTAAAGGCTTAGGTTTACTTCCTTAGTCATTTACCAATCAATTCTAAAAGTCAGACAGGAGATTATACCATATGACTTCTAAATTCCCTTTTACATCTATTTGTCTAGAATTCTATGATGCGTTATTGAGAGATGTCTTATCCTAAGCATGAGACTGTAATGATAACTTTATTGATGCTCACTGAAGCTTCAGACACTGTTCTATATTAGGCTGAATAATTTAATTATTGCAAATATGCTAGGAGTCAGTACTATTGTCATTCCCCTTTCACAGATGAGAAAACTGAGTCACAGAAAGGTAAAATGGCTTACTAAAAGTCATATAGTTGCAAGATGTGAATCCAGGCAGTCCAACTCAAGAGATCACCCTTTTAAGCATTGTACTAGTCTGCCTTCTCCAAAGAAACCACAGTCTAGTGGCTTCATACTTAAAGAGAATATTTTACATGCTTTTTTCTCTCCATGCACAAGGGATTACGCCCTTAGACAAGCATCCAGCAACCTACTGAAGAAACAAGCAGCATATCTCTATAGGGACCACAGTCAAAGGCTGTAGAAGTTTGTAAAAGGAGAGAGCTGGGAGCAAGCTGGGTGTCAGGAAAAGGGGGCCTGGTGGAGTGAGAAACACAACTGGGCTCTTAGAACAGAGAGGGGTTAGAGCATCAGAAAGACGAAGGTGACATTTTAGATGATGGGAGAAGCTTATCTTGCCACATGGCTAATGATGTTGTCAATTCCAGCACTGAAAGAAGGGATTCCTCCTCTAATACTCACTGTACTGGCTTTCCTTGGGTCCTGGTGACTAGGTACATTGTCACCTTGAGAAGGAGAAGAGAACAGGATGTTTCATACATTTATAAGGCTGCCCCTGATATTCTGTCCTTATCCATACCTTCCAGAGACAGATGGCCATCTTTGCCCAACTTAGAGCCCAGCACTGGTTTGGAGATCAGAATAGGGCCAGAAATTATGAAAATGGAGACAGGAAGCAAGAGGATCCTCATTGCCCTCAGATCCACAGGAGAGTGCAGCTGCTTCTGGTGCACAGTAAGCCCCAGGAGGCAGGGAACACGCCTGCCTTGCTCATCAAGGTGTCCCCAAGGTGGCATGTGACCATGTTCAGAAAGTACCTGTTAAATAAGCAAATGAATAAATGAATTGCCAAATAACCAAACAAATGAATTTGTATAGAGTGCTCTTAAAAACTAACAAGTTTCTAGAACATTTAGGATGGAAATGGGATGTCCCCATCCTGAAAGACAGTCTGAGGTGAGAAAGAGTCCTATGTCCAGAGACAGGGCTTTTTCCTGGGTGGTAAAATCCACCCTTCCTTCTAGAGGAATTGAGTAAATTGTGTTGGGACATCTAAAAGATCAGCCAATATAACATTTATTACACTTAATTCTAAAACTTCCTTTCCAGGCACTAGGATCTCAGGGACAAATATCTTTTTGTGGTAAACTGACCTCTAGAATCATCATAATCATACAGCTGTAAGCACTTATATTTAAAGCATTCTTTTTTGTTTTTTCTTAAATCTTGGAATAATCCTTTATTAAACAATTTTAAGTAATTTAGCAGCTGAACCTAATTTATTTATTTTTTTTACTTTAAGTTCTGCGGTACATGAGCAGAACCTGCAGGTTTGTTACATAGGTATACGCGTACCATGGGGGTTTGCTGCATCCATTACCCTGGAAGTATTTGAAGCATTCTTACAGCTTATGAAGAGCAACTAGATGTAATGTCATCTTTGCCAGCAGGTGGCTACACTTGAATGACTCAATACACAAAAGCTCATTACCCCTTGTAATAAATTGCTAGCTCCTCATAAAGTGCTTACTGTATGGAAGGATTTCAGAAAAAGGAAACAAGTCATCTCCTGCTAAGAAGTGTTAAAGCAAATTTTAGCTCCCTAAAAATAACTATGTAAACTGCATTTGGATCCTAGGTAGGAAACTAGTTTACCTCATATATATATATGTGTGTGTATATATATGTGTGTGTGTATATATATATATATATATATGCAGAAGAATAGCCACTAGGATGTTGATGGTGGTGCTTGCTAAGGTGTTGGAACTGTAATGATTCCATTTGTTTATTTTGACAGCTTCACTGACTGGGAAACCTATTCTCCACACGCCTCCATATGCCCTTGATGAAGTTATGTCTCTGTCTGTTCCTACTGTACCTGGAATAATGTTGCCCAGGCTATTCCTCCAGGCAGACAAAACCTTCCTTGCCTTTTCTACCATCCCATCCAAGGCCCATGAAGCCTTTCTAGATGCTCCCTGTCTGGATTAATCAGCCACCACCTGCATTGTTCCTGTGGTTCTTTGTCAAGCCAGTTTCTGCCTCTGTTTCACTCTCCCTAAGATTACACTAGGTTGCTTGCAGAACTGCGATGCGGCAGAGAGAAAATGTGTTTGAAGCAGGACTGCCAGATTTAAAGTTCAAACTGTACCCTCTCTGAACTGTTGGATTTTAGGGAAATTACAGAGTCCATATAGTCTCTGTGTATTTTAGACACTTGTAATAATACCAATTCAACCTAGTTTATGGAGTTGCTGTAAGAAAATAGATATGAAAAATGCTTTGAGACAGTAATGCTGACATGTATGCATGTATGAGAGACATTCACTGCAAAATGTGCAATGAGAGCTGAAGTTTTATTCACAGACTTATTGGATGACCTTGAAGAAGCCTTCTCCTCTCTGGACCTTGGTTTCTGAACCTAGACCAAGGGTTCCTAGCCTGGGGTCCCCAGAGGGCTTCAGGAGAGTCGCAAAACCCCTAAGATTGCATGCACAGTTGTGCCTGCTGGTGCCTTTTTCTAGGTTCAGCAGTCACCGCTTTCATCAAATTCTCAAAGAGATCTGAGATTCAAGGGAATTTAGGAAACTTGAGCCAGATGATCATGAGGTCCCCCACCCCATCCAGGTCTGACAGTTTATGTCTCTGGAAACTTTAGTCCAACATGTTCTTGTAAAAGGCACAGAAACACATTTTGCAAGACCAGAAAGGGACTATCACAGATGAGGAAACTGAATCCTGGAAGAGTGAGGTCAGGTGCCAGATGTTAGGAGCTGGCAGGGACTCTGCAAACCTACCAGAGCTCCAGTGCGATGGGTAATCACAGAGTCATGGGTCATTTCCTCCTTAGATTTTAAAATCAGGGTGGGGTGGTCAATAGAAAACCCAGAAAAAGAAGTCCTGTTTTGTAAATAGAAATGATTCAATTAAAAAAATCTGGATTTGGATTATAATTGTGTAATGTCCTGCCTACAGGCACTGTGCTAGAAGCCAGGGACTCAGGGACACACAAGGCTGTAAAGGGCTCCCGCACTTCACTAATAAGGGAGTCACCCTTGCTGTCAACTGACTATAAAATCAGTGAGAATTTAGAGGACCCAGTGTCAGATCTGGCTGGTTATTCTATTTGATTATTAAGCGTTGAACTTAATGGATTTAGGAAGGCCCACAGATGCCTTTTGCATATCATCATGGCATGGAGATAGGGTCCATGATAGCAGGCCCCATGCCAGGTTGTTTGCATATGTGATCCTATTTAGCTCTTACAATATCCTTGCAAAGTAGGTTTGTAATCCCTATTTAAAGTTGAGGAACTGGTGGCTCAGAGTAGATTAACCTGCTTTTGATTACACAGAGAGGGAAACATATCCCAGTGGTTTCACTTCTCCTCACTGGCCTGATGCCTCAAGGTCCTCCTTCCTTGTGCACCCTGCTCTCTCCTTGTCGCTCAACACAACTGCCCTGTGATTCCATCCTGGGAAGGGCATTAGGGCTCAAGTCTCTCCAGCTCCTGATAACATTGAGCACTGATACCACTCTAGAAATAGACTTCAGAAAAAAGGTGTCGGCCTAATCCGGGTGTGAGCCAGCCTGATAATGTCTGTACCTGGGCTTACATTTGCAGCTGATTTTTAGATGAGGAAAGAAAAATAGCTTCAGAGCTACAGAAGCAAATGAAGGCAGGGATGCCCCATGGTCATCTCCCCTGCTTCGTGGCTGGAGTACCCATCTCGGTGCAAGTCCTTGCTTCCTAATGAAACCATGGAGCTCAGCTTACACTGCAGCACAGGCCTGGGGTTGGGCTGTCCTACCGAAGTCCTATCTGAAAGCAGAAGAGTGGATTATCCACTCCATGTCCACCTCAGCCTTGTCTGAGGCCTGGAGAGGGAAGGAAAGAATAGGGCTCTGACTTCAAAGATCCCACTCTCTAGTTGAAGAGACAGAGGTGTCAACATGTAAATATGAAGTCATATAAATACCCTGACTGCCCAGTGGAGACGATGGGAAACCCAAATACCTTCACTGGGCAGTCAACACTTTCTACAATGTGGCTTCCCAGATTTTTCAACCCACTTTTTTAACCCAGTCGCCTGTTCTTTCCTCCACATACAACCTGCCACACCTGGCTGAACTGCTTGCCATTCCTGAGCAAATTTTGCCTTTGTTCATGTGCTACTTTCTCCTCTGTCATAGCTCTGCTCCCATTCCCTTCCGTCTCTCATTTGTAAATCACTGCACAGAATCAGCTTAACGTATGCCTTTTACAAGAGATTGCCAGAGCTATGCAGGGAACCTAGCAGGGAGCCCTCCTTCCCTAGGTTTCCCTGAGACAGAGTGAGAGACAGCCCAAGGCTGCAGACCCATTGTCCCCTTGCTGCCTTGTGGATTGGCTGAGCATGAAGGCTGAGGCAGCTCAGGGTCACCTATAAAAGCCTGCTCATAGAGCCATGACATAACTCCCCGGAGCAGATAGAATAGGCCTCCAGGTCAGCAGCAGAACTGGGAAGGGGTGCCACCTGCCAGTGCAAAACTCTGTCCCCTTCCCTTGATGCTCTGACTGTCTCCATGTTCCCGATAGTGGGGTCAACGTTGGGAATGAGATTGGTTTCTGTTGCTAGTCTGTGATCTTGTTCACCAGAACTGATAGAATATTCAGTTTGGGTCGACTTAAATTGTTATTAGAAGCTCTGTGGAATGTGTCAGATGCTCTCTAGGTCTCTGGATGGAAGTAACGCTAGGCCTAGCTGGAACCAGAGCACAGCCTCCCAGCTCTCTCAGAATATTTCTTGAAGCAGCAGACAAAGCAGTATAGAGGCTGTCAAAGGGCACAGCTGAGAAGGGTCCATCTTTCTGCCCCTCATATTAATCCTTTGTTCTGCTGCTCAGGAGTCACTGGGCCTCAATATCCCCAAATCTCTGAATCAGAGTACAGAATTGTATGAGATATGTTGTAAATCCTGAAACACCCTTGTAACCTGGAATGGAAACTATGAGAAGTAATTGGTTCTTCTGACATCAATATTCCAATGTCCAATTTTCTCATTAAAACCAGAGAATGGACAATTTTAAAGAGATTATTTCCCCCCAAAGATAGTAATCTGCAGTTTACTATTACACCATCATTTCTTGAAGTCAGTGGTTAGAACAGCTGCTCGGATAAGTTATTAATTTCCTGCAGTAAGCTGTGATTGGGAGCTCACTGGCCAGAATATCATTATTTTTTAAGATGTTCATTCTGCACAAACCTACTGCCTAGAAATTCAAGTGAGTTGTAAATGGTAGTGCTTTGTGGCAGGCCATGTTGAAGAGGAGTGATTTAGTCGAGCTGGATTTTCTTGTATTGCAGAAACACATGGAAATTGATCAGCAGTCAGGTTGAGGTACACACAGTAAAATACATAAGGCATTCTAGGTCCAGTATTAGCCTGGTCTTCTCTGCTAACTTTGTTCTATGATACCTGGAAGGTGATAGACATGAGAATTAGGAGAGCATCCAGTGTCTGCATTTTACTAATCTACTTCAAGGATGGTCCCTATTTTTTATCTCAGTGTGGCAGAATAATTTAGCCTTGGCAATATTGATATTTGGGGCCAGACTATATTTTGTGATGGAGGGCTGTTCTATGCAGTCACATGCTTAGCCACATAGCTGGCCTCTATTCTCTAAATGACACTAACACATTCTGGTTGTGACGGCCAAAAATGTTTCCAGACTTTGCTGAATATTCCCTAGGGGGTGGGAGGTAGGGTAAAAATTGCCCCCGCTTGAGAATGGCTGCAGTACAGCAGACCTATATCTATTTAGCCAGAGCTCCTTCCAGGGGCAGGGGTAGGGCCAGTGACTTCCCACCTGTGTTCCAGCTCTAACATCCAAAGTGACTAAAGCACATGCATTTCATTGTTTATTCATTTTAGTTCCAAGCTGATTTCCAAATAAAAAATGAAAAATTGCTCTATGCCTTTCCTTCTGGCAATTTGCACTGAGTAGTGGACAATTTTTAAACTTCCTAATAACTTATGGGAACAAGAATATGTACAAAACTTCATTCCTACAGAGTGACCATTTGGCTTTGATAGGATAATGTTTAACAATCTGCTTGAAAGTGTGCTGTTAAGCAGTGAAACAGATACTGGTACACAATTACATTTGACATGACGATAAAATAAGCCATTAAAACCATTTTCTCTGGATACCTTTACCCTGATATTTAATTCTTCCATTCCTTCCAACTCCACACAGCACCCCCAAGCCTGAAAAAAAAAATGTTCATTCAAAAGCCATTCTCTCAACAGAAAAGCATCTAGGTATTCCCCCACCATGACCTTAACCATGATTCTCTGTTGCCTTCCACTCAGCTGCAAATAAACCGGCTGAATATAAGCTTCAGAGTTATACAGACCTGGTTTCTAGTTGAACAACTTTACCATTCACAAGGTGTGTGTCTTTCAGCAAGACACTTCTGGGTCTTAGTCTCCTTCCCTCTAAATTGGGTTGGCAATGCCTACTTCCCAGAGGAATTAATAAAATGATAAATGAAAGAACACCAAGCATGTGCCCAGTACACACACACAGACACAGACCCACACACACACAGACACACACTCAACATTTGTTTTATTCAAGGGATGGTCAGACCATTATAGTATTGACCATGTCTGTGGGGCCTTTCCTTCAATGTGTTTAGCCAAGTTTTTTGGGATGCTAGTGCCTACCTTTTCACCACTCTGCTTTACTTAGATGTATGCCTAGACACTTTCACCCCAAGGCTTCATTTAGAAGAATAAAATTGTTTAGTTTGGTCCTCCTTGAGGTAACCCCAAATAGGTGGAAGAAGCATCCTGGGCCAAGTGAGGCCTTACCTGCCAGATGTCCAGGGCAAGGGGAGATTTAGAGGCTAGTGTTTATTTCGTGGACAAGAAGTGCTTAGGAAGCTAAGGCCAAAACCTTCCCTGTATGAAAATGGCTAAAATGTTGCCCGCTTTCAGCCTCCTTTGCCATATAATGGCCTTTAACATCTCCCTAAATATTTTCACAAGGCAATTCAGTTTAGGAGAAAGTCTACTGTTTTAGGAGCCTAAAGATTCATTCCAGTCCCTTACCAGCTATGGGTCCCTGAGTGAGTGATTTAATGATTCTAAGCCTCTCTATGATTCTGTTCCAATGATACCCACAGGATGAGCAAGAAAGACGAATTACTTTTTCTTCCTGCTCACCATGTGGGTATCAGTGGAACAGAAAGAGTTACTGCACAAAATGTACTTCGAAAATTACAAATAAATAGACATAAGTATAGTTGTTTTGATGAACATAACACATAGATAAACTGAATAAATTCAGTGGTTAAATGTGTTCAAAGTTATATTGAATTTGAATTTTATAAATCTACCAGAAAAGGAAAAAAAGGGCCTTAAATATCAATCTTCCAAGAATCCACAAAACAAAATATCCTGTGCTTTTTCCAAAAATAGAAAAAAATAAACTTCCCACTCCGTTTAATCTGTTTTTAAAAGGAAATTCAATAGTAAAAAAAAAAAAATCCATCTATGTAGCCCTATAATCAGAAGAAGACTAAAGAATCAAGGAGAGAAATTCTTTTTTTCTGCAGAGATTAAACTCACCATACCAATAGAATATCCAGTTTTACTCCTTCTGTTCCTTCAAGAGTCAAAATAATAATCTATCAGCATAGGAAGCTAGGGAGTCTTCACAGAAATCTGCATGCTGTGTCCTGGGCTAGGCTATGCTGTAAGCCACACTCTGGACAAGATAACCAAGAGCCCAGTGTTGATAATCTATGGGCCGATGGAGGGCAGGGACTATTTCAAGTGCATTCCAAGATGCAACAACAGATGGCTACTTAGCCAAATAAACCCTAACCAGAGGAAGAAAAAAAACTGGGGAGACAAGTAAACCAAAAATGAAAACGTTTAATAGATGACGAAGATGTTCGGGTCTAGGGGTGGCAGGACCTGTAAAAGGTCCTTCCCTGCATTCTAGTTGCTGAGCAAGACTCGGGATGTACCTGTCTGACAGCCTTTAAGAGATTCAAGAGAGACTACATTCACAACTGCACTCTGTAAACTTCTCTTAAAATGTCATTTGTTATTTTATTTTCCATATAAACTGCATTTTAAATGATTAATCAGACAAAGCATATTTAGGCTTGAAAGTCATTCTCAACCACAGAAGCATTTTTCAGGTGTTCTCCGTGCAGTATGTGGAGCACACCCAGGAAGGCTGCACCACACCTTCCTGTGCTCACTCCCACCTTAGCCTGTAGCCACCCCATACACAAAGATGCACTCAGAAGTCCACTGTTAGATCGGAGTGTATGGCCAAATTGATTGGCTGTGGGCTTCCTACCCTTGCTACCAGAACCTAACTGAATGGTTAATAGCTTCCCTTGGCCTATTATCCATCTAGAGGAGAACCAGCAGAGACTTTTAACTTGGGGCACGATAAAGATGACAACAGCACTGAGAAGAACTGAGCCCTCATCGTATGTGAGACTGGACATAACTCAGATATTTGAATGGTTATTATACGTGCATTCTATTTCAAGTAAAACTCCAGGAATTTTAATACAAAGGTTGAAATCCTGCTTATTTTAATTCTTGAGGAAGTCCCTGCTAGAGTTGGAGGAACTAGAACATGTCTGTTTTGGATTTCCCTTACTTTTCTTAGGTTCTGTTCTCTGTTATCTTGCTTTATTATTTTCTTATATGCAGAAAATCTTAAATTTTCACCCATGGAATTATCTTTTTCCCCCAAGAACTGTCTTTATTGATTGATTGATGCAGAGATGTGTTTCCTTCAAACAGGTCTGTGCAAAGTCACTGTTCTCTTTTTCCATTTAGCCTCAGAATGGCTTATTTTTATTTACATAGTTCTGCAGTTCTGCAACTTCCTCTCAAATCTCAGCAGCTTGCCCCATAACTTGGCGCTTTTTTTCCTCTCTCTCTCTTCTATTCCTTACTCTTTCTTTTTTAAATTTGGTGAACAGTTTTAAGATATAGTAAATGTCAATCGTCCAAGTATTAAGGAATCAGAATTTATCAGTGTTAATGCTGTAATTGTTTTGTAGTTTTTTTTAATAAAAGAAAAATAGTACGTTGCATGGAAACTTAAATTTGTACCTTTCTAACCAATTCGAAAATTACTTCTCATTCTTTTCTCGTATTACTTCTTGTTGGATCTCATTCTTTCTGGGTTTATTTTTCTTCTTGCTTTAAGTACATGATTTAGTATTCCTTTCAGAAAGAATCTGTTAATAGTAAACTTGGTCTTTATTTCAGGGGTTTCTGTTTAACCATTTAATTCCTTTTCACTTTCATGTGCGCGAGGTCAGCTCACACACCTGGCCCCAGCACAGCCTGGACACATTTCCAAGTCCTCTTTCATAAGCCCCAAAGTTGAAATAGTGTTCACTGAAGACCACTGATAACTATCCCTGTGGCTAGTTCTTTAAGTTTCATCTTAAGAATTTACTGCTTTGTTAGAATTAGATCTCCTTTGATTCCAATAACAGGCAATGTATTTTAAAAAGGAATAAAATCACATTATATTACAGAAAGAGCCCCAATTAGCATCAAAGTACCTCAGTGAGGTTCTCAGGCCTCCCCTAAGTCTCTGCCCCCAAAAGGCTAGCCCAGGACATTCTGCTCCTCCTGCATCTCCACTGCCCTCCTCTCTCTCACTCCTGTTACTGCTCACTTCTGGACAACTCCCTGTCCCGAGGGAGGCTGATCATTTGGGTTAGCTTGTCTCTTCCTTCTGCTGTCCTTGGAAAGCCTCTTTTCTCTGCTACAAGTTACAGGGATCAATTGTTCTTTGGCAGAGAAAGAGACTTGATGACAATGAAGAGAGTTTCCATTTCTTCTTCCTGCAGCTGCTGACCTGAGTGAGCAAGCCAGACTGTGCACTGTCTTACAGGAGAGGAAGCAGCCCGTAAGTCCTGGAAACTAAATAGAATAACTCCCCCAATCACCTGAGCCAAAAAAGACAGAGGCCAGGGATGCCTTCTTCAGAGCGGGTCCACCAGATGAAAAAGACAAAGTGTCTTCCCACATATATGGCTATTATACAGCACAGTTCTACATGTCTGGATATGAGTGTGGCGATGTTAGCCCATTTACTAATAAGCCAATCAATCTGTAAACTTTTCACGGAGAGCCAATGGCATGTAGAGGGAAATATAACTCTTGATGAAAACTTCAGTAAATTTGAAAGGCAGAAAATTCAAGCTGTTTATGAATTTTATTGCCAACAATTTTGTTTTCCTATTTATCAATATATTTCACGTTTCCCTCAAGCATTTAAGAAGAAATTGATGAGTGTTGCAAGATGTCTTCTTTCCTAGGTACTTTACTGATTGTTCTTTCTTTCAAACAGTAACTTTAGTCCCAGCTGAGGCTAATTAAAATGAAATTTTCCGGACATGTGCTGTGACAGACAAGGAGTTCAGTTACAGAGAGCCTCCTGTAAGGGAGAGGTGGTCCCATCTCCTCTTTCTTGATTCCCTGCCTCTTCTCTTCTGTGTTTTTTTCCAGAACATTCTGGATGAAAGTTATGGGAGAGTATGTGACCCAGTGTACTTCCAATGAAGTGGAGAAGTACAAGCAATGAGATGGGCCGCCAGCAGCTCCCTGGACTCCTTCTCCCCAAGGGAAAAAGGTGGGTAAGACTAATCCCAAAAACTGGAAAGGAAAGAAAATCTTAAACATAAATATCACTTCTCAATTGCAGTTAATTTGCCTTTCCCCACTTCTCTCTCATAAACACATGCATATTCACTTAAAGCAGTCTTATATTTCAGAAGTAAAGATTTTTTTTAAGAAGAAAAAACTTAAAAATGCAAAATTCAGTTACCTCTATCCTGACTGCTATGCAGCTATGGGTGAGTCATTGTTGAAAAAAAAAAGGAGGGTGAGAATCTCAATGATTAATGAAGGATTTCAAGACTGGCAGGGGGCCTTACCCAGATGCTAATAAAATTTTCCACCTACGTCTTGGTTTTAGAATGAAAACAGTAGAGAAAGATGAAAAAATGCAAGTGCGTGCAGATTTTTTTAAAGCGCACTGTTTTTGAACATATTAAGGGTTGGTGTAGTCATTACGGTGATTGCCATTATTCATTTGACTTTCTCAATTACTGACTTAGTAATTAATTAAGTTTGACTTAAACTTTTCTTTTTGAACTTGGGTTTGACCTCCTTGACACTCACAAATGGATTGCAAAATAGCAACATATTTTTAACAAGTTATCTTCTCAGAAAGCAGTTGTAGAGCACCAGCCTCTCACTGCTAAATCACAAAACACCACTGCCCTTGGAAACATCCTGTATCTGCAACTGTACCTCTCTCACGGGCTCCAGGCATGGCAAGGTTGCCTAGATGGTAGTTACAACTTCAATTTCTCATTGTGAGGGAGATACCAAATTATATAGACCGTATAGAGGAAGAGTTATCTTCACTTTGTGGCAATAAGAACCCTAGAGAGTATACTTGCTTCCCAGCTGGTGATCAGACATTTGAACAAGGCGGCAGAAATAGACTTTCCAACCGTCTCGCTTTCTCTTTTAGTCCTCTACTCCTCTGCCTACTACACCCATCCTAACCCTTAGACAACATGTTCCTATTTCTTATTTTCCAGAGGAAACCAATGCTTAGCTACAAATCAACCAATTCTCTTTTGCCTTTAACAGAAATTTGCTTATTGTGATAAAGACAACTATCTATGCAATAAAATCAACTCTTCCATTTTTCCTGAGCAAGGAACTAGTTCAATGACATCTCTCATGTCCCCTTGTGTTAGATGTGACCATGTGACTACGCCCCAGCCAACAGTTATGAGTACCACTTCCAGCTGTGGCCCATTAAAATCTCTCATTTTTGTTCCTCCACACTTTTTAATCTTTAAAGCTAACTGGGGTCATGACACCCACCCCACCATGGTAACTGTAAGCACCACGTTAACAGCTACTATGATCCTGAAGTTTTTGAATGATCCCATGGAGCAGAGTCACTTTACTTACCACTCAAATACCTGGAACCATCCTGGCCATTAACTTATTTAGAAATAAATTCCTATCATATTGGATGATACATATATAAACTTTTTATTACCTTAGCCTAGTCTACGTAAAAAGATTTATAGCTTCCTTCAGATAAATGTTTATTATTTCATCCGAAATAATAATAATACACTAAAGCTAATACTTTCAGATACACTAAAGCTAATACTAGCTATCTAGTGGCAGGCTCTGATAATTGGTGAACGGGAGACCCTGGGCTTGACAGTTTGTGCCCATCAAGAAACAAGTAAAATACCAGCCACACAGATAGCACATCTAGTGTTCAATTCACAGTAACCCATAACTTCCATTCATGATTGAATGAGCTGAAAATTAGGGGAGTTTACTAATTTGCTTCAACTGAGCCACCAGTATGGCATATGGCAGTGGCTTTTCGATGGCTAGTTATTGAACTTCAAAGGAATACTACAGAGGAAGTGTTAAGTGAAAGCCCAATGTCCAAATCATTCATCATGGATCAGTTTTTGCTGAAGCATTGAGAGGAATTCCGCAGCCTTTCTAGGGCAAGAGTCCCTGACAACCCACCAAAACACCCCCAGAGAGACCTGGGGATGGAACCTCACAGGAACAGCCTCGTCATACAGAAGGAACCTAGGTTTTAAAACCAGACAAATGTTGCTTCAAGTCCAAGGTATTAACTCACTGTGCTATCAGTCAGTTAGTAAATGCCATCTTGATTATCCTTGGCATAAGCAGAAGGAGAATTCACTGACTTCTGCAAATGTAGATTGAATCCAGGGTCTGTGCTGGCTACACGCAGGAATATACTGCGAGCATTTTGTAGGTCTTGCCTGGTGAGGGGCCTTATTTGAAACATTATTCTCTGATTCCATTTCTGAGGGGCAGAGTTCGTGGTTCTGGTGTCTAGGAACCTGGGCACAGCACCAGTGTATGTCTCTTATGCCCAGGGAGCTGAGAGAAGCAGCTGGGAGGGTGTTGGGAGCACTGTCCTGTGGGCTTCCTACCAGATTACAGACACAGTGTCCAGAACTGGATCACCACATTCAAATGGGGACAATGAAATATAAGTGTCAATATACCTGGGCAAATAAGCAAGGGATTGAGGGGAGCTCCTGAGGAGACCAAGAGAGCTGGGTGGGAAGGTAAGGTCAAGAAGGATGAGGCTCCTGTGGGTGCAAAGCCAGGTCCTGGGAAATTGCTGCAGAACTAGAGTATGTTTTATGCTTTCTCATAGAGAAACAACTTTTTTTTTTTGAGGTAGTAATCATTTCTCTGACAAACTTCCTTGGATTGAAGAATTTCGCTTTATTGATGTTAGTCCAAATTTGGTCAAGTGGTCTCTCCCTTTCTCCCTTTCCTCTTCCTCTTTCTCTCCTTCCCTCCTTTCTTCTTTTTCCTTCCTTCCTTCCTACCTTCCTCTTTTTCTTCCTACCTCCCACCTTTATTCCTTCCATTTTTTCCTTTTTATCTCCTTCCTGCCCTTCTCCTTCCCTCCCCCTCCCTTTTTCCTTCCTCACTTTTCTCCTTTCTTCTTTCCCTCTCCCCTCCCTCCCTTCCTTTTTTTTCTTCCTTCCTTCCTTCCTCTTTTCCTTCCTTCTTTCCTTCCCTCCTTCCTTCCTTTTGCCTTCTTTATTGAGCTCAAACTTTATAATAGGCATTACATGCAAAGTGCTACCGTTAAAGAATAAATAAGACTTACTTCCTGTCTCCAAGGGATTCACAGTCTCATGGGGAAGATGACATCAAAGTAGACACAATAATATAGTGTGATAAGTTGCAAGGAACAGGTGGGCAGGAAGGAAGGAGAAAATATATCTAAATCCAGCTTCAGGCAAGTCTTTCTAGATTATTGACTTTTATCTCTTAATTTCCAACATTAGCCTCCTTCTGGCTCTGTGTGTTCTGTAACTCTGACATGGACCAGAAAAAATGAGAATCCTGAAATGAATACAGCCCTTATGGAAACCTCCACTCTAAAAAAAAAAAAAAAAAAGAAAGAAACTTTACAGAATCCAGCCCCTGAGATGTTTTGCCCAAGAATCTTTGCTCAGCTCTTTGGAAAGGATGGCTCTCCCACTCAGAATCATGTCTGTTTGAGTTTGGTAACACAGAGCCAAGGTCAGTCTGGTGTTTCTCACTTTAAAAATTCTCATCTGCCAAAAGATGCTGAAGGCACCACTCAAACTCAATTGTACCCTAAGGCCATCAACATTTAAAAGCTAGCCATTGTTTACCAAGTTCTGTCAACCAGAATGGGGTATTTCTTGCATTTATTTGTTTGAAGAAAAAGTCACTTTGCTGTCTCTAGCCACCTACCCAGCAAAAAAGGAGAAAGTGTTTAAACAAACAAATTTAGTAAAATATTCCTCTTCCTTTGGTTGAGGGAGGGCAAGCTCTCTACATGATGTACATGAAATTGAGTTTGTCAATAGAATTAATAAACTACAAACGTGGATAGCTGCTTTAGCCTAACACATAGGCTTTAAAACCCCTCTTTGCAAACAGTCTATAAGGACTTTCACCTGTTTGAATGATGGTTTGTAAATTATAATTTCTGTACGATATTTTATCTTTCATAATTCTTACTGCAACCAGTCAGATGAATATAATTATTTGCATTTTACTGGTAATAACTATGCTGTTCAGAGGCGCTGAAAAACTGACCAAGGTTACATACTAAAAAAATCAATTGAATGAGATTGACTTTAAGTTAGTTTAACTCCATGGATTTTAGACTAATCCAGTCCTTTAGCTACACGCCCTCTTTCCCTGACATTTAGACAGACAAGAGCATTCGGAGAGGCAGTATAAGTGTAAGGATAGAAGTGGCAAATGCAGATGGGAGACACTTGGAGTCTCAACTTTCCTCCATGCTCACTCACATGTGGCCCTTGGAACAGAGTTGTCCAAAAGTAAGATACACTTCAATTAGAATTTCAGTGCACAGCATAGTCTGCATATAACTGTATTAGTCCACTTTCACACTGCTATAAAGAACTACTTGAGACTGGGCAATTTATGAAGAAAAGAGGTTTAATTGACTCATAGTTCTATATGGCTGGGAGGCCTCAGGAAACTTACAATCATGGTGGAAGGTGATGGGGAAGCAGGCATGTCTTTTGTGACAACAGGAGAGAGAGCGGGAGCATGAGAGGAACTGCCAAACACTTTTAAATCATCAGATCTTGTGAGAACTCATGGTCATGAGAACAGCAAGGGGGAAACTACCCTCATGATCCATTCACCTCTCACCAGGTGCCTCCTTCAACATATGAGGATTACCATTCATTATGAGATTTCAAACCATATCAACAACCAAACCATATCAGCAACCACTGCAAGTATCACCACAAAGAAGAAAATTGAACCATCAGTAAACACAGAAAGGACAGCACTGCAAAGACCAGCCTTGACTTTAAAGATGCTGGGGGCACACTCTTAGGTGCTAGTTTCCGAAGGGCTGTAGCCAGCTTCTCCTTCATATTCAATAGAACCCATGAAGACAGGGTTTTTTCCCGTATTTGGAATATAGACACCCTTCATGGAAGCCCCCAAATCTCCACCTTCCAGCTCTCTACATGCAGTTCTGCAACTTAAAATAAAAACAAAAATGTTGAAAGCTCAACAGATTATTTTAATTTGGGTTTCTGAAACTCAGCACTACTGACATTTGGGGACTGGATAATTCTTTGTCGTGGAGGCTGACCTGCGCATTGTAGGATGTTTGGCATCCCTGGCAGCTACCCACTAGATTCCAGTAGTACTTCCAATTGTGACAACCAAAAATGTTTCCTGACATCACTAAATGTTCCCCTGTATGCAAAATCTTCTTCTCTTGGGAACTACCGCTTTAATGATTCTCAAGAAAGGACATTTCTTTGTTTCTTTTAATGATCTGGAAGATATTAAAAATATCACATACTTTAGCTATTTTTCAGGAGGCAGATTTTGTATTCTTTACAGCTTTTATGGACTCCCTCCCCTCTCTTAGAATAATCAATCAATAATTAAATTATGTAATTGTTAGAGAATGTCAAGGTTATTTACATTTGCAGCCCTTGAGAAAATATTGTATGACCATAGACTATGAAGTAGACATATATGAATGTGAATCCTCATATTATAATTGTGTGATCTTGAAATTAACCTCCGTAGATATCCATAACCTTCTCTAACCCTGTCAAGAGTTGTTGCAACATTGTGGCACTGTTTACAATAGCAAAGACCTGGAACCAACCCAAATGCCCATCGATGATAGACTGGACAAGGAAAATGTGGCACATATATACCATGGAATACCATGTAGCCATTAAAAAATAAGGAGTTTGTGTCCTATTTGTAGGGACATGGATGAATCTAGAAACCATCATTCTCAGCAAACTGACACAAGAATGGAAAATCAAACACCACATGTTCTCACTCATAGGTGGGTGTTGAAAAATGAGAACACAGGGAGGGGAGCATCATACATTGGGGTCCGTTGCGGGAGGGCTAGGGGTGGGACAGCAGGGGGTGGGGATGTTGGGGAGGGATAACATGGGAAAAAATGCCAGATATAAGTGACATGGGGATGGAGGTAGCAAACCACCTTGCCATGTATGTACCTTTGCAACAATCCTGCATGATCTGCATATGTACCCCAGAACCTAAAGTACAATTTAAAAAAAAAGTTGTTGCAAGGATTAAATGAAACTATATGCATATAGGAACATACAGAATTGCAAGATTTAACAAATGGAAATATACAACTCCATTACATTTGAATTTAAGATAAATAACGTATCTATGTGTGTGTGTGTGTGTGTGTGTGTGTGTGTGTGTGTGTGTATAAAACTATATCTCATGCAATATTTAGTAACCTTAATCATATATTATCAGTGTTCAATATTAGCTATTATTACCATGAACTTAAAAGTAAAAAACGTCTGTTGAGAAAAGCATAGGCAGCTCCTCTTTAAAACAAATGTATGTTTAAACCACCTAGGACAGAGGTTCATTTGAGATCTTCCTAAAGAGGCAGTGATAAATACTTCAGATCTTTCACAGGCACTTATTCTTTGTTTGATTTTCTTCTCATTATTCAGAAGTTCTACTGTTCAACTAACATAGCTTCTACTTTATTTTGTTTCTTTATAATTGCACACCCCCATGTGGATAAATAATCAGGAAACAACCTTTCAAATACTTTGAGATATTAATAAATCAAAGTTCAGGTAGGGAATTAAAAAGAGTGGTGTTAAAATCCTCATCTGTCACTTACTGACAGGATGAGCTTACGAGAGTTTCATCACCTCTCTGATCTCAGTTTCCTCATCAGTAGAATAATATTACCTACTCAACACAGCTGCTGGAAGGGTAGAATAAGGTCATGCGTTTAAAAAGAAGTTAGTAAATAATACATGTGAGCTAGCTTCCTTTCCTTCTTTGCTTTCCTTTCCTTCCTTTCTCCACCCTAGGTTAAATAATTTTGATTTTGTTAACCTCTTTTTTTAAAGAAATAGTTGGCTACAAATAAAAGATAGAATAAGTGGAAAATCATAACTTCCTGGTTAAAAAATAATTAGGGAGACTTGACAGCTTGTTAATAAATTTTCAGACAAAAGAATGTGGGTTTTGGAGTCTGTCAGATCTGGTTTAAATCTTGTTTCATCAACTTACTAACTGGTTAGCCTTTGGCAATCCTTTAAGCTTTTCTAAGCTTATTTTATTCTTTGATAATGTCCACAAAATATTTCCTTTTTTTAACTTTTAAGTTCAGGGGTACATATACAGGTTTGTTACATAGGTAAACTTGTGTCATGTGGGTTTTCTATACAGGTAATTTTGACACCCAGGTATTAAGCCTAGTACTCAGTTATTTTTTGCTGATCCTCTCCCTCTTCCGACATTTCACCCTCTGATAGGCCCCATTTTGTGGTGTTTTCCTCTATGTGTCCATGTGTTCTCATCATTTACCTCCCACTTATAAGTGAGAACAGGTGGCATTTGGTTTTCTGTTCCTGCATTAGTTTGCTGAGGATAATAGCCTCCAACTTTATACAAGTTCTTGCAGAAGACATGATCTCATTCTTATTTATGGCTGCATAATATTCCATGGTGTATATACACCATCTTTTCTTTATCCAGTCTATGCTTGCTTTGAGAATCAAATAGCTGATGTGTATGAAGATTCTTTGCAAACTGTAAATCAGTATTAAATGTTTATCAGAAATACAACTTTTTTTGTAAAAGTTAAAGAGATTTTATCTCTGACTTCAGGAACATCAACCAGTTAAGTTCCAGTTTGAATGTTAGCTGGGAAGCACAATTGTAGAAGAGACTTAGTTGCCTAGGTAACACCCATTCTCCCTTTCTGCTTTAATAATACCCTACTGACTTTATTCAGTGCAGCAAAGGGCAGAGATACAATATGAAATTTATCAGCCTCCTTTGCAGCTAATAGCAGTCAATGATCTATAAAATGTAAGTCAAGGCAGTAGAGGTGTGGGCAGAGATTTTCCAAAAGCTCTAAGACTGACTCAGCTGAGCTCCGTCTTCCTTTCTACTGTCTGAAATGTGTATGGGGTGGTCAGGCTCCAGCTCATATCTTATGTCATGGAGTAAATTTCAGGATGGAAGAAGCTATATGTGAAAGAGGGGGAAATTTTTTTTTAAAAAGACTAAATTTCTGATAACCTCAGAGTGTCATACCCACCCCAAACTAATTATTTTTTTCTGTGTAATAGGTAAACAAAATATATATATCCTTAGAGCTCCTGAAACTTTGTTGTTAAGTGCAGCCAAACATATTTTTAAACAATCCGCTAAGAAAAGTATTGTTATATGCAATGTTAAAGAGCATGGAAGGAAACACTTTGCTTCTTCAAAGCAGATGTTACAAACCAAAGCTTATGTCTGACTTCACATGGCTCATATAGCAACTATTTTTCATCTTTCTGTTCATATTTGTTTCTCATATCTGAATAATAGCTGTTCTACATGTAAGTGCCAGGCCATACCTGAATCTTCTGCTTGTATCTAACGAATGCGTAAGGCAAATGAAATGTTCTCCCTCATGGGCTATACATGACATGCCACTTGGAACACATCCCAGTGAGAGTGTAGCAATGCTTCACTGTGACGTTGTGAACTCCCAGATAGATTGTGGTTCACCATGCTGTCTGGGAACAACTTAAGTAATTCTTCCCCTTCATGTTTGGGTAGTTTGTCCAGAACTGATCATCATAAATTTGTGTCTATTAAATTTCTGGTGCTGTATACATATCGAATATTAATTCATATAGTCAAATTTTAAAATTTTTCTGAGTTTTATTGAATACCATTATCATAGCAGTATTATCATCTACAAATCTTGTTTCATATTTCTAATTTGTTAACAAGCACTTATTAATCCAAAGTGCTCTTTCCATGCTTTTATAGAATCATAAAAGCATTGAGTGGTCAGCCTTAAAAAAGAAAAACTCATTTTAGGAACTAGCCAAAATTAGATGAAATTGCTTATATAAATCGAATACTTTCCTTTTGTTTTTCTCCCTATTCTAGGAAATGTTTTACTATCCCATTATTAGATAAAGCAGATAACCATGGACTATAGCATAAAACCCTTTATTCGTACTATTATAAGAAAATAGCCATCTCCACTGACTATCCATGAACCAAGCACTGCGTTACATGCTTTGCAAATGTGAGCTCAATTAACTATCCGCAGCACAACTCTTGATTAGTATCAGTTTCCTCCATTTACAAAAGAAACTAAAACTTAGAGAAAATTTGAATAACTTTCCCATGATTTCAGAGTATGCTGTATGTGCTTAGGGGGTTGGGCATGGGACCGAAGTAAAAGTCAGAATTCAAACCCAGGCTCAGTTCCAAAACCTATCATCTTTCTGTTAGATTCTACAACATCTCAACCTCTATTACCCCAATTTCATGGTGCATGCTGTAAAAACAAGCAAGAACATTGTTTGGCCTCAACTTCCTCCCCACAAAATCCTTAGCCATACTTTTTGTTCACATAGGAAGCTGAATAAAGGAAAACATGGACAACCTCAAATGCAGAAACATGACGTATTTTCTCATGAGGATAGTATGGCCCAAGAGGAAGAAGTGAGTTAGGATTCAGGGCATGTTTAGATTCCCAGATGAGGGATCCTGTTCTTTAAACTTCGAGAAGCCACTTTCATTCACTGAGTCTTTGTTTCCTCATCAGAGAGGGGTCAGAGGTTAGGCTAAGTAACCTCTTTTGTTTAGGAAATCCACTTAGTTTGCAGCCAGGATATGGGGGAATGTTCTGGATGAAACCATCTGGAAAGGAGAGGTAACCATGAAGGCATGGACTCTTTTGAATGGTTTTCAATCTGTAGGATATTCCTTTTTCTTTCCACTCAATGTTTTGCAGGGTGTTAAAAAGCAAGGAATTCTACATTTGAGGCAAACACAATATTTTTCTCTTATATTTTTATAATACTTAACAATTAACAAAGTATTGTCATGTGTATCATCCTCATAGCAACTGCTGTAAATAATGATATCATTATGTTCTAGCTTTACAGAGGAGAAATTCATCCTCCAAGAGAATAGTGACTTTACTATTACAAAACCAGTCTTTAGGGGTACTGGATTTGGACCTTGCTGTGTTCTTTGAAACTTCTTCTTCCACACAACACTAATCTCATTATTTCTGTAATCTGAGAACAAGAAACACAAACCCACTGCTGCTATTAGGACCAAAGATTCATTTTTATACTCAGGTGGGTATTTGGAAACAGTGGTTTACAATAACAATTTCTGCAATGTGAAGAAACTAGCATTACTGTTTTTTTGGTAAAAATTTTTTTAAAAATTCTATCTCTTATTTCTGGAAATTAAACATGTTTATTTTCTCTCTCTCAATGATGCATATATGTATTCAGATATGACATCATTGTGTACATTTTTGTTTACTTTATTTATTCATATGATTTTTCCCATTTATTCCTCTCACTGAGCACCTCTCATTGGCTAGACCCTGTGCTAGATATGGGGGATATGGAGATAGATAAGACAACTCTAACACCACTGCTTTGCTCTCATTTGCACAGCGTGGGGTATTCACGTATGCACTGAACACTAACATGAGGAAGGAGGTGTCCATTACAGAATAATAGAAGCAAAATGCGGTGGGAGTTTAGAATACAGATTGATTTTTTTCACTCCTCCTTTCAAAGATAAAAGAACTACCAACAGAAAAGAGGAGAGTCTTACCAGTAGATGGTCATGGTTGGCATAGTTCCCTTCCCTCAAATATCTGTTCCCACTTTGACATCATGGTGACTGAAATGATAGCATCCATTGCATATCATGAAGAAAGGATTTCTGAAGACCTCCTTGAATAGAATAAAGAAGTAGTGAGTTTGGACCTTCATTCAATGTCTTCTTGCTTTAGCTGTGGGGGTACAAAAAATCTCTCATCAGCTTCTTTGATGCTGGCCCGTTGCTGGCTGCTTTCCCAAGAATCCACTAGTTCTCTTGACTGGGTAGGTGAATGGAGAAAATTTTACCTATTAAATGTTAAATAACTAATACTCACATAATGATTACGAATCTTACCAGTAAAAGCTCCTTCCCGGCATCCTCTAAAAATTTGTACAGCCAAGTTCACTGAAGATATTGAGGCTGCGGCTCCTATCTCAACACCCTCCCTCTGCCTGCCTCGTCATTCCCTCAATTCCAGCATATCTTCCTACCCCTTTACCCACATCTTCAGCCCTACTCTGAGGCCTAACTCAAGACCCAGCTTCTTTATGTGGTCTTTCCTATAGCAGTTCCAGAATCATCTTTCTCTCTCTCTCTTAACTGTTTATATTGTCATTTGCTAATTATTTTTTTAAATTATACCACAATTTCTCTTGTTTTAAAATGACTGGCTTCCTCGACTATAGTTTTGTGTTCTTTGAAGGAAGGTATATACTTTCAAGAACCTTGCATCATAGCAGTTTTATTTGGCTTTAAGTGACACATACTTAGCAAGCTTATCCATTTGAATGAAGGAATAATGAATTGCAATGTTTGCAAGCTGAGCAGGGCTTTTCAAAAACCGTATTTTAAGAGGCCCACGCCACACTATATCAAACATACTAAAATGTATTCACATCTCAATTAAATATTGTGCACATGTGCATATTTGTTTGTGGATTTCTCTACATATATGCATACATACGCATATATGTATGCAAATATGTGTGTGTATACGTATGTATGTATATATATGAAGTGAGTTTTAATTTGCTAGTTAAAATAATGTTCTGTTTCATACCTGTCTCACCATTTTGATGTCAATTTTCCAATTTTCCTTTTTACTTTAGAGCCAATGCTTCTTTTGGGGCATCATTTTCATAGGGTCTTGCCCATATGATAGGCTGTAGGCATTGGGCCTGGCTTGCCTACTGGACAATGCAGAGGCATGTTGGGTTGTTGATGGGTGCAGGTGCTTCCTGATCATCACTGTGAAGCAGAAATGAGCCATGGCTTTGACCTAGCAGCCCAGCCTCACTGCAGAGTGGACGACTTTGAACAACACTGGTTGTGTTGACACAGACATTAGGTTACATCCCTCACTGCTGTTTCCACTTGTCCTGATTTTTCCTAGCGTCCTCTTTTGCTCTGAGATTTTCCAGGATTTTTCACACCACTTAGGGGATTTGCAGATGGAAATTTTGAGTAAAATTGTTTCATTCGTTTTCATGTTATGCAAGAGTGAAAACAAAAAAGCCTCAAACTCAATTTAGGATGGAGTGGGATGGGGTGGAGTGGCGCCCATGCACGAAAAACTCAAAACTGCTAAATTGTGAGAAGCAAAACTTTCCTGGAGCTTAATTTTTGGTGTGGGAGATTCTCTGTAGGGATTTAGGGTGGGGGGAAATGACAGAATTTTTAGCACCATTGACGTGAATATTTGCCACATAGACTTTGAATGATGTACCCATTTCCATGTCGTAAGTTGATAAGCAAAGCGAGTTGCTGAAGCTGGAAGTTACTGTTAGTGGTTTCTGAGGACAACATGCTATGACTGTAGGAGTTTCTACCCCCATCACCCCATCTTCTTCGATGCCCCCATGACTTATGCAATCCTGTCTCTATTTTACATTTTCACTTTTGTTTAATGTTTCAGACTTGGTTAGAACGCTAAGACACAATTGTAAAATTTCCTGTTTGAAGGAAAAGAATCTTTTAATGTTCACCCCATGGAGGAGCATTCAAAATGCCCTTCTGACAGTTGCTGATCATCCATACATAAATTAGATGCAGATTGAACTATACAGAAACTTTTCCCACATGCACTATAAGCTCAGTTCACTTCAGTCTGCAAAGAAACAATACATACACGTAAAATTACTGAAGACTAAACTAAATAGTGTATAGCAAGCAGCTAGGATAGTGCCTTATATATAACAGTGGCTTAATAATTAGTAGGTATATTATCATTTTTATTTTAGCTAGAGCAGATCCTAAGAATGAAATGGATCTATCAATAGATTACAATATTCTTAAATTATTTTTATATTTTCTGTGTGTTAGAAATATGGACACTCACGCACTCTCTCTGTTCATATGGCCAGTTGAGAGTTGCGGATGAGTGGTTGGTTCACTAATTGTCCCCTAATGCTGGAAGCTCCAGAAGAGCAAGAAATTGTACCCTCTTTAGTTTATTTCCAAATTATATCAGTGAGAAAGTGGTTGATTTTGAAGTTATGTTAATGTATAGAATTATTTCAGTACTCTGGCGCCTACTAAAAATACATCCATCCCACAAAGTGAAGTTGTTAAAGATAATGGCATTTCTCTCCCTATCTTGATAATAAGGAAGTGATTGAAGCAATAGAAAGACTGACAGTGACTCTCAGTCAAAACTCCTTGAACTGTATCACAAAGAGGACAATCAGGAATGATGCAACGTTATGAAAGGGAGGAAGAGTGGGAGGGAAAAAATAAGAAAGGAGGTGGAGAGAGGGAAAAAGAGGGAGAGGAAGACGAAAGTGAGAGGGAGAGAGGTGACGGAATATGTTCTTAATTAGCAGATTACGGCAGAGGAAGATCTTAATGGCTGGAACTGGACATTCTGAGACGTGGTCAGGGGAAAGAAATCAGGTTTCCTCCTTGCCTGAGGGCAAAACATTGGCAGTTCCTTACAGAAGCAAAGTGCAGGCATAAGTTCTTGAAATCCAAAGCACTGTCAGCTTGAAGTTTATCTAGATCACAGGTGAAAGGTTCAAGTCAGTATGAAATTGGACATGTGATAATTTCATTGCACTGAGTGGTGACTCTGTCAGGTTCCAGAGGAAGGTATCCAGACTGGGTGTGGCAGATGCAATCATCCAAACAATAAGCAAAGACCAAGGGCTTGGTTACCAACTCTAGGGGAGGATCGATCTGGCATTTGCGTCAGTTAAGTCTGTTCAACTCTCTTCCTTCCTTCTTCCTTTCCTCTTTTCCCCTCTTTTTCCTTTTTCCTTCCCTTTTTTATTCAAAACATTTTCAGATATGTATAGCTTTATGAATGATTATAAAGAACAATCCTTGTGAAAACAGCACCCAGGTCAAGAAGCGGGGCACCTACAGAACCCCAGAAGTCCTCTGTCTGCCTCTGTGAATTGTAACGCTCTTCTCATCCAATAGGGGGAACCACTGTGCTATCATCATAACCATTCGTTTGTTTTCTTGAGCTGTAGCGCTTTTATAATTTTTCCTTGAAAGTATTATTTAGTTTAAGCTACGTTTCAACTTCTTACAAAAGGAATCACTGAATACACACACACACACACACACACACACACACACACACACATAAGCACACACAGAGATGTGATATATGTACACACACACATGTATATTTTTGTATATGTGTATAGTCCCATGATTTGCTCATTATCAAACATTATGTTTGGAGTTTTTTTAAAATGTTGTTGTATATAGCTGCTGTTTCTTTGTCTTATTTTCTGTGTAGAATACCCTGGTATAAGAAACTATCATGCAGGTAGCCATTCTACTGCTGGTGAACAGCTAAGTTGCTTCCAGTTTGGGTTTTTGTGGATATGCTCATACGTGTCCTCCAGTGCACATATACAAAAGGTTCAATAGTATATACAGCAAGTCTGGAAAGACTGGTCATAAAGTACATCTCCAACTTCAGGAGATCATGCAGACTGTTTCCTCAAGTGATTGTACCAATTTACCCCGCAACCAGCAATGAATGAAACATCTTACCAAAGTTAACATTATGCAACTTTAAAAATTTTTGACATTCAACTTCGCATTGTGATTTCAATATTCATTTCTCTGACATTGAGGTTCAACAACTTTTCATAAGCTTATGGACAATTTAGAAATATCTTCTCGTTATTTTTTGTATTGGTTTGCTTCTCTTTTTCTTCAGGATGTGTGTAGCTCTTTAAATATTCTGATGGCTGATATTTGTCAGTTATGTGTGCTGCAGATACTTTTCAATTCAGTGGCTTGTAGTTTTACTCTTGTAGTGTTGTCTTTTTAACTATGATATCTTTCATACATGGAAGTTCTTATTGTTAATAAAGTTAAATTACTAGTTGTTTCTTTTATGACTAATATGAATTTTTTTGCTTTATTTATTCCAAGACTATGAAAATACTCTTATCATATAAAACATTTATATAATTTTATTTGTGTAGTTTTATCTCTCTTGTTTAGGTATTTAAATGACATGCAATAATTTTTGCACGTAAAGTAAGGTAACAGTCTAATTTCATTTTTCCATGTTAGTCAATGTACTTATGCATCATTTATTGAAAATAATATGTTTCACTTAATGAAATGTGAAACTTCTCTCGTAGTTCAAGGGTTTATACATACATAATTTTATTTTTGTTGTACTGTTTGCTACTGCCTTGTCCTGAACCAATACCACGGTCTTAATTATTACAGCTTCACAGAAAGTATTTGTTTCTTTTAAAGCAAATACTCTTCATTTGTTACTTTTCTAGAATGTCTTTGTCACTCTTCTCCCTTTGCTTTTCCATATACATTTAAAAACAACTTAGACTCGGCACTGTGGTTCACCTCTGTAATCCTAACGCATTGGGAGGCTGAGGTGGAAGGATCATTTGAGGCCAGGAGTTTGAGGCCACAGCAAGCTATGACTGTACCACTGCACTCCAGCCTGGGAGACAGAGTGAGATACTGTCTCTGAAGAAAAAAAAATTATAAACAACTTTTCAAGGTCCACACACACACATCCCTCTTTTAGAATTTTGATTGACATTGCACTGAATCTATAAGCCAATTTGGGAAGAATCAACATCTTTAAAATATTAAGTCTTCCAGATATCATAAACACAGTATATTCTTCCAATTACTTAAGTCTTCTGCAATAACTCTTATCTAAGTTTCATAATATTTTCCATAAAAGTTTTGCATAACTTTTGCAAGATTTATGTTTAGATATTTTCTATTTCCTGATGTTATTATAAATTGCATAATTTAAAATTTCATTTTCTAGTGATTTACTGCAAGTATATATACATACGTAATGTATAAATATGGTAATATATAATGTGCATATGCAATATCTATCTTGTAAAAATCATATATTTGTTGACTAGCTAAATATATATTTACATGATTCCAGAAACTTTCCTTTCTTATACTTTGTCTATAGATTCTTTTGAATTTCCACATATGCAATTGTTTCGTCAGCAAATAATGACAATTTTGTTTGTTTCCATCTAATTCTTAACATATGTATGTCTTTCTGTTGCTTCATCCCACTATTTATGATATTCAGTATAATCTTTTTAAAAAGTTGGGGGCAATGGCTCTCCTTTTCTCAGTACAAAACTCAAAAGGAAAATTTTCAACCATTAATTATATTTGTAGAAGGTTTTTAAATTAATATAAACCCTCTTTGAATGATATTTTTCTTTCAAATTTGTTGCTAAGATCTTTTAAATAATAAACTGTTCTTTTTAAAATTGTATCCAATATTTATTTTTTGATTTTTTTAGGGTTTTTTTTTTTTTAAGAGAGAGGAGACTGAACTTTTATTAACTACTGAAAGAAGTGTGTTAAAATTTCTTCCTCTGATTCTGAAAAATATGTATTATTATAAAGTGATGTTATGTATGTTTTATACATACTGCCTTATAGTTTATTTTGTTCAGTATTAGTATAGCTATAGCCGTTCCTGTGGGTGATCAGTATTTTTTTAATCTTTTTACTTTGAATTAACTGTATCTTTATAGTTTATATATTTCTCTTATAAAAAGCTTACATGTGAATATTTTTATACTGTCTAATAATATTTATTTATTTATTTTATTTTTTTTTTAGGTAAAATAAAATCTTTTATTTTCTCATTTTAAAACGATCTAAAATACAACTTTTTAAAGTAATAGGAATGTGTTAGATAATTATAGCAGATGGATAAGTGAAATGAGTAACAGCATTATAAGGGATTGGTTGCAGGAATTAGTATATGTATACAAATCTGTCTCTGTTATAAGGTATTTGCACTATCAAGGAAGTAGTATAGTTTTATTTGAGAGTAGATTTAGATCAGTTGTAAATGTATATTGCAAACTCTAAGGCAATTACTAAAAACATTATAAAACGAAGTACAATTGATATGGATAAGAGAAGGGTGAAAATTGAAGCATATAAAATAATATTCATTTTTTACAGTCTTTTTTCAGAAAAAAAAAAGCAGAGGGAACACTTCTTTTCCATTTATATTGCATGTTATGTATGGATTTATCTTTTAACTAATTTTGTCCTTTCTATTTGTTCTCCTGTATTGTTCTCTTTTTCTGTCTTAATTTCATAGGAAATTTTTATATCATTCTATTTTTTTAACTTCTAGTAAATACATACTCTGTTTCTGTTATTTTAGCAATTACCATAGAAATTAAGGCATAAATGCCAAACTCATAAAAGTCTGAAATTAATCAACATTTTTACTCTTTCTGCACAATGTAAAAACTTTATATCACGTTGACTCTAGTTACTTGCTTTGTATCTTATATGTTTAGTTTTGTCTTGTATGCCCATAGACATTATTATAATGTTTATATAGGCAGTACTTGCTACAGGCTGAATGTTTGTGTCCCTCCCAAAATTAACATGTCGAAATCTAATCCCCAATGTGATAGTGTTAGAAGGAGGTATTAGAAGTTATTGGGAGGTGATTAGCTCATGAAACCTCTGCCTCTCTGAATGGGATTACTGCCCTTATAAAAAGAGACCCCAGAGAGCTAGGTAGCCCCGTCTGCTATGTAGGGATACAGCAGAAAGGCACCGTATGTGAAATACAGAGTGAGCCCTCGCCAGACACCAAATTTAGTGCTGTCTTGACTTTGCACTTCCAACCCTCTAGAACTATGAGAAGTGAATTTCTATTGTTTATAAGCCACCCCCTTTATGGTAATTTGTGACAGCAGTCTGAATAGAGTAAGATGTTGTTAGATATTCACATATTTCAACTTTCTCTGTTTTTATTCCATCCTATGGCTTAGACCTTCAATCCAGCATCAGTTTTCTTCTGCCTGAAATTTGTTTTTCAAAATTTCTTTTAGTGAGAGTCAGTTGGTAAGAAATCTATTGTTTAATTTACTTGAAATGTTTTAGTTTTGCCCCCATTCCTGAGAGATGTGTTTTCTGGATAGAGAATTTGAGGACAGCGGTACTCCTCACTGCTCTCATCACACACAAACCCGCAAAATCAAGATATCCTTCCACTTCTTTGGATTCAACTGCTGCTGTTCAGAAGTCAGCTGTTAGTCTGTAATTTCCTTAAAGATAACGCTTCCCTTCAGTGCCCCTCCACCACCACCAGCACCACCACGCTTCAGCTTTTAACTCTGGGATGTTCACCAGTTTTCCTGTAATGTGTTTAATTTGGCTTTTGTTTAATTTTTTCTGTTTCTGATTCATCGTATTCCTTGGATCTCTAAATCAATGTCTTTTGTCATTTCTGGAAATTTCTAAGCTGTTATATCTTCAGATATTGCTTTTTAAACATTTTATCTGTGCCCTCCTTCTGGGAGTCTGAAAATACGCTGAGACCGTTTTCATGTAACATTTTAAGTCTCATAACTTCCCTGTCACATTTTAGATCTCTTTGTTTATGTTATGATCTGGATAATTTCTTCTGAATCCGTTTTACAGTTTATCAATTATTTTTTAGCTGTCTCTAATCTGTGGTTAAAACTGATCTTTGTGTTTTTAATTTTAATCATTGTCTCTTTATTTGAAAAATTTCTATTTTTTTGCCATTTTTTTTGTGGATTTCCATTCCACAAATTTTTAAAGATTTCTTTTTAATCTATTTAAACACAATATAGTTAATTGTTTATTAAACTGTGTCTGACAATTCTAGTACCTTAAGTCTTTGCAAAAGTTTACCTATTGCCTTTGTTTGTTTGTTTGTTTGCTGCTTCTTATGGTTTATTGTCTCCTTGTTCTTTTTGGACTGTGAACTGCTGTATTTATTTGTAAAATTATTTCTGGGCCTTCTTCAAGGATAGAACGATAGTGCATTCCTCCAGAGAGTACTGATATTTGCCTCTGCAATTTTAACCACACAGTTTGAAGATTATTTTTAACAGCTATCGTGAATTTGGACTCTCAGTATGTGCTAGGGATAATTTGTGGTGACAACTTCTCAAAGACTTTATTTTCTCAGTACCATGGCAGATTTCTATGTGGCTCCTTTCAGGAAAGGAAAGACATGGGTTTATTGTGGGGGATTTGGCAAAGCAGATTTATTTTTGGCTGGATCCCAGCTTTATAGGCATGTGTTGTTTAGTGGATTCTCCTCCTGGGAAAGTGTGGCCTTTGGTGTGTGGCCTCCACACTCTGTGTATTTTAATCTCATTTGCCCAATACTCTCAGGAAAATGCAGCCATGTTTCCCTTTACACCTCTGGTTTCCTGCTTTTACATAGATATTGACCAGATAATTTCTTACTGTGTTATCAGCTCTTCTGTGTTTATAATATGAAAATATAGTTTGGATAGCATTTCAGATATTTTCAAAAGGAGAATTTATTTAAATAACCTAAGCAGCCACATTAATTAAGCTGAAATTCTATTCTTTCTTGACATTTTAGATATTTTGGGGTAAGCTCAATATTGTCACTCCAGTGACACGTGGGGTCTTGGAGGAAAGGATTGCTGTTTTACATAGATTTCAGAGTTTCTAACAATCAGTATCAGAAAGAAGCTTATGTCATTCATTTGTGAGGTAAATTCTATAATTTTTTATGATAATAAAAACTATAAATTTGTTTGTGAATTTATAAAATTAAATAAATGAGAAAATTATTAAATACCCAATCACTGTTTTACTGGTGTTGTTTTGTTATTTTATAGACACATGTGTGAATATGCATGTGGGTTTTATAAATACACATACACACATATGTGTGTGTGTATATATATGTATACATATACACATACATATATACACAAATATGTTTATGATATTAGGTGATATTAACTATGTACCCTACATCTATTTTCTCCTGATATACACACATTATGCAACATCAATTGACCATGACCATCAGTTGACCAATAATGCATTTTATTAACTATAGTCACCATTCTGTACAATAGATCTGTAAAACTTATTCTTCCTGTCTAACCGAAACTGGTACCCTTGACTAATATCTCCATTTTCCCAACCCACCCCTCCCTACACTCTGCTAACCACCTTTCTATTCTCTACTTGTGTTAATTTTATTTTTTTTTAGATTCCACACATAAGTGAAGTCATGTGGTATTTGCCATTCTGTGTCTGATTATTGTTTTGTTTTAGATATTCAGAGTGCTCTTGATACATTCTGACCTATTAACAGAAGTTCCACAACTAAATGGCAATTATTTGTTATATGGGAATAATAATAAATACCTCCCTCACACACAGATGTGAGGCTATAAAAATTAAATGTGATAACCCAGATCAAATCCGAGAGTCTGGCTCTTGCTAGGAACCAAAAACTGTGTCCCCATAGCATTGCTATTACTCCAATTTCTGTGAACGTGGCTATGCAATTGCAATCCAAAAAGTTCAAAGTGATGAGATTTCAGTGTCTAAAGCACCCACTTTTCCTTACCCACTCTTTCCCACAACCACCAGTGGTCATTCTCATCCTCTCTAATCATTTACACTATTAGTACAAATTTCTAAACAATTAACTTGGAAATTTTTTCTTCCTAATTTTAGCTTGAAATTAACTAGCAATACTTGACTTATTAGGGATTCTTTTTTTTTTTTTTTTTGAGATGGAGTTTTGCTCTTGTTGCCCAGGCTGGAATGCAGTGGCACGATCTTGGCTTACTACAACCTCCGCCTCCTAGGTTCAAGCGATTCTCCTGCCTCAGCCTCCCGAGTAGCTGGGATTACAGGCATGCACCACCATGCCCAGCTAATTTTGTATTTTAAGTAAAGATGGGATTTCGTCATGTTGGACCGGCTGGTTTTGAACTCCTGACCTCAAGTGATCCACCCACCTCAGCCTCCCGAAGTGCTGGGATTATAGGCGTGAGCCACTGCGCCTGGCCGGGATTCTTAATATGTAAAATATTGTATAGCAGAAAGCAAAGAATAATGGAGGAAACCAGAAAAAATGATTCTTGGTCCCAGCCCCACTGCTAACCCTGGGATGATTCTGGACAAGTCATCCTATCCTGTTCTTCGAACTGTGGGAAACTCATCACACTTGTCCTTGTGGTTACTTGAGGTTGTTGTGAGAATCAGACTCGATCCTGAGAACGTGCTCTAAATTCAAACAGACAGGACGTTGCATGTGTGAGGTGCAATCTACGGGAGCCAGAGTCTCAACTCCTGGGAACACAATCTCCCGGTTGCATTTCTAGCTGCTTTTTCCTTAGTTTGGTGATTGTGAGCAGAGCCCTTGGGGTTTGAGAAACTCTTAGCCCATGAGTGCAAAAAGATGAGAGAGAAATAATAATATTTTTTTTCTCCATAGGGAACTTCCAGCATCTATGAGGAAACAGAATTTCTTTTGATCACAGAAGAAAAGAAAAGAATATTAACCATGGCGTGTCCACCAGTGAGAGGGTTTCTGTGTATCAGCTCTTGGAGGGGACAAGGAGCCTTGGTCAGAGAGGACAGATTGGTAGTAACTGGGTGTGGTTTCCCTGCTACCCCAGCCTTGGGCTCAGCACCAGATTTCCTATCTGGTGGCTGTACCATTGAGTCCCAGTCTTCCCAGAGGTAAAGAAAGAACAGACAGTTCTAGAGGCTATAAAATAAAGCAGATGTCAGGGTGCTTGCAAAATCCAGTGCCCACAGGCCAGCCAGGTCAATGTGTGTGAGTATGGCACACTGAAAGCATATATTATACCAAAGGAGACTGCTCACACTTAGCTACAACTCCTTGTTGCCATATCGGATAGTGAGAAAGTGTGCGCATGTATGCGTGGTGTGTGCATGAGTGTGATGCATGTTGGGAGTGGTTGGCAGTGGGCCCATCAAGGTATATGTGGGGGCGGGAGCAGAGGCAGCAGTGATAAATAACCCCCTGCCCTCAATTAGAGGTGACTGTCTACACTGGATCCTTCCCAGGGCTGCCTCTGTCTAGACAGTGCCACTGCAGTGCCACCAAGAGTTAATATCCTTCCCAGGCTTCAGTGTGTCTCCCTCTGGGTGTTAGAGGGCAAATTTGTAGAAATAATAAGTTTCTCAGAGCCAAACGCATGCCTCTGTTTCAAAGGGACTCCCCAGGCCAACCCTGATGGAGCCAAACAAAATACGTCCGAGCTGGATCTGCTCTGTGAGCTGCCAGTTTGAGTCTTCTCCTCTTATGGAAAGGAAATCAGTTCAAAATCAGTTTCTAAGGCAATACTTTAGCCTTATTTCAGACAGTTGTTTTTGCTTCCTTCTTTTCTTTCTTTTCCTTCTGATAAAATAAGTTTTCCTTTCTTTTAATGGCTCAGAATCCTGAATCAGTAACTGATTGGGTAGAAGAAACAGATTCTGTTGCTCTTATGGCAAGTGGGACAGGCTAATTTTTGGCATAGGAAGGAAAAGATGAAGCTGGAAATTATTTATTCTGAGTGACTCTAGCTGTTAGGCTCTCACATACTTCGATCTGTCAGAAATCATCACTAAACTCTTTTCAGATTTGCTTTTGGATCTTATACCCTGAAGTTGATGGCTGCTGATGGCAGAGCTGAGAATCCTGGGACTGCAGAGGATGCCTTTGCCTCTGTACCCTTGTCATTTCCTGGAAGAAGGGGAGAGAGCCATCCCCATGAGTCTCCTGCAGAAGTGGCCAGAGATAAACACTGGCATTTGGGGCCTCTCAAAATGAAGTTTGTTGGCAACTGGGAGAGCCTTGGAACTCCATTCCTGGGATCAGCCATCAGGGTGCAGAAATTGCAGGTCAGAATGTCGTCTCAGACTTTACCCTCCAACCATTGAGAAAACATCTCTGCTTAGTGCCAGAGATAGCCCCACCAACTTGGTGGAAGTAGCAGTAATGAAGTATAAACACATCTCCTTCCCCCAGACGCTTGGGGCTCTGTTTACAGATTAATCTCAGGATGTGTATATTCGACGTTCTTATTCCAGGATATTAATGGCAAAATGAACTTGTCTGGTGATGGCTCCATCACATTAATGTCTGATGGACGGTTCGGATGTGAAAGGTGCATTAAGGCCTGCTGAGGGCCCTGCATGTGCAAGTCAGGAATGTGACTGCAAGGCTGGAATGTGAGCTTGTTTAGAGTGAACCCAAATGGAGTCGATTTAACCCTGCAGGAGTCGAGTCATCTGAAATACCACAGCCCCCGAAGGCAGAGTCTTGATAAATAGAAGGAAATGTGCAAAATATTTATCTTGCGATTCTTAATCTGCCTAATGTAGTCTAGCAGCATTTCTAGTAAGCTTTGTGGGTTTTAACCATTATCTCGAAATTTATAGTTAGCTCAGAGGTCAACTAGAAACATGGCTCTGCAGGTTCCTAAAGTCTGTTTAAATCTCCCAGAGGTAACCGGGTTGTCTCCTGCCTAGAGAAATCTGGAGAGAATTCTTACAGAAGGTGATGGGCGTGGCTGGGCTATGGAGCCATCTCTTGGATTTATTGAACATTTAGCAAACAGCCATACTGTGCCCATCACTGAGCTAGGAAGAGAATGGGAGAAACATATATTTTGGTTCTGGAGCTTGTGTGTAGTCTGATTGGGAGGTGAGATAGACTCCAGGAAACAAATACAGAATGAAATGGAGCAATTAAGCCCAAGGTCATGGGACAAGACAGCCAGACACTGAAGGAACCACTAAGATTTATCAATGTTCTTTCTCCCCTGTCACAGGGTATGTTGGCAGCTTCAAAATATGAGCCTTAAATGACTCGTTGAGAACATAGTGGAAGCCATCGTATAACCTGCAAAACGTTTGGTGTCTCTTCACACACCATCTTGAGCGTGTGTGTTGGTACCCAGGGCAGCTGGGAAAGTCGAGTGAAAGTGGATGGATTCCCTTCTCTCTTCCACTCTGTCTCTTCTTTCACCTTTCATCCTTGCCCCACGTCCTATCCACAGTCCTTTGCAGATGACAGAAGCCACAGAGCTGAGGAAGGAGGGACAGCCTGGGAGTGCCACTGTGATTTCTGACACCTGATTCATCCTTAAACATCAAGAAGCTGCTTTCCTAGTGCCTTGGTGAGGACATGGTAGCTCCTCCATCTCAGTACCCATGAGAGTACTCCAGAGACCAAATATCAACCAATCCTGATTCCTAAAACAGGTAAAAAAAAGAACAGTCTGATGAAAAGGGTTTGGGGTATTTTCTTTTTCTTTTCAGAATTGGGGGTACATGTGCAGGTTTGTTACAAAGATACATTGTGTAATGTTGAAGTTTGGGTATAATTGATCCTGTCACTCAGTACTGAGCAGAGTACCCAACAGTTAGTTTTTCAACCCTTCCCCTCTCTCCCTTCCTCCCCACTCTTGTATTTCCCAGTGTCTGTCATTCCCATCTTTATGTCCATGCGTGCCCAATGTTTAGCTTCAATTTATAAGTGAGCATACGTGCTATTTGGTTTTCTGTTTCTGCATTAGTTTGCTTAGGATAATGGCTCCCAGCTGTGTCCATGTTGCCGCAAAGGACATGATTTCCTTCTTTTTATGGCTGTGTAGTATTTCACGGTGTAGATAGACCACATTTTCTTAATTGAATCCACCATTGACAGGCACCTGGATTGATTCTATATCTGAAAAGATTTAAGTTTAAAAAAAATTGTTATGAAAAGCCATCTTTTTTTTGAATGTTGCTTTATAACTAATAGAAAGCAAACATCAGATGCCTGTGTATATTTATACAATTTTAGTCATTTTCAGCATATTTAACTGAATATAGAGCTGCTTTTAAAAGGACATTTTATTTTCTGAAAGTAAGTATTTTTGTATTATGTACATATAAAAAAATAACAAAACTATTTCAGCTTTTTAAAAACTCATTTCAATAAAAACAAAAAAGGAGGCCCTGGCTTCATGTTCATTTCAGTGGCCGTTAATCCAGCCAACACGTACTGAATGCCCCTGAGTGCCTAGCGCAGTGTTAGCTACTAATGACAGAGCGGTGAATCCGATGTGGTCCCGCCCTTTGAAACTAACTTGCTTTTCAAGAGGCTGGAACTGAGGAAGACTCTGTGGGCAGCTCTTTGGTAGGACATAGTTCCTCAGGAAACACTATGTAACATCTCCCGTCCTTGCTCCTTCATGACTCATACTAAAAACTTCTAGGCTGAATTCTATCTGGAAAAAAAAAAAAAAAAAGAAAAGAAAAATGAGAAGTAAATACATTTGACAATACATTTGAGATCATAAATCTTGGGATTCTTTTCATAATACCACGCGCTTCAAAATCAGGCAGTATTTTTCATTCGTCATGGATTTAAAGGTAGCTCAAAGAAAACAGAGGATTAACTGTAAGTAGTGGGATAGTAAGCGTGAGCCAAGCTTCCAAATAAACACATCAGAGACTTGGGCTAAAAAAAGACGGAACACAAATAACCTCCTCTTGATGCGCCTACAGTTTCATTTAACTGTTCCCAGGTCATAAACTAATTTGCCAAAAAGAGGTTAACTCCAGTGCAACCAAACGGCATTTCAGGAAACAGGTTTTGTGCACATCGCCTGTGGAAGCTGGGCCACTTGAAGTCCTACCTGTGAATGGCTCTCGGATGAGCACTTTTAAAAACTCCTCAGTGTATTCCTTTTCCGTGAATGGGCAATGCTTCAGGACATTGGAGAATATGGGCCTTAAGAAACATGAGCTTGGCTTCTACCCAAGTGCTGATGTCTCCAAACCAAAGAATTAGCCTAAATAAATTTGTTTTGAGTGACTGTGTGACCTTGAACGGCCTACTTCTCCTTGGTCAGCTAGGTGTATTTCCTATAAAATGAAGAGCTTAGATGAGCTGCTCTTTCAAGTGCCTTCCAGCACACAGAGGCCCTTCCCAAGAGCTCAATACAGGAAAGCTGTCCTCTGCCCCTAGAAGCTTGCAGCCGAAGGAGAACAGTCAAGGAGCCAAAGTCTTGGGTGCTCAGCTGGAGGATGCTTTCCACTCACACTAATTTTCCAAAACCCTGGGATTTGGGACCAAGCAGTGGCATTATATCATTTCCAGGCAAAGCCCTAAATTCTCTTTTGAGTTCAAGTGGTCTCTTTTTGCATTTTGCATTTGGTTATTTGCTGCTTCATCTGACCTAACTCAGTGAGTTTCTTGATGTTAATGTGTGTAGAAGTTACTTACTGGAGAATTTTATTAAACATGCACATTCTTAAATCTTGCATCAGATGATTCTCATTTGGGAGGCCGGGTAGGGACCAGGACGTAGGCATGCTTCAGAGGCACCCAAAAGATTCCCATGCAGCAGTGACCCATGGACCATTCTTTGAGGAAACTCATCTAACGGCTCTGGAGTTCGGGTTGATCTCCTTCACAGACGCAGGCTCCTGGGAGATAGGGATCCATTTGACGTTGTAATGTAACAGATAACATGGAAAGGGACATACCAGATAGTCAGTCAAAATTGGATGAGGAAGTGAATCAATGAATGACTAAGGCGCGTGCAATAGAGAATTCACTGTCACCATGAACTGAAACTTTCTGGGTATGTTTGAGAAGGTAAGGTGAGTGGGAGAGGCAGTAAAAGACAGGCTTCAAAGCCGGGTCTCTGATGGGTCACCAGAAACAGGAAGGTCCTTGTAAGGCAATGCTTCTTCTCTAGCAGACACATTTGTCCAGAGGGAGTCTGCCAGCCTCCATGATATTTTACGCTGCATCCCTCAAAATGTCATAAAGGAGGATTAAAGTATAAATGATTGTCAGTTCACTCCTGTCCTCCTGGTACTGCGCTGAGCATCTCAGGCAGTTTGGAAGACAGGGACAGCAAGGGAGGGGAGGAGCAGGGGAGGGTCTTGAAATGTAACTGAACAGAGCCTGCAGAGAATGAGGAGCTCCGGTGTGTCTTGGGGGGGCTAAAGCAGTTCACAGGCTGCTACTTTTTTGTGACATAGCTTTTATGGGGGAGAGCCAGAATATTAAGCTCATTGCTTCCAGATGGGAAGGTTGGACAAGACATAGAGGCCTTGGCTCTGAAAGCCTGGATGCTGTGGTGCGATATGGATGTGACATATTGAAGTAATCGAGATAGAAGATCTGGCTTTAGCCAAGGCTGTCAGATAGATACTTTTTAAAACATTACATGGTTTGTAACAAGGTATTGTGTATCCTCCCAGAAACCCTGCCGCCTGGGTCTCTGGGAAGGCGGTGGGGGGAAAAGTGTGCTTATTTTGCTTGAGTTACTAAAGCTCCTTTTATATATGAGGAATTTGGCATCTCCTGGCTGGGAACGGCTGAGCCAACAGTGTCCGATGCACTTGTAATGTAGATCATACTAGTGACTTGCTAAGTGAGTCCAGGTGCTTGCATAAGAGGCAGGGTCCTAAGCACCTCCTTATTTGAGCCCCGAAGCAATCATGGCCCAGCGCCTCAAATGAGCTTCAAATCTGTTTAATAAATCATCCATCTATTTATAGAGTTAATCCAAGGAGAAAGCCTCCGTGTTGTTTGGTGGGGCATGAACCACCAGAGGGAGCCCGATGCCTGCCTCATCCATCCGAGTGTCTCTTGCTGTATCAGGGGTTTTGCCCCCTCTGCAAGCTGCTTTATCCAGTCCTTTCCTTCCTAAGCTTCATGCCCTGGATGGCATGCCTGCGGATCAAAGCCAGGTGGGACAGGGGAGAGCCCCCAGACCCTTTCACGAGGGACCCCTTCTCCTCCAGCGTCCCCAGAGAGAGCTATCCATGCACACTATGGAAAGGGAGGGAAGGCCTTGCTTCATTTGGAAATCTTGAGTTTGCAAAGTGCTGGTTTACTTGTAATTCTCACGTTCGGAAAGTGGGCCCCTTCCTTGGCTGACTTCACACCTGAGAACATGTCGGGGCATCCCTACGGACCCAGTGTCTGCTTCACATTTCAAAGGCTGGGAACCGTTAAGCTTGTATTTTGATTAAAATTTTGTATTAGTGCCCACCCCCTTTTCAATGTAATTTCAGGATATTTAATTTCAACCAATCATCTGAAGGAAAGTGGGGGGAGGAGGTATTTGATGTGAAACAGCACACGGGGAAAGCCAGCCAAGTTAGAAAATAGAGCAGCTCGGGGCTGTGTCGATGTGACAACTGAAATCTCTTTTGTTCTCTCAGGCAGGGTCTGAAACCAAAGCCCCTCAAGGACAGGAGATCTACCTCTGGGCTTGGAATCAAGAGGACCAGTTCTCTCAGGAGGCCTCCCTGCTGCCTTTGGGGCTTTGGGCAAGTCCCTGAAAGTTTCGGGGCTTCAGCCACCTGGTTAGGCTTTGGGGAGAGGAATGCACCATTTGCCACTGGCTCTGGGATTTTAAGAGAAAAAGCAGCAGAGTCTTTGGAAAACCCAATTTCTGAAGCCCTGGGGGAACATTTGTTACAACATCCTAGCTTCAAGGTGATGCAAACATAAGGGTATGGAGGTTACACTCAGAGTAATGAAGGAGTGTTCATCAAACAGGAGGCCCCCTCGATTGTGCTCTAGGGTGGAGACCAGTCATTCAAATGTCTGTGGGACCAGTCAGGTAATGAAAATGAAAGTATGGAGGCAAGCCCGGCTCAAAACAGACATACAGTAAATAGTTGTTGTTGACTGAATGAATAAAGATGTGTGTGATATAAGACAATAGGGAATGGTAGGAACCTTGTCAAACTCGAAGGTGCATGCCCTGAATTTGATGTTCAAACTATTGCCTTTTAAAACACTAGTTTAAACATCTTCCGGCCCTAAAGCTACCAGTTTGTATCTCTGTATCCACTTTCATACATTTCAGGCCCATTTAAAAGACCAGGAAAGGAGGAAAATAAATCTGGCACTCTAGGAAGTTCCCAATCTTCCCAGTTAACCCTAATTTTAATGCCCCATCTCTGTTTGTCATTCTATGTAACCACTTTGGATTAAGCAAATCCAGGCGCTTTGAAAATAGAACATGTGGATGGTAGCATACAGGATGAAGCACCCTAGCAATATTCTCTAGTGCAGGCCTCTACCTCTGCAGGGGGGACAGACTGATGAGCCATTGATCCACTCCTGCATCCTCTTCCTCAAGAAAAGCCCACATCAATAAAACTGCAAGGTTACAATGGAGCCAGAGGGAGAGCTGGCCTGACCTCCTTATGGAACTCATGGCTTCAGTTTCCTAAAATGGGGATTGTACTCCCCTAGCTCTCCTTGCTTCACAGAGCTGTTTGTGACAGCTCATGAGTAATGCCACGTGAAAGGGCTTTGCACATTGCAGTATGCTGAATAAATATAAAGACTCATGCTATCCAATTTGGAGACAGAAATTAGAGGACTCATCCTCATGCTAGTTAATTACATCTCTTAAATTGCTTGGACTGTTAGTATGGTTCTCTCCAGAGTTGAATATAATTCCTCTATTAGTGGGTCAGCCTTTATTTCCCCCAGTGCTGTTTCTTACTTGAGTTAATGAGTCCAAAGCTCATGTTTGCATGTTATCTCTGACTCTCACTAAGTGCTCACCTGCAGCTCTGCCCTGTCCTCAGAATGAAGTGACCCTCGGGGCCAAACACTCCACAGGCTGCTTCTGCCACCCCCAAATTCCCACCAGTGGGTCCCATTCTCAGTCATCTGCTGGGTGTATTTCTTTCATTTCTGTATTCATGTCAGGGGTATTTGGCTGCAGAATTCCTACAATATATTTTAGGTGAATGTGCAGCATGATCTTATCCTGGAGTCCAGGAGACTCCACGTAGGATTGTTCACAAATAGGTCAAGTGGAGAGGGTGGCTAAGGTCAGTTTTTCTGCCATGACAAGAAATTTTTGCTATGCTGGTGCAGGCAGATGCTTTAGAGTTATGTTTCCAGTAAGAGGCATAGATTTTCACTGCCCGATGATCAAAGTCAAGCTCCTAAGCCTGGAATTTGAGGCTCTCCAAATCTGGCAATATCATTTTTGCCTTCTCCTCCTCTAGTTTCTTCTGTGCACTACAGGCTGCAGGCACCAGGGTGCACCCCCTTCCGTGTACATGTTCCGCATTTTCACACATCAAGCATGCATACGCACAATTTATACGTACAATTTCTTCTGATTCTTTATTGTCTTTAAATGTCTGCCTGCTATAATCATGACCATTTTCAGGGAGAAATACTTACCCATCCCTTCTATTTCCACAGAAAGGAGAGGCAGGGTAGAGTGTTCCACCACCCTCTTTGGGAGGAGAAAAGATGGAGGAACATTCCCAGCCCTGGCTCCATCTTTGACTCGCTCTTCCTAAGGGAAGACAAGTACCTGGGGCCAGGACCTGAGCATATCGGACTCAGCCTCCCAATCCCCCTCTCTGCAGGGCTTCTCCTGCTTACAGATCAAGGGCTTCTTGCCTTACTACCACTTACTTTCTCCCTGTGGTTGCCTTCTAGAGGCAGTCATGAGGCCCCGCTCTCAGGCAAGTCCTTCCATTGGGGCAGGACTGGCATAAAAGAGTAATGCCCTCTGCAGTAGGCAGGGTGAGAACATCTGCCTGGGACTGGCCCTGCCATCACAAGGGTTTCTACTGCAAAGGCAGGGGGAAGAGGCATGTTCTCCCATCCAGAGTTACCAGCTGATGGTTTGAGCTTCTTCCATCTGACCCTAGTGCCCATACTGAATTGATTCTGAATCCTCAGAGGAAGAGAGAAATTATTTATGTCCTAAAACCTCAACAGATAAATATCACATCTTCAAAGTCTTCTTTGATTCCCCTGGCCAGATGTGACCATCCTTCTCTTTTTCCTCTTTGCATGTCACCTGTAGAATTTCAGTTTTGCTTGATTTAGCTCATTCTTTAGTTCAACACATATTTACAGGTAAAGACCTGGGATTTCCTTGCATTTAGGATGTGATGAGAAATCACATTTTTTAAGTTGTGATTTGTTTTAGAAAATCCATGTCTTCATATTAACATGGTATAATGAGAACAAAATTGAACAGAGGGCTTGGATTTAGGTCTCAGATTGAGACCTGCAAGATACTGAGAGCTTCTGAGATTACAGTAATGGTGCTAGGTGCTTTTTGATACTGAATCTTGAAGTCATTGGTTTGCTACATTATTTTCTTTTTAAATGAAGACCACTGCAGATCTCAGACTAAATAAACAAATGATAACAAAAATAACAGTAAAGAAATGATGATCAATTCAGGGTCATGTCACCAAGGGTTGGGCCAGGGGTCAGACCCAAGACTCTTGACTTTGAATCCTCTATTCATTCTTTCTGCCTTCTCTCACACTCTCTGTGACTCTTGCAGTCCCTCCGCAGAGATAAGAGTAACCCTGAAACAGATCTGTAGCAAGGCAGTAAAGAGTAACTGCCAAAATAATTCCTCCTGACTGTGCGTAAACTAAGGATTCCATGGAGGATGAATCCCCATGACTGTGTAGATTCATGGCAGCCTTCATGGAAAAGGCAGGATTGAATTGAACCCTGGCAGGAGAATTCTTGAGTAGGGATAAAGGTCTGGGAAGAACATTCTAGGCAGAGGATCTCATAGACACAAAGGAGCAGAGGCTAGATAGAAGAAGAGAAATTCAGGACACAAATGAATCTGGTCTGACCCAAGACTGATATTTGAATAATATGGGAGGTAAGCCTAGAGCCTAGAAAGGACAATTAGTTCTTTACTTGATAGGATAGTGGTTTTCAATTTAGGAAGAACCACAGTCTCCCCATTTTGAAAATGCATATACCAGCCCCAGACCTGCTGAGCAGGTAGGATCTGGGGGGATGAGTTGGAACGATTGTTATCTTTCAACCCTCTATATGTGTGATTCAATTGCTCAGTGAAGGCTGAAAATCACTGAGAAAGGAAGAAAGCCCATCAAGCCTATAGAGCCCTATATTTCCATCCAGCAGTTCTGGGGTTCCTCTCTGGCTCTCCATCTCTAACACTCAGTTGGGGCTTACTACTCTTTGCACCCCGTTTTTCTAATTTTTAAGATTGAAACAGTAATAAGACTGCCTACCACCCTCAAAAACTTATTGTGATGAAAAAGCAAAATATTGTATTTGAAAATCCCAGACAAATGTGGCATAGGTAGCTGTGAGTTGATTCTTTGAGTGTGGAGGTGCTGAAGGCTGCTGATAAAAGTCTTGGGGCCGGAAGGGCACCCAGAGGGATGGAGGAAGCACCGAGAGATTGGAGGGTACTGGGTAGAAGCTAAGGCAATGATTCAGGTGTGAGCTGACGCAGCCCAGCCATGGTGAGGCCTTGAGGACAAGTGTGTGGCCACAGGCCAAAAAGATTCAGATTCTCTGAGGGGAACAGCAAGGCACTATCCACACCTAAAAATAAAACTGGCCTCTCTCGATACTGGGTTGGGTACCTGAAATTGCTGAAGGGCAGCAGGACCAAATTCTAATTTTAAGAAAGTCTGCTGTTTGAATACAGACTCAGAAACAGCTTTGCTGGGGAAAAAAATGTCAAATGGTTTGCCAGGATATTGACAGTGTTCCCAAAGATATGTGAGGAATAGAAGTACTGAAAAAGGGAATGTCAAGGAAGGAGGTCCTGGGGTCTCTGATTCTAGACTCTTCCAGCAGGAGGAGGAAAGGCAAGGAACCGAAACTCAGGAAGTTAAAAATAAGAATAACAACAATAATGATAAGACCAAGCTACAAACCCACACTCCTGACACTCCCATTTTGCTCTGACCTGGGCCCCTGGAGCGATTCCCTCTGACCCTCACAGAGCTCCCACACCTTGGGGTGGGTGTCAGGGACTCCTGCTCCCCTTCTTCCTCTTCTGGCAGCTACAGGTGTCATTATCTCATGAACTTTCCCCAAATCCCTAGGAGATAAGTATTTCCTTATGGTAATGATTGTTATTCTCATTTCACAGCTGGAGAGGTGGAGACAGGGATAGTCCTGAAAAGAGGGAGACATTTTCTTCTTTTTCTCTGGACTCTGTCATATTCAAATCATAAAACAGAAAGCACAGGAAAGGTCTCTGAGCATTGTTAAACTCAAGGTAGCAGGGATCAGCACCAAGGGAAGGCAAGGTTATTGTGGATTTGGTGTGCTGTAAAATTTATGTTCACATTTTCTGGGGGGAGATGATGGGTAGTCAATTTCTTTTTATTTTCATATGCCCATTAAAAAAGATGGAATTTCAGAAACAATCTAATGCAAGCTTCAATTTGCACATAAGGAAATTGAGGCCCAAAGTGAGAACTCGTGATGGGAATGCTGAAGTCCCTGATCCTAGTTGCATTTAGACCATGCTGCCTGCCACCCATCAACCTGCTTCACATGCCCTGGGGGCTGAGACTCCAGGCAAAGGCACATCCAATAGTGATGCTGCCTTTCCTCAAGGTTATCATGAGAGTCTGGCCAGAGACCAGACTTCTCTGCAAAGTTTGAGAAACATATTGAAATTATCAAGACTTGGAAGGTGGCAGTCATTTGCACTGAGCTTTCACCGCCTTATCGAATTCCTAGACTTTAACTGTTCAGGGTTTAGCTAGCCCATTGTATTAGCCTCATCAGCAGCCCTGTAATTTTAGGCCTATCCTCTAGGCCCAGGATGAGGTTTCTCGGAGGTATGGGAGCAATCCTGGTCCCACAGAACCCCAACAACTGCCCTAGGGGAGAGGGATTGTGGGAAACCTCCCTTGTCCCTGTGCTGGGAGGGCACGGGCTGGGATAGTTGGATGCTGCTCTCAGGATGTGCTTAGGTAGGAAGACAAGCCATCCACAGAGAACTATGGCCTACGAGAGCCTCCGTGGATGTGAGCGCAAGGCAGTCCCTTTCTACACAAGTGATTCATTGCTAGAAACTTCACATAATTACACATTTGATAATTCGAAGCTAATTTTTTTATAGGCACAAATGTAAAGAAGCACAGATTGCACTTTTGAGACTTGTAAATCTGTAAGTACCATAAGAAAGTGTAACTTTTTTGTTTTTGCTTTTGAACTTGCTTTTATCTCAGTAAATATAGGATATGTCAATAAGGAGTTTTAGAAAATTTAGAGATGTCTGTTTAATAGTGCTTTCCATTTTCAAGAGATTATCTCTAGTGTTTTCCTAAATCAACTGCTTGAGTTATCTTGGCAGATATTTGGTCCTCATCATAGTATTTTATCACATCTAATCCTGTTTTCTAATGTTTTCATTCTCTGAAATGTTTTTCAGCCAAAACGCTATTTCCACTACTTAATATACCCTTGGGTGACATTGATATAAGATATAGAAAAAAAAATGTAATTATAAGAACACTGAGTAGTGAAAAAGATGACCCCCTGCCAATCCTTTGAGTAAACAACAGAATGGACTGGTGACAGATTTGTGCATGCTGACAGAGACTGCTGCCATGGGCGGTAGTGAAAACAAAGCTTAAAATAAATTCAGCAGTATTGATTATTATGCAATTCTCATTGATTTTTATGCATTTTGAAAATTTAATTTTGAGCACTTTGCAGATTCTTTTTAAATTCCTCTTTCTACCATACTGTACAATATACAAAGTAACGTACGTAGAAGTTCCGAGGAAGAAATGGAACAAAAAAGAAAGATTGGAGTTGGGATTTAAACTCACAACTTTTGCTTCTAGATGATTTTACAGAGGATTTGCCCAGCAATGTGTCTCTTAAAGATGCACCATCCTGCCATCCTTGGCTCATTCGGCATGCCACATTGCCTCCTGCAGGGAAAGTCACTGCCAAGAAGACATCGCGTTGGGCACATTCATTTTATTTAGTTCTCCTAACAATACCATGCTGAAGATATCTCTGTAATTAGGTGTCCATTGAGTATTGCATCATTTCCCTCAGTCTACAGTCACCCTGGCTTTGTGGCCCCTGGAGTCCTAGCTGCCTTGGCAATTGCAGACTCCATTGTTTCTGTGCTTAGTGCCTTAAGATTTCTCAGCCACTGTCCTCTGCCAGGCTTCCCAGGCCCCTGCACTGAGAATTAGTCAATGCAGACATTGAAGCGGAGTTCAGAAAATTATGCATGCAGCTTAGCCTCACAGGTCCTGGCTGCCTCCACAGCCCTCTGCTGCCTTCAAGGCAATTAATTTTTTTTAATGTTTTCCTTATTGTTCTCAGCTAGAACAGTGGTTTGCTACAGCTACTGAATCAGAACCAAAAGTGGAGGTCAACATGCTTTTGAGATTTGTGTTATAGATTTGGGTCACTCTTTTTAGCAGCTGAATGTAATTTATATATATATATATATATATATATATATATATATATATATATAACATTGTATCTATTTATAGGTGGACATTTGAATGTTTTCCAACTTTTCACTGTTAAAAATAGTGCTGTAATGAATATTCTTGCACAGGTCTTCCTGTACACATCTTTGAGAATTCCTCTAAAATATACATCTGGAAGTGGAATTGCAGACCATAGAGGCTACCAATTTTAATGTAATTATATATTGCCAATTGCCTTCTAAAGGAGATGAACCACTTTATGTTTTTACCAGTAGCATGTGAGTGTTTGTGTTTATCACCAGCTTTGATAATATTTGATTGTGAAACCATTTAATTTTTGCTAGTCAATTGGAAAGAAATGTATATCTTCTTATTCCGAATACTAATGGGGCTCTCCAGCTCATTGCATTTCAGGATTCCTTTTCTGGAAATATCTGTTCACATCTCTGGTTGATTTTCCATTGGATTTTTGTCTCTTCCTTATGAATGTATTCTTTATACAATCCAAATACCAATTAACCCTTAGTCTGCTACATATGTGGCAAATCAATCCACAAGTATCTATTGAGAGCCTTCTACATGTAGTGCTAAAAACATAGGTATAAATAAGACAGACTAAGTCTGATTTCTGTGAGGCTTATGTTCCCGTGCAGGAAGACAGATCATCATCAGTTTAACACAAAATTAATAAAATAATATCAAATCAGGAGAAATGCTGTAAAAATAAAACAAAACAATATAATAGAGAAGGATGGGTGTATCAGATGTTTTAGGTTGGAGAGGTTACAGAAAGCCTCAAGCAGAAGCTTGGATGAGAAGAGAGAGCCCCAAGAAAATGAGGCAACAGTGCTTCCCCACATGGATGAAAATCCCAGACCCTGAGGTGGTGCCAGCTAGGCATTCAGTATTTTTTTCCTCTGTCTCCATCCTCCAAAGGCCAACACTTTCTCTGAGTGCTTTACTCCGTGCTCCAGCAGGACCAAAATCATTGCTATCTGAATCTGGGTTGTGGCAGGCAAGATGTACAGATGATTCTCTGGCACAATAAACTGGGTTTAACTCAGGCCCCCCAGCAGTGGTAACAGCTGAAGAAGAAAGTCTGTCTTCCGCACAGCACGGCTCATGCGATTTTCAGGGCATCGTGATGAAAGGCACTGGCATTCTGTATTCAGATTACTCACATTCATATCCCCCTTCCAATTTATTAGCTACGGGACCCTAAAGCAAGTTCTCTAAAATCTCTGAGTTTCCATTTCGTCTTGTGTAAAATGGAGATAATATTTATAGTAGAAATGCCTCTAAGATGTCCCCCAGAGATCCCCCCAACCTCTTGGTATTCATACCCTTGTGCGATTCCCTTCATGGAGTGGACCTAGTAACTTCCTTGTAATTAATGAGACTATCACAAAAGTGACAGGATGTCGCCTCTGATATAAGGTTTTAAAAGACTCTGTCTTCCAACTTGCCATCTTCCTCACTCTCCCTTTCTTGCCCTTTTTGAGTAAGCAAGCTGCCATATTGAGAGCTCCATATGGCAAGAAACAAGGACACCCTCTACCCAACAGCCAGCAAGGAACTAAGACCTGCCAATAGCTGCAAGACAAGCCTGGATTCCTGACCCACAGAAACTGTGAGATAATAAGTGTGTGTTATTTTAAGTCACTAAAATTTGTGGTAATTCGTTATATAGCAGTAGATAATTAATACAATAATAGGACCTTATTATGTAGTTCTTGTAAAGCTGAAATTACAATGATTCCCAACTTAGCAAGGATTCCACTTATTTTTATTTATTTATTTTTTTACTTTACTATGGTGTGAAAGTGATACACATTGATAGAGTTATGTCCTGACAAGACCATTTTACAGCGAAAATATTTGCTGGAAAATAAGCATATTTGACTTAGGATGTTTTCAATTTAGGATGGTTTTATCCAAATATAACCCCATTGTAAGTGAAGGACCACCTGTATTTAACACAAGTGTTAAGGGCAGTAGTGTGGCATGTGGTAAGGGCTCAAAAATGTTAGGGGGTATCCTCCTACTCATTGCCAAAAAGTTGGGCAATGGGTATATTTACCAAAATCAAGGCTGATAACAAGTCTTGCTTCCTACACATCCTCCCTGAAGCCCATTGGATCACAGGTCTGACCAAAGCACCCTTGCAGTTATAAGTCTCCGGAGTGGCTTCTTCAGACCGGCTATCGTGAAAAAACCAGAGTAGTCTCATCCCTTAGTCCTAAACAACCAAAGGATAGAGATGGCCTCTGATTTTAGTAACTTCCTGCTGTTCTCTTCTATTTTCCCAATACTCCATCTACTCTCGGTTCTGATTTTCTCCAAGAACACAGCTAGTGAAGGAAGAACTGAGATTGGAACCCAGGTCTCTGGTTCTAGAGCCTTTGCTTTTATGCACACACCAAGCAGCTCCCAACTCCAAAGGTCCTGAGCTTCCCTTACAGGGTGTTGGTGATGAGGTGTCAGAAGACAGGAAGACATCCTGCTCAGTCCCAAAAAGCCAAGTTGACGCTAATGGTCAGTCAGTCCTCAGAGAGCTGGGATGCCCTTCTTCTCCCTGCTTACTTCTGCCTGGTCCACCTGTCCTCCCTCAGATCCAGGCCTCTGCAGAGGGCTGGCCTGACTCTGGGAATATCCTGCCTGCTGAGGATAGAGAGGCCTGAAGAAAGGGGATATGTTTTTAGCAATAATTATGCCAACCTGGACATAGAAATATAATCCAGAAGGAGGCTTCATTTTCCCATAAAAGAGCTCTACTTTGAAGGAGAAGGTTGGAGAATCTTCACATGTGCAATTTATATAAGCAAGCTTCATAATGATACCCTTTTCAATGAAATCAATTTAAAAATATCATTTGGTTATAAAAGAGACTAAGGAAAAAAATCTGTATGAAAAGCAAATGGGGTTCCTAGACAAGTCCACAAAATCTATTCATTAGCACAGAGATTGGGGTCGGCAAAGAGACTTTCTGAAAGATTCTCTAGGTGTGAAATACTGGTTAGGAAATACCCTCTACGTGGTTGGAGGGAGGAAGATGGGGGTTATCAGGACATGGGCCTTGCTAAGTCCTGAGGGTCTCTCTGTCTAAAAGTTTCCACATTCAAGGGCTCCAGGCTCTCCATGTACATCATAGGATAAGTGCTTTGATTCTGGGGTCAGAGAAAGCCAGGACTGGATTTAAACAGTGTGCTTTCTTCTGCTCCTGAAAATAGAGCGAAGCCTATTCTCACCTCCGCAGTCAGAGTGATCCTTCTGAGTCAGATCAAAGTACCGATCTACTCAAAATCCTACAATGGCTCCCTGCTTCCTGTAATGACAGCCTACATCTTTACAGGAAGAATTGGCCTGAGATCCTTTTAAGTTCTTAGTAGAAACCCAAGCCACCTAAGGTGACACCTGTTAAGCTCCAATCATGCTGGCTCAGATGCTAACCTTGTTCACTTTTCTCCAGCCACACTGTCCTCTTGGCTGCTTGTCCTCCAGTAATGCCAGATGCAGCTCCCACTTGACGGCCCTTGTACTGATGCTTCCTTGGCCTAACCAATGGGTTCACCTCCTTCACATCTTTGCCTGAGTATAAACTTCTTAATGAGTCTCACCCTGTGAAACTATGTGCCTGCACCTCTTTACCTTCCCCAATTTTTTCCCTGATCACCTTCTAAGTATACAATTGATCTATAAATTTCACACTTTTTCCATGTCACTTCCCCCTCTAGGTCAATCTACATAAGAGTAGAGGTGTTTGATTGTTTCAGTCATTAATAGATTCCAAGGACCTAGCATGATGCTTAATGTATAGTAGGTGCTTAATAAATTATGGGTGAATGAATGATTTTTTAATGCTCACAAGCCACTTCTCTGAGGCTCAGTTTTCTCTGAAAGGGATTAAAAGTAATACTGCAATGAGCAGCTACTGTTTTGTCTACCTGGTATTCCTTCTACATTTGATAAGAGAAGCCTTCCATCCTAAACCCATTTCATGTGGTTCTGATAGCACCAACGCAGGGTTGCAATTTGTCACCCCAGCTGCCCTGGCCAATCAGGGGACAACACCATTTCTGTGGTGATGGTGGTGCACCAAAAGGCATGCATTTCAAGCAGGGCCAATCCATGAGACTAGGCCAATGCTCTTGGGATGAAGGGACATTTGGAGGAGCTTGTGCTGGCAGGGCCATGTGGGCTGTGGCTGTCAGCTGTGATCTTACAGACTCTTGAAGGCAGCTTGCTTGGGATGAAGCCAAGCAGAGTCAGGCAAAGCAGAGTAGTTGCCTCGAGAAAGAACAGATCTTGTGCTTTTGTTGAAAATAGGGTCTAGCTGGGAGAGAGCTGAGGCAAACAGAGCATGGGAATGGGCAGGACTAATATGGAGAAACAAACTGAAGAGCCAGAAAGCAGCAATTCCTTTGTCAAGGATGCCATCCTTCAATTTTTGCTTGACAAATTCCTGCTCACCCTTCAGAACCTCTTTTGAGGAATTCTTGCTCCCTTAGATCTCATGGGCTGAATTTATCATGATTCCCCTTGTACCTCATGGTACCAGGTTTCAACTGTACCAAACGCATCACTACAAGTTGTAGTCATCCATTGTGTCCATTTTCTAGGAATGCCACAAGAAAATAGCACAGTCTCGGGGCTTAAACAATAGAAATTTATTTTCTCCAGTTTCCAGAGGCTGGAAGTCCAAGATCAAGGTGTTGGCAGCGATGGTTCCTTCTGAAGCTTCTCTTCTTGGCTTCTCCCTGTCTTCACTTGATCTTGCCTCTTTGTGTCCATCCCCAGTATCTCTTCATGTGTCTAAATATCCTTGAATTAGAAAGACATCAGTCAGATTACATGAGGGCCCACCCTAATGGCTTCATTTTAACTTATTTACCTCTTTAAATGCTCTATTTCCAAATACAGTCACATTCTAAGGTAAGGGGTAGGGCTTCAACATATGAATTTAGAGGGACAAAATTCATCCCATAAAATCTACTTTCCTACTTCTTCCACAAGTTCCTTGAGGTCAGATGGAAGCTGCTTAATACATGTTTGATTAAGAAAGGATTTAAAAAATGAGTGAATAAACAGAAATCATTGTGCTGCCCCAGGGTTAGACAGATCCTGCCTTTGGCCCCAGTGATCACTTTCTAGCCTCTCCTCAGACTGGTCTGGGACGATTAAGTCTTCCACGGAAGGCTTAGATTATTGTAGTTTCTTCTGCCCTGTTTCAGGGAGGGCCAGGTGCCAAGGGGGTGCTTATGTTGCAAAGGCCAAGAATCAGCTTTGTTATTTCAATCCCATTTAAAGTCTTTCTAGCCTCTACTCTCTTACTGAGTTCCCACATCCTGCAAATTTCCTGCGCTGTCAATTCTTCTCTTAAAGTAGCTATCAGTTTTCTCATGACTTGTGAGGCTGGCAGTAAACTCGACTAGCTCTTTCTTAGATCAGAGTACCAACCTCCTAAATAGCTGGTCTCTCACCACCATCCCCACTTTAATATGCCCTCTCCTTGTGATTATAATCTATCTGAAATCAGTGCTAACTCTGCCATTCCTGTGCTAAGAAAACTCTGATCTGTCCTACCGTCTAAAAGTCTAGGTCCCCTTTACATTCCTCCACATCCCCTTCAGACCTCTTGTGATGTTCATTTCATCCACCTCTCCAGGGTCCTCTGTCATCTTCACTCTCCTGCCACACCAAGGCCATGTCTCTGTGCCTCATCATGTGTTTTTCCATAGCCTGCAACATGTTTCTCCCCCTTCTCCCACAAGGATCCCAGGCTTCACAGGCCAACTCAACATTACATGCTTATCCAAAGCTTCCCAAGAACCAAGTTTAGTTATACTTTGAGCTCTTTACCATAGACTGTATCATTCTGTATTACAGCCTTTTTTGTACTCATGCATTTATCTACATCTGCTAGACTGTGACTACTTTGATGGGAAAAAACCAGTCTTGTTAATCAATGTATCATTAGGACCCAGTACATATCTGGAATATAAAAGATACTCATACTCATAGATAATTGCAAAATAGTTGACTTTTTTTTTTGGTTGCCTAAATGCGCCAAGCATCGAGACACACTTGTATCTGACCCAGTGATAGACACAACATGGCCATGACTTGCAGTAGTGTGCTAAGGGATCGAACAGAAGTGGAAATGCAAAAGTCTTCCTGTGGTGGTGGCGTGTGACCTGGAGCTCATCACCTGGGTAACAATTTTGTAAGGAAAGTGAAAAATAATTCTTGTTCACACAGGGTAAGGATAATTGAAAGCATTCCCAGTGGAAGTAAATGACCTAATTGGGGGAAAATAAGGAGCAGGTAGAAAAAAAGGCTAAAAGGCTTCAAGGGTACTGAGTGGCTGCAGTTAGCTGAGAAATAAGAATCGTTTGCTGAAAGTCTTCATGTTGAAGTAAAGGTCCCTGACTTGCAACACAGGTCACCTGTTTTCATGAACTTCCAGATAGCAGCATAAAAGACGAGAGCCCACATATGGGATGACTTAAATTGGTGCGAGGAAATATGTGTGTCACTCTGATTGGGGGTGGTACGTGCTGCGTTATTAGGCCCAGCCTGAGGCCACAGTACAGTCATAAATCAAGAAGCGGGTGTTTAAAAAACAGTGGAAGTGTTAAGGAAACGTGAAGTGGCTGACCTGCGGGGCTGGGCTGTTCCTCCCTACAAGAATTTCGATGACTAATGATGTGGATAAATAAGTGCTTAACTTTCTTATAACCACACGTGTAATTTATTTAATTCTAGGGTACTATGCAGTTCTGTTGAAGCCCCTTCAGATGATGGTGATCAGTTGAAAAATGTTTCCCCCTATTCAGATGAAGCTGGAGCCTTGTTCTCCCAAAGAAGATTCTTTTTTTCCTGATAACTGGGATTAACGTCTAGGAAGGTGAGATTTAGGGGTAGCCACCTAGTTTTCTAGTTTAATTTATAGCTCTTGAAATTCTACCAGTAGATAATCATCCCATTGGATATTTAACAGCCTTTAAAGTGAAAGTGAAAATAACATCTGGGAAGAAGGTGGATCTCACTTTAGGATTTATTGGATCACATTCATTGAGATTCATGATAGTTGAGAGAGGAAAAAGCCTAAAAGCTTGTGGGGTTGCAGGATGACAAGCAAATGAGTGGAAGCCTAAGACTGGCCACCTGCCCCAGTCATTAGCAGTTGCCACCTTTCCCTTCTAAGCCTCAGTTTTCTCATCTGTAGAAAGGGCTAATAATGCCTACCTCATAAAGTGTTATAAAGATCAAAGTACAACGTCAGACACCCATTCCTAGACATGATATATTTCTTAGATATGTATAAAATTCAAATATATTTAAGTGAACAAGCAATATAGATATATTACAAGAAAGAGCTGGTCCCAGATAAATATAAATTGCAAAATATGGCTTACTATTTCTGTATAATTTTTATTCTTAGAAAAAAATACTTTTAGCATTTTATTTCTGTTCTTTAATAATTGTTTTTAATTTTATTTTATAATTGAACACAACAATAATGAGTGTAAGCCCAGTGAATATTGAGGTTCATTAAGATCATCAATTGTTTGCTTTCAGTACATGCATTTCATTTCATTTATTCAATCATTCAACTGGAACAACAAAATGTGTATCAATTACTTGGCAATTTAGTCTCAAACATTTTAGAATTATGAAACTTACATTGATTTATTGCTTTCTTTTTAAAATTTTTAACCTTTCTTTAAAAAAAATGATAAAATTCAGTCAAGATTCAAATAAGTTCTTGAACACTACAGAATATACATGCCACTGTCAAACAGAATTTTTGGCTCCCAATAATGTCCTAGGGATAATTCAAACAGTTTTTTTTTTTTAAATTAGTGATGATGAAAGTCTAAATTCAACATACACTTAAGTTTCAGGGGTGTCAGTGTAACATATAGATAGTAGAAAAGTTGAAAACCATTAGTAATGTATCTAAAATGTTTTGGTTAAGACATCATCCAAATCTAATGGAATATCAGAAGGTGATATCAGAGTGAGAGAAGAAAGCAAGAAAGGAGGCAAACAAAGGGGAAGTCCTGTTCAAAGACATCACGTGTTTCCTGAAAGCTGGCCTAGATCCAGGTCTGCATCAAAGATGGTCTGCTTTCTCCATGGTAGCTCATTTTTTTCTTCATTATTCAGGATAGCTTCTTAATGTAGGAGTTTTCAATCCTGGCTGCTTATTGAAAACATGTATGATTCCAGTAAAAATAAGTCGATGCCTGGGGCCCACCCAAAATTGATTAAATTAGAATTCCTGGGGTGGCTTGCAGACATGGTCTTGCACTTATGCTTTTTCAGTTACAAACAGCATGGTAGTGGGCAAATAACTTAAGTTTTGTATAACAATTTTCTCATTAAAATGGTTACTGATCGATGTCACAGATAAGTCTCTAGGTTTACACCTGATATATAAAAACCTCTCAAAATATACAATTTTCCTCTGTATTAGCAGACAGTGCTAAAATAGGCAGATGAGAACAGCATTTCTAACAGATCTTATAATATTACCAAATGAAGTAAGCTGATGAGAGGATGCAGATGCCAGAAGGAGCCAGAGAAAATAACAACACACTCCTCAGGAAGTAAGCCACTCACAAAACATCTGCCAGTTTTCTCAGTCAGAGATGGAGCACCATCCATAAGCCAGTAAGCATGACTGCTTCTGACCTGGTCAATGGCAAGTGGAAAGAGACAGCTTGCTGGTAGATGTGATGGAAGAGGCTCAGCACCCCAGAGTGCTCTCTAAGGAACAGGGCATCTTAACCAACCTACTTCTTGCAACTTTTCTTAAGCCTCTGAATATTTGATTGAATTAACTCTTCATAATGGAAGGTTACACCACAGGATTAGAGGGTTGGAACATATAGTGTTACTCCCCAGCCACTGGGGAAGGTAGAGGAACTGGAGATTAAGTTCAATCACCAATAGACAATGATTTCATCAATCATGCCTATATAATGTGACCTCCATAAAACCCCCTAACGATGGGTTTCAGAGAGCTTCTGGGTTGCTGAATGCATCCATGTGCTGGAAGGATGACCCACCATCTGTGAGCAAATTATTGAACCTGAGGATAGGTTGGTGACAACTTCTCATTTGTGGCCAAGTTGGACAAAATGTAGGTAACCTGTGGACCCGCTACTTGGAATCAATGCAAGTTGTAGGGCAGAGTGGTCTTGTGGGACTCAGCCTTTAACTCTTGGAGTCTGACATTCATTATTCATAGATTATATCAGAATAGAAGTGAATAATTGGACACCCAGCTGATGATTGCAGAGAATTGAAAGACTGGTACCCCACACATTTGGTGTCAGAAGTGTTAGCAATAGAAGAACCATTTCATTTGCTTTTAATTTTTTAAAACTCTTTAGTTTTTACTGTACTTTCTTTAACTTCTAGAGATAACCACATAACTAATTGATTTCCAGTTATGCTCTATTTTTATATATTTATTCAAGGCTATAATTTCATTATCTTTTTTTTTTTTTTTTCAAAATATTTTAAAACTTCCACCTGAGGTCGGGAGTTTGAGATGAGCCTGATCAACATGGAGAAACCCTGTCTCTATTAAAAATACAAAAATTAGCCGGCCATGGTGGGGTATACCTGTAATCCCAGCTACTCAGGAGGCTGAGACAGGAGAATCACTTGTACCCAGGAGGCGGCGGTTGCAGTGAGCCGAGATCTTGCCGAGCTGAGATTGAGCTGAGGTTGCACCATCGCACTCCAGCCTGGGCAACAAGAGCGAAACTCCATCTCAAAAAAACAAACAAAGCAACAACAGCTTCCATTTTGATTTCTTATATGATCCATGGATAATTTAGAAATATATTTCCATCTTTTCAAACTTCTGAGAGTTTCAAATTATCATTTAGTTACTGTTTATTTTAGCTGAATTGTGATTAGGGAATATATTCCATGTAATCTCAAATCCATAATAAATGTTAAACCTTGCTTTATACTCCAATAGAAAGTCATATTTTGAGATCCTGCCTGTGTTTGAAAGTTGGTGTATCTTGGAGTTGTTGAGTGTCATGTTCCATATCTATACATTCTATCAACTTTATTAATCAGATTGTTGTTCAAATCATCTGTAGGCTCACTGATATTTGGTCCCCTTTCTCAATTATTGAGAGAGATGCATTTTAAAAATTCTTTGTTACAGTAGATATGACTATTTCCCTTGCAGATATGTAGTTTTGCATTTTGTTTTGTGCATTTGAGACTCTACAATTTTAAATTTTCATGCAGTTAAATTCTTGCAATTTTTAAAAAACATATTTCCCTGGTGAATTAAAACTTTTCTTATCATCAGTGACCTTCTTTTTCTATTGTAATGCTTTTTGGCTTAAGTTCTAGTTTGTTTTAATATAGTTACACCAATTATTTTCTACCTATCTTCATACTTACATTTAAGATGCATCTCTTGAAACAGCATGAAATTAGATTAAAAAAAAAAGTTTAAAATCTCTTTTTTTAACAGAAGAATTTAATCAGTTACATTTATTGTAACTATACAGTTTTAGTTAAATTTCTCATATTATTTTGTGCCTCACACTATCATATTATTTTTCAGAAAGATTATTTTTATCTTTTTGGCTATTTTCTACCTTCTTCGTTTGGAGATTGTACCTTCTTATTATTTCAGTGGCTGCTCTCTATTGCATCATATATCCTTGACTTAAATTTTAGTATCAGTCTTTACTTTTATATTATTTCTAGACAATTGAAAACATTTAGAATACTTTAACTCAATTCACCCCTTTCTGATTTATACCTAAATATTGTTAGATGTAAGTCACCATCTTACCTTATTATTTTATATTGTTATTTCCTAATATAATTATCAATTTTATTTTTACCTAATATTTTCTTTGGTTTTGACTATTTCATGAGTCTCAGAACCTCCATCTGGAATTATTTTCCTTAAAACTGAAGTGAATCAGTTAGAATGTCCTTTGTTATGGTTCAGCTGTGGCCAGTTCTCTCAGTTTGGGTAACTTTGTTAACATTTTTTGTTTCATATCCATTCTTGATATATGTTTTGATTGGGTATAGAATTCTAAGTTGGCAATTATTTTTATTTATTAGATTAATTTCTCTGTCCTGGCTTACATAATTGCTGGTGAAAAGGTAGTTGCTCATCAATGGTCTCTCTTAATGATGATCTTTCTTTTTCTCTCTGTGCTTTTTAAGATCTTCTCTTTGCCTTCTGTTGTCTATAGTTTCTTTATGATGTATCTTGGTATGAATCCTTTTTTTTCTAAATAGGATTCACTTTTGGTATAGTACTTTCTTTGGGTTTCGATATGCGTCTACCATTGTCATACCACAAAGAATAGTTTTGATGACCTAAACATCCTCTGTACTTTATCTTTTCATTCTTTCCTCCCCGCAACCTCTGGCAAGCATTAGTCTTTTTGCTGTCTCTACAGTTTTGCCTTTCCAGAATGTCATATAGTTCAAATCATACAGTATGAAACATTTTGAGTTTGGCTTCTTTTACTTAGCAACATTCATTTAAGGTTTCTTTCTGTATTTTTATAGCTTGATAGCACATTTTTCTTGTTAGAAGGAATACTGTTGTATTGATTGAATGTATCACAGTTTATTATTGTTCGCCTACTGAAGGACAGGTTACTTCCAAGTTCTGGCAATTATTAATAAAGATTCTCTGAACATCTGTAGATCTTATGTCCACCCGTGTGTACACATAAGTTTTTAATGTATGCCTTTTCAATGTTGCTATTTAAAACTCGGCTTCTTTTGTGAATTGTTGTTTTTCATCGATTCTAGAAAATTCTCATTATCTCTTCAAATATTTCTTCTGTTCCTATTCTCTCTTCTTTCTATGTCTGACAATTCCCATATCTGAAATATTTGGATCAGTGCTGCTGATTCTCACTCATGGTATCTGTACCTATATCCTTAGTGCTACTCACTCCCCTTAAAAATATTATTTACAGGGGCTGCCCAAGCTTTTTTATGAAGTTATCTTCCTCAAAGAAGATGTGGGGTTTTTTTTGCTTCCAGACATTTAGTATACTATCAGTCCCTAACAATTTTGGACCAAATTGATGGTTTGAGCTTTCTTGGATTGCCCTGGTAAAACAATTTGTATTTCTGTAACCTTTGTGGTAAAGATTTTCCTTTTATACATACCCTTTTCTGCTCAGTGTTGAGGCAACTCTCCTGTTCCATGGGAGAGTTAGGAGTATAATAGTGCTAATTCATGCATACCTTAACTTGAACATGTAGTCTTCCAGAATCCAGCTTAGTATGAATCTATGTGGGTATCTATCAAACCCCACATAGATTTTTTTGTAGACTTTCACTTCTCATGTTCTTGAGGTGCTAGGCAGTCAAAACTAACATTCACATTCCTTGTTGTTTCTGCTAGGAAGACAAATGCCTCCTGGGTAAATGTGATTTTGCATTCTCTTTTTTAGGATTCTCACCTTCATGTTGGCTTGATTTTGACCTAAAAGTTTTTCACCAGCTTGTAGCATTGTGATGTTTTTAAGAAGAAGAAGAAAAAAAAGACGTACGCTTATCTATCTATCTATTTAAATTTCATCCAGAATGTCTAGTTGTTCTGAAATAAAAATTGGTCAAAGTAATTTATTCTATTATGTCTAGAAGCTGACATTCCCTTAAATAATATTTTTGAAAAGGAAAATACATTATTTTTTCTGTGACCTCTAATTTTATTCAGAAATTTTTATGAAATAATATTGCTATATTAAGTGTGTTATCAGTTGTATGATGGGAAAGCTATTCCAAACATTTGAAGTCTTTAGTGGGTTTTCAGAGTTATGTCTAATCTCTGAATTCTCAGCAGATGTTGGAGAGTTAAAACTGTTGCATTTCAAAAGAAATAGTTGCATTTACTATATAGTACTCTAATATGGTTCTTTTGATCATCATATTGTGATTTAACTCAGGCATGTTCATTGTTTGTGCAGTTTCTCCAAACCCCTGAAAGATGATATATATCCCTCTGGCAGGAAACCAACACTCTAGAGCGGCACTGGGATATTTAACCATGCTGATAAATAATTTACACTTAGGGATATTATGCAGAAACCTTTTCAATTAACTTGTGTTGACAGAGAAACTAAATAGAGTAGTCGGTGAAAATTTTTTTAACACATTCTTGACCTATCAGGCAGAAATACTCTTATTTGAAATAACATCTACTCTAGAAAATGAATATATTAAAGAGAAAGATTTTGAATAATAGCTACATACGAGAGTTCAATATCTACGATTGTTTTTATTTCTGAGGAAATTTTAACTTTTTCTATGTACATTGTTTTAATTCACTGAAAGAAGTATCTGCTGGTATAGTGAAAAAGCCAAAGGTTCTAAAACCTAAAGATTTTGGTCCAAATCATGAGCTCATCAGGCTTCAGATGAGTCACTTAAGTTTTCTGAAGTCTCATTTTCTTATCCATAAATTAGGAATAAGAATAGCTTATAATGTTGTTACAAGAATTAGAGATGATATATGTAAACTATCTCAAATAAATAGTTTTTATTCTCGAAATAATTTTCCCTAATGAGTTTAATCACGTGTCCTATTTTGTTCTATTAACTGATGAGCTACGGTCTTAGGGATTTGAAAGAATGTGGCATTATTTTGAAAAGAAAATAAGTCTTCTTTAGTTTTTTCCGACATATATACTTATTTGGTAATTAATAAGAGATGGAGTAAATAAGTACTAAAGATGGCAAAATTAAGTATGTTGGCTTTAGCAAGTCACATCTGTCAACTGAAGACAGGCTGCTTACTAGAATACACAGGCATCTGCAGAAAGAACTAGAAGACAGTAGTCAATAGTTTGACTGAAGTATACAGAAGCTTCCAGGGGAATTTGTGGCAAGATGATGATGATATGCTTTCTTTGTAGATGTTCTAGCTTTCTTTATACTAATTCCCAATTACCATCGGCTATCATTGTCAAAAATAATAACACACTTACTTAATGGCTCTTTCATGCTTACCATTTTGACTGTTATATATGAGTGTTGAAGAATCTGGCATTGGCTTCACAAGCCAGAAGAACTCTCTTTTCTTCAGTGAAAATGGAACTCATTTCCTAGGGTATAGTAAGAGACATCTACCAGGACAGCCAAATCAGCTCCATCTATCCTGGCCATCAGTAATGTGGTAGACAGCTGAGCTTTCAGGTGATTAATTAACTAATTAATTTGTCAACCTAATATTTTGTGAGTGATTGATATATAAGAGCCCCATGCCAGATGTTACCAGTATACAGAAGAGTCAAACAGACTCCTGCTCTCAGTGTACTCATAGTTTAGCTCTTGACCACTCAAATCTAACCCTTGAATCCTTTCCTATCTACTTCTCTGACTTGATTTGCAGCGTAGAAATAGAAATAAATATGCCTAAGGTAACCAAGGATTCAGTCATGAATGTATTTCTAATCCATTCACACTACCCAAAACACTTATGCAGGATTATCCATCACGAGTCATTCTATAGTCCTAATCACATAGACTGATGAAGGAAGCCTCGTATTTATTACATTTTTCCTAAATGGAAAACAGCTGTGATAAATCAATCTGTTCAGCAGAAACCTCATATTAGGAAACATAGTCTCACATTTCTCATATAGGAATATCTATATCCTGATACAGATTTTTCTCAACTGTCAGTGTCTCCAACTGTGAATAATATCTTCCTCTACCTTACCTGTGTCTTTGAATATGGCTGGTTCACTTGGCCTCTTCTACTTCTCTGTCATACAGCAGAGACAAAATGTTTCCTCAGCCAGACTACAAACATCTAAATGATAAACACATATTCAAAAAAAAATGTCACTCAGAGGCAGTAAAGTCAGCCATAATAGAGCACAAAATTACAAGGCCCGCTTAAAGAGATGTATCCAGAGCATAAATCGCCTGCTTAAGGATGGGCCTAATGCAGATATTACTGCTAATGCCACTAATTCTATCTCAGAAGTCACTTCCTGTGTTCTGATTCTAGAACTATTTAAGATTCTAAATTGGCTCCCCAAATGGATTTTCTTAATTGGGATACATTTTGCTACCAAAAGAGAAGTTTCCTGTTCTTTTGTTGTTTTCTCGTTATTGACAGATATTTTGACAAATCAGATGTCTGAGGCTGCTAAGCTAAGGCTTAAACATTGTACAATTGTGATTAAAGAAATGCCATATTGATTGCTTTTCTTCCCCCAACCTACCCCCAGGTCATTGCAAAGTGATTTTATTTACCAATATATGTTTTTCCTTTCTAGTCAGTAATCCTGGTAGACTATATTCATTGTATGAAACAATCCATCCCAGATATCTTAAGGAGAGAAAAACAGAATTTTCTAACAGCAAAGTAAGTATGTATAAAATAATGGGAAGGGCTGGAAGAACGGTATAGGTTCCAGAAATAGGAATGACTCCAAGAATACACAAGAATTGACTTGCTAGCGGAAGGTAACTTCTGCCCAAATCTGTACCTTCAGGAAGGTGTAAGATCTAAAGGCTGCCAATGGAAGTACAAGTTAAAACACATGGAATCATGTGTCGTCCTAGGATCTAAATATCAGGGAACTGGGATCAGGATACCACTGCCACTGTAGCCTCCTCTCAGCACCCATCAGGAGTTGAGTGGACATGGAATCATTGTAGAGTCTGCTCTACAATTTCCTCTTGTTATTAAAACAATTCAAAACAAAGAAAACAAAACTGAACAACAAAAAAATGACTGTTTCTATGGCCTTTGTGGACAGAAGAAAATAGCCCAGAACAGTAGGTAAAAAGGCCTTCTCAATTGTCCCCACAACATCTAATTTCATGGTTTTCATCCATGATGTAGGCAATGTAGTTTTTTTGTTTTTGTTTTTAAATCTTCCAACTCATGCAAGAGAAAAAGGGCACTCTAGATGTAGGTAGGAAAGAAAACTGAATACCAATTGACCATATCTCAGATGTTTCATGTTCCATTTGTCTTCTTATGTTCCTATAAATGCAATATAAAAATTTATGTAAGATACCCTATCTTGCACATAACCTACTCTTTGCATGCAACCTCTTAATGCAAATATATGTATGCGTTTGGTTGAAATTGTGCCCTGGAGTTGGTAGTAAATTATTATTCTTAGTAACATACTGCATGAGATTCTGTGAAGTACTATACCTGAAGATGCTATAACTAATGATTCAGTATGTCATAAGCCTATCATTGAACATCCCTATGCCATATATAGAGTGCAGAAAAAGTCAGACAAACCTCCACTGAAAAAAAGAGCACACTTACATGACTTTTTACATCCCACATTGTTTAATGAAATATGGATCCCCTAATCTGCTGTTTCTTTCCTTTCTACCATGCTGCAATACTTTTGTTTAGAGATTAGTCACTTTTTTTGGTAGCTTCAGTTATTTCTTTCAAAATATCCAAATATAGTTATCGTCCTCTTTTCCAGTTCTTAAAGAGAACATGCAAAATGTCTGTTCAGTGAAGAATGAAAAAAACATATATCCAAGCTTTCTCCAAAAAGGCCTTGGTGACTTTTGCAACATCCTCAACTTCATTTATCTATAGGATGGCTTTTGATAGCTTTGTGTAAGCTTTTTAAAGTTCAGCCAAGCCAGCTGCATGATCAACACAAAGACAATAGCTCCCACACATAGGGTTACAAGGATTAAAGAACCCGATCCATCAGTAAACCTGCCAGATGGCAGTGGAAGAAAGCTTGTAATTCTCTCACTTTCATTTCAACAGCAGCAAACAATGTTCAATGTTTAAAATAAACTCTTCCAGATGAGCTAAAGATAAACTCTGAGGTGGGTGGACTTGATCTTGCTAGGCTGCAGCTCTGAAGTGTTTGATTACATTAACACAAGACCCCTGGGTAGAACCCACTTCTGTCAACAGAATGCCTAGACTCAAACACCTACTACACGAAGCCATTTCCTGTGCTTTCATGGGTTGGTGGCAGAAACTCGCTTTACTTTTTCACAAACTAATAATGATTATATATTTCTCTGTGCTCAACATTTCCTCAACCCATGTGGATAACTTTAAGATATAACTAAAGGGCCAACATATATGTATGTCAGCACAGATAAAATGCTTTGAATATGCTTACAACTTAAAATTCTACTTATTATTCACCTTACTACTCTCATAGTAGCAAAAAAAGGGGGCTATTAAAAAGATTTAGAATGAATTTCATTCTGTCCAAAGCTGGAGAACTATGTACATCTGTGGGTTATACCAAAAAGAAAAAAGAGAAAGGCACAAGTGCTTTTCTTAAGTTCAACATTACAAAGGAAGGTAGAAATTTTTTTGTTTTTAATAGACTGTAAAATCCCCAACTTAGGACAGACCAGGCTGTAATAGTTCATACGTAACATGGCAACTTCTAAATATGAAATGACATACTGAAAATAACTTTATTAAACATTCAGGAACTTATTTATCACAATTAATGAGAGCTTTTTAAATGAAAGAAAGAGAAACAAAGCTGATGATGAAACTAAATCTTAAGGACCAGCTACAAAACACTTTAGGATCAAATATATCAAATTATCAATTCAATTTATTGGTATATTTTTAAAAATAAAACTATTCCCTAATGTGGATTAGAGGTCCTTGGAAAAATATGCTTCACTACACAGAACACATTGGTTGGCAATCCCTCCCAACAAAAACTCTACCGATATGCAGTGGTACCTCTGTTGTACAATGGAAGCATTCTTATTTTGAATTGGTTGGTTACATTTTAAAAGTTGATTAAAGCAGAAAATAAAAAAGATGAATCATATGTACCACGAATTTTTTTAGTTTAAAACATATAACATTTTCATTTCTTTGCCTATCTTCTAATATAAAACTAAGAGTTCAACTGGCATCTTTGTTGTTTTCCTTTTTGAGCGTGGACTTGCTTGGAATTTCATTTTCTTACATTGCTCAAGAATATCTTGTTTTATCATGCTTCACTTGACTGTGCTTTGCAGACATTGCATTTTTCTTTTAACAAACTTAAGGTTTGTGGTAACCTTGCATGGGGCAAGTTCACTGGTGAGATTTTTTCAACGGTTTGTACTCACTTCATGTCTCTATGTCATATTTTGGCAATGGTCAGCAATATTTCAAACTTTATTATTATTTTATCTGTAACGGTGATTTGTAATCAGTAGTGATCTTTGATGTTATCATAGTAATTGTTGTGGGGCATTAGGAATCCCGCTCATATAAGATGGCAAAAGTAATTGATAAATGTTGTGTGTGTTCTGACTGCTCCAGTCATTCCCACATCTCTTTCCCTCTCCTTGGGCCTCCCTATTCCCTGAGACACAACAATATTGAAATTAAATCAATTAATAATCCTACAATGGCTACTAAATGTTCAAGTGAAAGAAAGAGTCTTACATTTCTCAAAGCAAAAACTAGAAACTATTAAGCTTAGTGAGGAAGACATGTCAGAAGCCAAGAAAGGCCAAAAGCAAGGCCTCTTGTGCCAAACAGCTGGCCAAGTTGTGAGTCAAAGGAGAAGTTCTTGACAGAAATCAAATGTGTGATTCCAGTAAACACATGAATGATAAGCAAGTGAAACAGACTTATATTGCTGATATGGAGAAAGTTTTAGTGGGCTGCCTAAAGTGATCTTCTAATGTCAAACCAGCCACAACATTCCCTAAATCCAAACTCTAATTCAGGGCAAAGCCCTAATTCAACTCTGTCTGGGTTGAGAGAGGTGAGAAAGCTGCAGAAGAAAAGGTTGAAGCTAGCAGAGGTTGGTTCATAAGGTTTAGGGAAAGAAGCTATCGCTACAACATTAAAGTGCAAGGTGAAGCAGGAAGTGCTAATGCAGAAACTACAGCAAGTTATCCAGAAGAGGTAGCTAAGAACATTGATGAAGGTGGCCATACTGAATGATACGGTTTGGCTGTGCCCCCACCCAAATCTCATCTTGAATTGTAGCTTCCACAATTCCCACATGTTGTGGGAGGGACCCGCAGGAGGTAATTAAATCATGGGGACAGGTCTTTCCTGTACTGTTCTCATGGTAGTGAATAAGTCTTATGAGATATAATGGTTTTATAAGGGGAAATCCCTTTTGCTTCTCTCTCATCTTCTCTCTCCCCTGCCACCATGCAAAATGTGCCTTTCACCTTCTGCCATGATTGTGAAGCCTCCCCAGCCATGTGGAACTGTGAGTACATTAAATTTCTTTTTCTTTATAAATTGCCCAGTGTTGGGTATGTCTTTATCAACAGCATGAAAATGGACTAATATACTAAGCAACAGGTTTTCAATGTAGGCAAAATAGCTTTCCATTGAAAGAAGATGGCATCTGAGGCTTTTGTAGCTAGAGAAAAGTCAATGCCTGGCATCCAAGCTTCAAAGGACAGTCTGATCTCTTTGTTTGGGGCTAATGCAGCTGGTGACTTTTAAGTTGAAGCCAATGCACATTTACCATACCAAAAATTCTAGGGCCTGTAAGAATTAGGTTTAATCTACTCTGCCTATGTGCTATAAACGGAACAACCAAGTCTGGATGACAGCACATCTGTATACAGCATGGTTTACTGAAATTTTAAGTCCACTGTTAAAACCTACTGCTCAGAAAAGATGCCTTTCAAAATATTACTGCTCCTTGACAATTCACAGTCACCCAAGAACTTTGCTGGAGATGTATAAAGAGATTAATGTTGTTTTCATGTCTGCTCATACATCTAGTCTGCAGCCCATGGATGAAGGAGTAATTTTGACTTTAAGATCGTATTATTTAAGAAATAACATTTCATAAGGCTAAAACTGCCACAGAGTTATTCGTCTGATGGATCTGGGCAAAATAAATTGAAAATCTTCTGGAAAAGTATTAACCATTCTAGATGCCATTACGAATATTCATAATTCATAGGAGGAGGTCAAAATGACATTCACAGAAGTTTGAAAAAATTTTGAGTCCAACCGTCATGGATGACTTTGAGGGATCAAAACTTATCTGGAGGAAGTAAATACAGATGAGGTAAAAATAGCCAGAGAATTAGTGGTAGAGCCTAAAGATGTGAGTGAACTACTGCAATCTCATGATAAAACTTGAAGAGACAAGGAATTGTTTCTTATGGATGAGCAAAGAAAGTGGTTTCTGTAGATGGAATCTACTCCTGTTGTCTAGGCTGTGAGCATTTCTGAAATGACAACAAAGGATTTGGAATACTACATAAACTTAGTTGATAAGGCAGCAACAGGGTTTGATAGTACTGACTTCAATTTTGAAAGAAGTTCAACTGTGGGTAAATAGCACCACATGCTACAGATAAATCTTTACTGGAAGGAAGAGTCTATCAGTTTGGCAACCTGCATTGTTGTTGTTTTTCAGACATTGCTCCAGCCAACCCAGCATTCAGCAGCCACCACTCTGATCAGTCAGCAGCCTTCAACATCGAGGTGAGACCCTCCGCTAGCAAAAAGATAATGACTCATTGAAAGCTCAGATAATTGTTAGAGGTTTTTTAGCAAATACGTATTTTTAAATTAAGGTATGTACATTGTTTTTAGACATAATGCTCTTACACACCTAATAGACAATAGGCATATTATAGTACATTATGTATAGTATATTGTGTATAATAGGTATAGTATATAGTATATTATGTATAGTATAAACATAACTTTTATATGCATGGAGAAACAAAAGAGTTTGTGTAACTCACTTTATTGTCATAGTTGCTTTATAGTGGTGATCTGGAACAAAACCAGAAGTATCTCTGAAGTATTCCTGTACTCACTTAAATAGCAGAGTCGTATTTCTAGCTTTTTTGTCCTTAAAATAGACTCAAAATTTAAAGTAACTTGCAAAGCACTAACTACAGATTCCTTTTATATTTTTGTATTTATTTTTAGTATTTGGTAGTTTTGAAACTTTAGTCAACAGTAAATTTTTAGTAACTTGCCTTCATTTAGTTTTTACAAAGCGACTTTTCTACTTTTCATATAAATTATATTTGTATTCATATTTCATTGATTTGCAGTATGATTAATAATTTTTAATGTGATTAACCAACACAGTTGACACATGCATGCACAAATTGGGTTGGGTTTTCTTTGTTGCCTCCTGCATCCCCAGAAGTAGAATAATGCCTGGTTACATAATAGATACTCAACAAATATTTGCTAAGTGAATAATGAATGGTACGCAACTCACTCTTAAGTATATAATAGAACAAGAGAGAGCAGAAGGACTGTTGTGTGCTAGAGGAAAGCCTATCAGCCTAGAAGTTTCACATGCTATGTGCATTAGTTTTTTTTTTTTTATTTTTAGAAAAAAGAATGTAGAATCAGTTATTATAGCAAATCTGTTAGATGGTAGTTGCTTAAAAGTGCTTCCACTGCACTTTGATTACACATCTGGCTTAGAAAAACTTTTCCTTACTGTCTGCATAAAACTGAGCACTCCATCTTAGTTTCCTCTAGGAATAAACTACCTTTCTCCATGTTAACCTGTAACTAATTTAACTCCTGATTGCCCAGAGAAGGTTTGTGAAACATCTGAAGCTCTCTGTGGGGGCCAAGCTCCTGAAGTGTGATTAGTAACATGTTCTCTCTTCAGTGTTCCATAGGACATTTGGAATCAATTAAATATTCAAATACAGATTCCCTCAGATCTCTGGCCAGGCCCAGCAGGTTTGTCAGGGGAGGGAGTTGAAGGCAGATAACTGCTCTTCTTCACACCAGAATCTATAGCTGAGAACAGACTTTTAAAATACACTCTCCAGGCTTCCTGGATCTGCAAGCAAATAGTCATCCATGATTAGAAATAATATGGAAAAACAACAGCAGCCTTATAGAGTAATAGGAGCTACAGCATATATGACAACTACTCCCAAACAAGGTGTCTTAAAAGCAAACAAGTGAATACATTGGCCCCGGAAGGCTGTACCAGTTATCTAAGTACAATAGTATGGTCTGTGCTGGCTACAAATGGTTTTTACATTTTTAAAAGATAAAAAAAAAACTGGCCTTTTAGATGAAGTCTGGTGACCTTTGGTTTAGAGTTTTGTTTCCATTGTATGTACTTGCCTAACCATTAGCATCGCTAATAACTATTACTAATAGATAGTAATGATCAATTGCATTGTAGAAGGAGAAATGGATGTGTGCCAATATGTGCCGGGCACTTTGCTAAAGGCTTTACTTACTCTGTCACTTTCATTCACTGAGTAATCCTTTAAAGTAGACACTTATATTTCAATATAGAGCCAAAAAAACCAATAGCTCAGAAAGTTTAAGTAACTTGCCAAGGTTACAGGAAGTGTTACACAGTAGAGCTGTTAGTCAAACTGAATGTGGTGGTGTGTTTAAGCTGTGAAGCCCCTTCTCCAATTAAATGCTACTTAGAACCCTACTATATAAAATAGTTACTCTAAGTGAAGTTGAAACAGAAGGCCAGCAACCTCAACCCTACTCAGAATAAGCTGCTTGAAACAGGAGTCAAGCTTTCAAAAAAAAAAAAAAAAAAGAAACCAAGAACCAGCATGGAAAATGGATTTTCAACACACTTCTTCCATTATCTGGCACATTACAGGCTTCCTTCTAATATATTGCTGAGGGTGAGAACAAGTATCAAAATAACAGGACTGCTTTTTACTTATTTCTTTGCCCAGTAAAATCATTTAAAGTGAGTCAGCAAAAGGGAGAAAGAAGGAGAAAAGCTAAGGACTCAGTCTTCAAAATCTAACTCATCATTTTGGAGCTCTTAGTCCTCGATTCCATCAAACACAGTGGTGAGAAGGACATCTTCCAAATGGCAGCTCATTTTACCTTAACAGTTGGTGTTTCCAGATAAGTTTCTAGTTTTCCATCACGATAAGTTAATATATCCTATTTTATTATGGTGCCACAAACAAGAACTCTGAAAGGCTCAACTCTTACAAAAGGTCCAAATCCCCTGAAAAGCATCAAGTATCAAAATGCAGCCAGAAAAGATGGTATTAAATTAAAAAAGGGGCTCCCTTTTAATGAAGTTGAGGTGTAGGACAGATTTATTAGCTTCCATTTTTCCAAGTTGCATTCTGGTGTATTTCCTGCCCATATTTCTAAGTTCAGCAGGTCTCATTGTAGGATTACTTTTTAAAAATACAATGTTTCAAAGAACATGATGCAGCTATATCCACTGCACCTGCAGAGACACACCTGTGATGATACGAACACTGTTTCTCCAATTCACAAGGCAATGCTCTAACAGAAAACAGACCTTCTGCCTGATATGCCAAGATCCTGTCATTCTTGAAAATAACTGATACTGGTAACCTGATATTATAAATGGTCTTAAAAATACTAAACAATCAAGAATTATCCCTGGACTAAATGGTCATTAAATGTGTAGCTGTCTATAGTGTTATAATTCCTTTTCTCAATATAAGGAGACGGTGAGACAAATAATTGAAATTAAGTAGATACTTTTGATGCTGTAACATGGATGCCTACAATAGTCCTATTTGGGGTCAATTATTCTTATGCACACCAGTATTTATTGAATTTTTACTGTGTACTAGGCACTATACTTGATACTTGAGGGAAGAAAGTTAATAACTAAATAAATCTCCTTTCCTTAGAGAATTTCTATTCTAATTATCTAATTGAACCCATGAATGAATAATTAGTGCACTAAACTCCTAGCAAAAGTACCAAGATCAAGGAAAAAAAAGTAGGAAGAGAGAATTCTCTCTGCTTACAGGGGTTGAAAAAAGGAACACACTCGAACCTAAAGGGTAAGTCATATTTCCAAGAAAAAAGGAGAGGGTATTCCAGACTGAAAGAACAATATAAAGGCCCAGGGCAAGTGAGTAGGTGACCGTTATACAATCAGGACTGGGTTATCTGATGGGATGAACTGTCCAAGACACCAGTTGCTAGACATGTGCCTATTTAAATTAACATTACATGTAATTAGAAATTCAGTTCTTAGTTGAATTTGAAGTACTTAATAACCCCAATTTATCTAGAGTCCACCACATCTGACAACGAAGAGAACATTCCATCCCTCACTGCAGTTCTATTCAAAAGTGCTGAGTGTGAGATTATAGGGTAAGCATGGTGCCGCCTCATGGAGCCTCAACTGTATCTTAAACAGTTTAATCTTTAATCTAAATGAAAGTGGTTTATAAACAACTATATTCTATGAAATCCCTTTAGGGATTTAGGAGAATCCTTGGGGGACTCCACCTTGGCAGCTCTGCTATCACCTGCTTTACCCCTCCAGCTTCTACAGTTCAGTGAAATAACTCTTTGGAAGAAATAATTCTGCATATATTTTTTTAAAGCTCAAAACCCACTGTTTTTTAAGCAGGGATGTGACAGATTTGGGTTTTAGAAATATTATCTCTCAGAGCAGTGTGCAAGATATGTGGCAAGAAGAGACTTGGTAGGCCAAGATCTGCAGAGACTAACGGTGACAGGATAAAAGACCGTATTCAGTGAAGTCTCCAAAGAAATACACAGTAAAGAATTTGTATCAGTAAATTTATTCCAAGTAAGACTTGTGTGCACACACCAGGGAGATTACTTCCACACAAAAATAAGCATCATAGTAAAAACAGTTAATGCTTTGGCCACGAAACTCAAAGATACTTGAAACACCTCTTGAATAGCACTTTGAGTCACTTAATTCTGATAAATATTAATATTTGCCACCCATGCTTACCCAGTTATAATTTTACAATATATTTTTCATTATACTTATTATTCATTATATTTACTATATATTTAAAACATCTTTGCTCAAATTTTATCCCAAAAATAATTTTTCGATAACTCAAAAATATTCAAATGTACCGCTTAGCAGTGCTATTGCAATACCAAAATTCTTTTTCTTCAACTAACAAGTACTCAAGCCACACCATTCCTGATCACAGATATAACTGATATGCAGTTTTATAAATAGCTCTTTTACTGCTTGTTCTTATTTTAGTATGCCAACCATCACTTCACTGATATCCCATAGTTTTCTTGCAACAGATTCATCCATAGCTTTGGGCAATAGTTCTTCCTCTTTACAATCACCAAAGTATCTTCCTGACACTCCTTCTACGTCAGGTGAAGAGGCCAAATAAATGGAAGTCTGGGCACCTTCTACTGGAGTTTTGAAAAAAGCCCATGAGACCAAATTGAAGAGTGGTTTGACCAACAGTGGAATATGTATGTGCCTCCCCAGATTCGTCCGTACAATACCAGGATGCAACACATTGACGGTGACATTTGTGCCTTCTAAGCGGCGGGCTAGTTCCCTGGTAAAAAGAATGTTAGCCAGTTTGCTCCGGCTGTAACAAAAGCTTTTATTATAGCTTTGTTCACTGTTTAAGTCATCAAAGTTGATATCTCCATATTTATAAAGTTTGGAAGAAACTACCACAATCCTGCTGGGAGCTGAACTTTTGAGGAGTCCAAGGAGAAGATTGGTGAGTAGAAAGTGCCCCAGATGGTTCACTCCAAACTGCATCTCAAACCCATCTTCAGTCTTCATGTAAGGGCACTGGAAGATCCCTGCATTATTGATCAAGACATCCAGCCTGGGCTCTTCCTTTAAATGTCAAAAAGAGAATAGCAGAATTAAGAACACACACCTTGTATTGCTTTTTCTCTTCATGGTAATTAGATTTTAATAAAAATGGGAACTTGAGACTAAAAGCATTTAATTTCAGTTGTTGGTCTATCGATCAGAGAACTACTTGAAACACTGGCAATTTCGTTTTTAATTAATGGGGGAAGGGATTCCTCTGCAAGATGTTCCTCAGATAAATACTGATATTCATGATCTTTCATTCAATAGCTCTTTTTTCTCATTTACTAAAATGATATATCGAAAGGTATTTATCCACAGTAATTTTCCAATAAAGGATATAGAAACTAGATCTAAGACTTAATTTCTGGTTATATGCTTTTATAACAATAATATTTACAAATATATAAAATTTACCGTTGCACTAGAAAGTTGACTAAGTGATCAGTACTAAGATATTTCTTAAAATAGAAATACAGTCAATCTGAGGACAAGGCGCTCCTATAATCCTGTATTTCTCCCCTTAATTTCAGATGAACTAGGAAAATATCAATTTGGGAGTTGTCAGGATAATATTGAGATCATATCAAAATTATAATAAATGTATCTATGATAAAACGTTTAAAAATTCTTGGAGACTACTAAAATTCTGTAAAATGCTTCTATGAGCTTTCAATAATTGAGAGAAATAATTAAAAAAAAGATACACAAGCTTGATAGGGGCCTGTGCTTTTCACGTGTTACCACATCTAATTCCAACAACTCTATAAGCAAATGAAGCTCAGAGGCTAGGTGACTTGCCCAGTATCAGCACTCCTAAGCAGCAAAATAAGATAAGATCCAGCACTACACACTGGGGTCAGTTGGGGGGAAATAGGGGAGGGACAGTGAGGGGTGGGGAGCTGGGGAGAGATAGCAAGGGGAGAAATGCCAGATGTAGGTGATGGGGAGGAAGGCCGCAAATCACACTGCCACGTGTGTACCTATGCAACAATTTTGCATGTTCTTCACATGTACCCCAAAACCTAAAATGCAATAAAATAAATGGGGCA